>NC_140970.1:49426818-49459318 GCF_056783735.1 Eptatretus burgeri | reverse complement strand
TGTTTCGACTCACAGGCTAAGTAGTGGCCCATCCCTATCCGGCACTTTGAAGATTTTGTCCGATGGGAATATCATTGACCGGAGGGTTCGGGTTTTAAAAGGCACTTTGCGGCCACAGCAGAGTCAGAGATGTCGACGTCTGCTTAAAGATCCACTCCTTGATTCCTTCTTCTTGTCTGCATCGCTGTCCATCCCAACAAAACCTGACTTCCATTCAGCTGATAATTCGTCCTCGTCCAGGACAAGTGTGGAAAACCAAGGTGGATTTCCGATTTATCCACTTGGACAGACTGCTGGGACTGTGGCAGCAGTGGAGTGCAATCTAGATGAATATCTAACTGAAAATATGAAGGATTGACAAGCCAAACAGCAAGGTTTGAAGAAGTTCTGAAACCTGAATAGATCTGGACATATGGGTTCATGCTTTTTCATGACTAATTTGACTCTGTGCCTCTTGTTTGCTTGAATCGTTGGAAGAAGCATCTCCAGTGTGGTGGAAGTTGATTTGTGCAAAGAAGTTTGCATGGGACTTGTTACAACTTGATTCAGCAGTTACCTAGCTTTGTTTCTTTTCTGGTTTGTTTCTCTTTGAAATATCTTCGTCTTCAAGATACATAACTTATAAAGTTCTTTTCTCTCCACCTTGAAACAAATGCAGAGCTGGAAGCAGATTCTGATTCCGCTGATTGAATTCATCTAAGTCTGTGTTCTCCATAAACACAAAAGGCATATTTTTAGATCAATCTAGGTGTGTGATTGGTTTGTGGAAATCAGCAGTTGTGGAAAAGGCAATGCCGAGCCAGAAAGATCAATGTGTGACTAATGGGGAAATGAAAGATCAGGGACAACCGGCAGCAATCGCTGGCGAACAAAGACCACCACCTCGGGGTCGAGCTGCCAGAGCATGGGGTCAGGCAATGTGCACCCTGGGAAAGGTCGCACCGGCCCGTCAGTGCAGAAGACTGGGTCGGACATTGTCATGGGCGAGCAGAGGGAGAAATTTTCTCTTCCAGGTGAGTTGTGCATTTAAAAAAATTAACTTTCACTTACTTTTCACCTCTTTCTTCTTTGGCATCTCTATCATTTATTTTTTTAAACATTTTGTTAGGCTGGAATGATGCATACCTTTAATACACCATCAAAAGAGGTTGTACATCTATAATATAAGGGAACCGTGTTTGTGTGTGTCACCATTTTCCTTTTCCTCAAAGATAGCCAAATTGCTCTTCGTCAAACTTTCAGAGGTTCATCAATGAGTGCTGGGAAGTGTTTTAGGCAAAAAAAAAATTTGTATTTTGGGGGATGCTTTTTTTAATCGCTCCATAGTGCTTCAGGCTTTGTAGCTTTGTGAAAGGTAATAATACATGATTCCCGACCCCATTCATTGGTGGTTGGAGGGAAGTGTTTTCGGCCCCCACAACAAAATAGACCAGGCAATGTCGGGTACCCCTGCTAGTCATACATTAGGAGAAGACCTCTGCATGAAGAATACCAGATACTCACTCAGTCACTTTAGAAATCCCCTTTAAATGTTTGCTATATTTTGATAACCTGAACTGCTTTTAATTTGGGGTCAAAACCAATAAGTTGATTTTATGTGCTGTTTAAAAGGTATGGGCCACCATGGAGACATCCTTTACAAAGTGCCTCTTAAAGTCCTGAACTCAAATAATAATTTTATGTTTTTACCACTTGCAGTGTATTGTTATGGTCGTGGTTTTTCAGCCAGACCCAGACCACCCGCCACCTTGGCAGAGGGCCTGATGTGTCCCCAATCCCGCCAGGGAACTTGTGGGTGAATCAGTGCCTAAAGGTCCAACAATCGCAGTTGAGCGCTGTTAGGATTGGCAGAGCATTTTGTGCGCGGTGTCAGCTAACCTCAGGTGCACTGGGCATTAACACAATTTCCCACCAAGCTGGTTATTTGCCCAATTATTCTACGAGACGCTATGTTTCCGGTTCCCTAACATCCACAGGAGTATAGTAGAGAAGTAATTATTTTATGAACAAGCAACACAATATACTGCAAAATTACTATACCCGGGTTTATGTGCATTGGTGTGTGCTACTGGTAGGAGGTTGGGGGGGGGGGTTCTAAAATCTGTCATACCATGTTCCCTTCCAAAGAACTTCAACACAGGAGGTTAACATAACTAGCTTAAGATCTTAGGGTCTTGAGTTTGAGCCCCTGTCATGTCGTGAGATACCACTCGGTGGGTTGACTCAGGCTGTCTTCCTTCCCAGGTTGGAAAATGAGTAACAGCCTACCAAAAACAGGGGGCACTGCATCAGCGGCACAGCTGTGCTCTCAGCAATGATGCAACCAACAGCCATCGGCTGCATATAAAATAATAATAATAAAATGTTAAATTACAGAGTTAAAGTATGGCCTCATGGTCTTGGTTTTACCTTGTTTCAAACGACTCCATCTTACTTCTGTGACTCAGCTTTATGCAAGAACTTCCAAGAGTGTAATGATGGATGACAATTCCCTTTTGCGGGAAGTTGGAGGGCTATGGATCCAATTGTAGACATTTGTGTGTAGTACAAAGCATCTGTAAGTTTGATGCGAGAGGGATATCGAGAACAAATTTCTCATTTCATTTTGCCCACTGGGTGACACAGTTAATCATAAAATATCTGTTCTTTTATATCTGATATATTTGTAAGTACTCTCTACCTACTTTGTGACCTATATTGTGTAGGATGCCACTCCGATCATATCTTCAATCCTATATGAAGGCATCAACATATTGTTATGGTTGTGGGGGTAGATGGAGGAATTTAATAGGAAAGTTAGGATTGAATATTGTTGTTTGGTCTGTGGACATATTGGAGACATGTCGATGTAATTAAGTAAGGAAACTGTGAGCTTAAGTGTTATATGTCACCACATGGGGGGTGGTGCGGTGTTAATTAGATAGTGATTAAGAATAAGTTCCCCAGTATGTGATTGCTCCCCCCCCGCCCCCCGCAACCTATTCCTTTGTTCTTACATTTACAAGCCAAACGTGCCGAGCAGGCAGAAGCCCCGTCTCCAAGGGTGACAGTGGGCGAATTCACACCCCTGAGGCTGATGATTGATGGGTGGGATGTCAGATGCTCGCCAAACGTGCCGATCAGGCAGAGGCCCCACCTTCCTGGGTTTCATGCGAGCAAGCCACGCCCCGGAGGAGAAAATGGGGGTTTGGTGTAAAGTCAGTCAGGGTTGAGTTCAGGGAAGGAAGGCACGAGTGTGGAGTGAGGGGCGCATGTGGTCGAGAGAGAACGTAGCTCGGAGATGGGCTGTAAGAAGAGGGCCTTATGGCTGGCTTTCTTTCGATGCATGAGGAAGACGGCACGATTCTTGTATTCATGCTGAGGTGATTTGGCTCGCATGGTGAAGCAAGACGCTGGCCTTTGGCTCTTGGTTGGATCATGAGGAACGGATCCCGAGCCTCGTGTACGTCAAATAGCGGGTCGGTGAGGACGATCGATGCACGAAGCAGCTGCATGGGGTCTCTGAGCCTTGGTGTTGAATACCACTCACAAATTGCCTGACACACGTTCCCGCTGCGAGAGAGTGACTTGGTGCCATTTTGCGCGCATCTACACGTGCAAATAGAAGTGCCTCAATTCCACAAAGACTATCTCTGGACAAAGTGCCAGAATAAAGGAGGGATTTTCTTTTATTTTGTTTCCCCCTTGTCTGTATTTAAGTGTGTGAGTCGAGGGGCCTCGACTTTAGACTTTATGATTAGATTACTTCACATATTATTTTATTCTGATTATTGGCCTTTGTAAGTACTAGTGCATGCCCGTAGATGCGTGGCCGTACGTGGAAACCCTCCCCCCCCCGCAAAAAAACTTAAACCGAGTGCCGGAAACAACAACCACACAAGCCGTTCCTTCGCTTTCACGTGTCCGTACGTGTGTGGCTGTACGTGCAAAATATATATATGTATGTGTATATATATATATATATATATATATATATATATATATATATATATATATATATATATATATATATATATATATATATATATATACTTTAAAACCGCTTGCCAGAAACAACCACACAGGCTGTTCCTTCACTCTCGCGTGGCCGTACCTGCGTGGCCGTACATACAAAAAAAAAAATTAAAAAACTTTCAAACCGCGTGCCAGAAAGAACAACCACACAGGCCGTTCCTTCGCTCTCGCGTGCCCATATGTGTGTGGCCGTACATGCAAAAAAAACAAACTTTCAAACAACCACACAGGCCATTCCTTCACGCTCATAAACGACGACTGGATTGGGGCATTGTGTTTATAAATGCGGATAAGAAATCGAGAAATTATTAGAATACAGTAAGTCATCACTATCCAAAAGTAGTGCTGGCCGTACGGAATGTTCACATCATTCCACAAATAATTATCGCTTGCATTGAAGTAACAACTGCTGTGATACTTACACACAGAGCTAATTAAAATCAAGTTTACCTCCCTGTCTTTGCTTGCCATGACATTCGCTGCCATTTACCATTGTCACTCCTACCCAACGGTAACTAAGGCACCGATCGATCCCCATCGTAACCTGCATGGCACGTGACGTCATCGTCGGCCGGCCGTGCACCGGCCTACGCAGCCACGCCCACGCAGCAACGTGTCCTGTGATTGGTAACTAAATGGCGCATCGGCCACGCCTACGCAGCACGTGTCCTGCCATTGGTTGGTAAATAAATGACCATAACTTGGGAAGCACTTGTCCGATTAATATCAAACCTTGAAAAGGCACATCCTCAGGTCCCCAGCAATATACCTGGCAAGTTTCAATTCGATCGGACCAGCGGTTGTCGAGAAACGGCGGTCAGAGACACAGACACACACACATAGTTTGCTAGTATTAAAGATAGATTTGTCTATTTTCATTAAATATGTTCATTTTAAGTGGCTGTATCTGTGTATTTGTCATGGGGTTCGAGTATAAACCCCCATTGTGCATCCATTTCTGTGCCGCCGTCACATTTCCATTGCCCCGTGCCCTTCCCGCTCGCGTGATAATCTCTGAGAATCAACATGTCCACCTCCTAATAAGGAACCGCTCGACTGTCTGGGTTGGCGGTGTTAAGGCCTAAGTCACATTTGCCACGGCGGACGTGGGGTCTCCAAAATCGCCGGCCACTAGCAATTATACGGCGGCCGCAGTATTTCCACCGTCACACAATGTAGCAGTCACATATGTTTTTATTTTTCGGGGAGCCGCACGAGGTATTTATAAACTGTGGAGACCGAAAACGTGGGGTTGCCGTACGGTCTTTGATTTGATGTCGCACGGTGAACTTAAGGCGTTCCTGCGGTGGCCATAGAATTTTCAAGGCAGACGCAAGGTAGCCTCGAGGTGCCTGCAAGGGGGCCGCAGGGGGGCCCTAAGGCGAACGTGCGGCCAGACGGACGGTTACGAGTGGGTTCTTTTTTTTTTTTTTTTTTTACCAGTTCTTTTGTTTCGGCTTGTCGAATTGCTACGGAGAACGTAGAAATGAAAAAAGTTATAACTCCGTGCTATAATTCCATGGCGACCCTACGGCCTGTAAAATATAGCCATACGGCATAGGGCCACCCTGAGGCTACCTCAGAAACTCTCTGGCCGCCGCATGTTTCTGTCAATTCAGAGGGCGTACGGCCGCCTTATCCTCGCCGTAAAGCAAATGTGACTTAGGCCTAACCACCCGTCACCACAACTTGTGTCGGGGGATCAACCTTGGCCTCCAGTGCCGTGACTATATAATGTGTTCAAAAATATAAGAGCTGGGACATAGCACAGAACAAAAAGAACACCATGGAAAAAGGAGGAAACGCACCAACAGTAGGGTAGTGGGACAATTGGAAGAAGAATGGGTGTGTGAGGGAGGAAGGTGTTAAAATGGGTCACCCTAACCAGCTGAGGCAGAACACTCACGATCAAAACAACCAAACAGGTACACTAGACATGGCAGTAAGAGCACCATCCAAACAATCAACACAAACAAAAGTAGATAATCTAACAGCAAGTAAGACAAATCTTTAACTTAGCTTTCAAAGCAAGTCACTCAGAGCAGAAAAGAAAAGCTTCCTCGACCAGAAACATGGGACCAAAATCCTGCACACACTTCCATTTCTTTTGTCTTCTCTGTACCTCTTTTTCCCCTCCTCTCACTCACCACAGTACCCTTTATACTCTCTCTCTCTCTCTCTCTCTCTCTCTCTCTCTCTCTCTCTCTCTCTCTCTCTCTCTCTCTCTCTCTCTCTCTCTCTCTCTCTCTCTCTCCTCTCTCCTCCTCTCTCCTCCTCTCTCCTCCTCTCTCCTCCTCTCTCCTCCTCTCTCCTCCTCTCTCCTCCTCTCTCCTCCTCTCTCCTCCTCTCTCCTCCTCTCTCCTCCTCTCTCCTCTCTCTCTCTCTCTCTCCTCTCCTCTCTCTCTCTCCTCTCTCTCTCTCTCCTCTCTCTCTCCTCTCCTCTCTCTCTCCTCTCTCTCTCTCTCTCTCCTCCTCTCTCCTCTCCTCTCTCTCTCTCTCTCTCTCTCTCTCTCTCTCTCTCTCTCCTCTCTCTCTCCTCTCCTCTCTCTCTCTCTCTCTCTCTCCTCTCTCTCTCTCTCTCTCTCTCTCTCTCTCTCTCTCTCTCTCTCTCTCTCTCTCTCTCTCTCTCTCTCTCTCTCTCTCTCTCTCTCTCTCTCTCTCTCTCTCTCTCTCTCTCTCTCTCTCTCTCTCTCTCTCGTTCTGATTTTTCAAATTTATTTTCCACTAATTTTAGAATTCAGCCTCGATTCAAGCCAAAGTCAAACAATTTCCTTCCTGAGAGTTTGCTTCTTTCTCATTCTTGTCCATCCTCCCTACCCTTCATTCCTCCCCACATCCATTATTTTCCCTCTATTTGGTTGTCCAAGTTCCCTTCTATTTTGTCCCTCAACCCTGCTGTTGGTGTGTCCCCCCCCCTCTCTTTCTGTTGCTCCTTTTGTTCCATTACATCCTGATCCGTTTTATATTCTCCCTCCTCCACGAGCCTCGACTTTGTATTGGGAAAAAAACATCAACGTAGAGTCCATTCATTACTTGATGGTGTGTTCTTTGTCTTTGTTCATGATTACATTTGTGTTTTAAGTCTGAATGCAATCATTTTGTCGAGGATTTTACTTACAAAAAACGTGCATATATAAGAAGACGTTTTTGTTTGTTTTTTTTTTAACAAGAAATTTGAAAACAAACACTCAAGATACCCTCGTTGGTTCTGATGCTGCGCTCGACCCATGTTGTGTTTTGTCGTCTATAATTGACAAATCCATGTTATGAAGTTGTTGGTGATGCAATACAGTCATAGTTTTGGCACCAAAGTCACTGGTGTTGGTTTTCTCTAAATTGTACTTCATATACGAGTATATGTGTGGAATGATGTTGTTACAGTCGAATGACTTGAAATGCATGTACCATCCAGAAAATTCTGATTTGAAAAGTTATTCCAAAAAGTTATTCCCTTTGAACCATAGTTGCTGTTTTACCGGCCGCGATTCAAACTTCCATATACCCGAGTGGCCAGTTTACCGGCCACTATTCAAATGTCCATATACCCGAGTGGCCAGTTTACCGGCCGCTATTCAAATGTCCATATACCCGAGTGGCCAGTTTACCGGCCGCTATTCAAATGTCCATATACCCGAGTGGCCAGTTTACCGGCCGCGATTCAAATGTCCATATACCTGAGTGGCCAGTTTATCGGCCGCTATTTAAATGTCCATATACCCGAGTGGCCAGTTTACCGGCCGCGATTCAAATGTCCATATACCCGAGTGGCTGTTTTACCGGCCGCTATTCAAACTTCCATATAACTGTGGCCATTTTACCAGCCACTATTCAAATATCCATATACCCGAGTGGCCAGTTTATCGGCCGCTATTCAAATGTCCATATACCTGAGTGGCCAGTTTACCAGCCACTATTCAAATGTCCATATACCTGAGTGGCCAGTTTACCAGCCACTATTCAAAATTCCATATTCCTGAGTGGCCATTTACCAGCCGTAATCAAATGTTCATATACCTGAGTGGCTGGTTTACCAGCCGTGAATCAAATGTCCATATACCTGAGTGGCCAGTTTACCAGCCACTATTCAAATGTCCATATACCCGAGTGGCTGTTTTACCGGCCGCGATTCAAATGTCCATATACCCGAGTGGCTGTTTTACTGGCCGCTATTCAAACTTCCATATAACTGAGTGGCCATTTTACCAGCCACTATTCAAATATCCATATACCCGAGTGGCCAGTTTATCGGCCGCTATTCAAATGTCCATATACCTGAGTGGCCAGTTTACCAGCCACTATTCAAATGTCCATATACCCGAGTGGCCAGTTTACCAGCCACTATTCAAAATTCCATATTCCTGAGTGGCCATTTACCAGCCGTGAATCAAATGTCCATATACCTGAGTGGCCAGTTTACCAGCCACTATTCAAATGTCCATATACCCGAGTGGCCAGTTTACCAGCCGCTAATCAAATGTCCATATACCCGAGTGGCTAGTTTACCAGCCACTATTCAAATTTCCATATTCCTGAGTGGTCGTTTTACCAGCCGCTATTCAAATGTCCATATACCCGAATGGCCAGTTTACCAGCGCTAATCAAATGTCCATATACCCGAGTGGCCAGTTTACCAGCCACTATTCAAACTTCCATATTCCTGAGTGGCCATTTACCAGCCACTAATCAAATGTCCATGTACCCGAGTGGCCAGTTTACCGGCCACTATTCAAACATCCATATACCTGAGTGGCCAGTTTACCGGCCACTATTCCAATGCCCATATACCTGAGTGGCCAGTTTACTGGCCACTATTCCAATGCCCATATACCCGAGTGGCCAGTTTACCGGCCACGATTCAAACTTCCATATACCTGAGTGGCCAGTTTACCGGCCACTATTCCAATGCCCATATACCTGAGTGGCCAGTTTTACTGGCCACTATTCCAATGCCCATATACCCGAGTGGCCAGTTTACCGGCCACTATTCCAATGCCCATATACCTGAGTGGCCAGTTTACCGGCCACTATTCCAATGCCCATATACCCGAGTGGCCAGTTTCCCGGCCACTATTCAAACTTCCATATACCTGAGTGGCCAGTTTACCAGCTGCTATTCAAATGCCCATATACCTGAGTGGCCAGTTTACCGGCCACTATTCCAATGCCCATATACCCGAGTGGCCAGTTTACCGGCCACTATTCAAACTTCCCTATACCTGAGTGGCCAGTTTACCGGCCGCTATTCAAATGCCCATATACCCGAGTGGCCAGTTTACTGGCCGCTATTCAAATGCCCATATACCCGAGTGGCCAGTTTACCGGCCTCAATTCAAACTTCCATAAACTTGAGTGGCTGGTTTCCCAGCTGCAATTCAAATTTCCATATGCCCGAGTGGCCAGTTTACCGGCCACTATTCCAATGTCCATACACCCATTGGCCAGTTTACCAGCCTCAATTCAAACTTCCATAAATTTGAGTGGCTGGTTTCCCAGCTGCAATTCAAATTTCCATATGCCCGAGTGGCCAGTTTACCGGCCACTATTCAAACCCCCATATACCCAAGCAGCCGGATTTTTCTCGAGCGGGCCCAGGATGGGGGAGCCCAAAGTCCGAGGAGCTCAGGGTTCAAAGAGTTGAATGTATTGTGACATTGAGTAAGGTTGTTTTTGACTAAAGTCAGACTGTACTGTTTCTCTCAATCTTTTGAATGGTGCACAAAGTTTACATAAATTTACAAAACACAGATACAGTAAATGTAGTTAAGTGCAAAGTTTCTCTTTTCCAAATGTTAAAACCAGATTCGCACATCGCATTCAACATGATATTTCTCTTGCTGTGATCCCTTGGCTATCTCTTACCAATTGGCAGGGCTAGATGATGGGTTAAAGTGAATGAAAATGCACTTGACCTCTGGATGCAATGGTATGACATTAAATTACCTTCCTGTTTACTGATACCCAGGCTTGTGAGACCTTTTGTAGCAGCAAAAATTCTCAATGTCTCTACTCCCTTTGCTCGTTGATGTATTTTCTCTTTGGCCTGCACAAGCCTTTCATTCACAGAATGATATAAACTTTAACTCCAATTTCAAAAGTCATTCACTGTAATTCACATGCATCAACACAGCAGAGTTTATCTTTATTCCTGAAATATATTGCATGGGCATTTGTAAAAGTGTAAAATATTTAACAATGGGTTTTATACACCTAAATTTTTCAAGAGTAGATTCAGGGCAAGTCCAAGAGAAGGTCTCCTCAGATGGCAGAATTTATTTCATATTCATGTCACTGCTCTAATTTCAATGAGATTTTCATGTCTGAATGTGAGATTTTATTAATCTTTGAAAGACATTGGCAAAGTCATCGGTAAAAGGTGTGAAATCACTAAACTAATTTACATATATGCAAATTAGGTGTTTCGTATTGGACAATTTTAAATAGTGACGTAGTAAATTAAGCCAAATTTTACAACAATTTATTTACATGGACATGAATACTCTTCCATGCCCTTTTAATACACAATAAAAAAAATGTTCACTTCGTTAATTATGCAAATTAGGCCTGTTCTTAATAAGCAATGTTGCATCCGTAACAATTTTATATGGATTTTTTAGGATTAAACTAAAAAGTTTGAAAATGTTTTTATGCCATTTTCAGAAGTTCTAATCCATCATGTATTGGTCATATATCCTGTTTCTAACTTAAAATATAAGTAGATAATTAGTTCACAAATAATTTTTTAATGTGATGTATGGGCCATTGCTTGCAACATCTGTGGGAAAGACTACTTCAACATTGCCAAGATCTGACCACTACTTTGGCCAGGACTCATTTTGGGCATTCATGTATTCTGATGAGACCTGTCCACACATGGCCCAATTTAAGGCAGACTAAACAATATGGGATCATTCCCTTTGCAAAGAGGGGTGTAACCTCCTTTTGAAGAAGATATGAGTTTTGTTTATCATTATTTCAGGCACATCTAAGTTTCTAGTTTTCTATGAAACGTACTGGAATATGTACAGTGTTTCCCTTTTCCACAAAATTAATACCTCCTCCTATTCCCTTGTGTAAGTGGAAGTAGTCCATATTATAACTACGTTGCCAGATTTGATGTTTTTATTCCAGTTGATCAATGTTTACATCTACGTATTATTACTTCTATTGAATGTACTAAAGCCCTGAGGTCCTGAGACAAATCAAAACCAAAATCTATATGAGCATTAAAAAAAAAAATTACCAACAAATTACTCGATGCAAATTCTTTTGTTTATCTTCATTGCTTGTACACACACTAAAACAGATCTGTCCTACGCGTCCTGTCCTGGTTTAATAATTTTATGTAGTATATTTTTGTGCATGTCCACAATAAAGTTGTGCATTTCATTTTCTTCAGAAGTACTTCTAAACCATGGTTAATATGATTCTAATTTAAAATAATTTTGCATTTTTAACACCTAATAATCAGATGATCACGATTTCATATCCAACCACATGAATTGCTGAGTTTCTAAATGTTAAATGTTGGATCTTTGTGTCAAAATGTGTTCAAGCCTGTTGATTGTGTTATGAAAGGCAATTTACACCAAAAATGTATATATCGCATGTAAAGCCGATGGAGAATTTTGTCCCATACGTAACGTGACCTTTGTTAACACTAATTAATCTCTCTTGATGACTACTGTGTATTTTTTTTTCTGTAAGAGAATTTGTGATTAGTTACGCAAGTGTTTCAACTTCCTCCACACTGAAAATTCTGGTGAATGATAAAATACTTTCAGAGAACATTGAACTTGAGCATATTTATTTGAAAAATTGTTTCTTGTGGTCCCATACGTAACACACCATGTTTTCTTTAATTACATAATCATCATCCCAAGGACTAATGACATGCAAATTATTGTGGGTATTCTCCTTGCAGATGTCCAACATGAGAATAAAAATCACTGAAATCAATGATTATCTTAATTGCTTTTCCGAGGGTTAAACTTTCTGAATGTCCCATACACAACATGCACAAATTCTTGGACTTTCCCTTAACTGCCAGAGTTGAGTCATCATCCAAACCCTTGCTCAGATGAAGGGCTCACAATCGAAACATCAGCCGCACCTATCTTCCCACGGTTGTTTGACATACTCTTATCAGCTTTCAGTTGATAAAAACCCATTGTTTAAACAGTCTGGCCATGTACATTAGACTTCACGAAGATGAATATTCGATTCTAAAATATTTATTTTGCCGATTTGGCGCTCTCATCTACGTACACAGCTCATGTATATGTCTGTCTGGGTTCCTCAATACTATTTGGATTTTATCATTGTCAATTGGAGTCGTTGTGGGCTGGCATGATGGCCTAGAGGTACGCACACTTGCCTCAGCTGTCTAGCCTGTTTGAATCCTGACCCAGCTATAAACTGTCATCCTGGTGTTTCAAAGGCAGGGTGATTCATCAATGTGTGTGCCATCCCTCAGATGGATGTTGAACTGGTGTCCTGTCTGCCAGCATTCGTTGGTGGGCGTTAAAAATCCCATGGTGTCCTCCGTGAAGAGTAGGTGAGCTATCGCCGGCACCATGTTCAAATTCCAAATTCCTACCTTTGTCAGCAGAGGGAATTGCATCAGAGGCACAGCTATGTCCTCAGCCAATCATGCTACCCTGCAGCCTTGTGTTGTGAATGAACAATGAACAAACTATTGTAATCCACATAAATAGTGCATTGCATGGTCCCTTGTAATGTCTTGTCCCGCTTGTGATTTATATACAAGCTTTTCCATGAGTCTTGGAGCACTGTAAAAAAATATCTATCTTTCATTCCAGCAATGTGTGTGTGTGTGTGTGTGTGTGTGTGTGTGTGTGTGTGTGTGTGTGTGTGTGTGTGTGTGTGTGTGTGTGTGTGTGTGTGTGTGTGTGTGTGTGTGTGTGCGCCTGTCTGTGACTGCCGTTTCTCCACAACTGCCAGTCCTATCTGATTGAAACTTGCCAGGAATGTTGCAGGGGACCCGCGGATGTGCCTTTTCAAGGTTTGATATTGATCGGATGAGCGGTTCCCAAGTTACGGCCATTTATTGCTTTTTTTCAGTGTTGGAAAGGTGTATATATCACAGCTAAAGTGTCGTTCCACCTTATCATGCCATTTTTCCCAAAGATATCTCAGAATAATGATAACTTCTTCTTCTTCTTTTTCTTCTTCCTCTTTCGGCTTGCTCCCGTTAGGGGTCGCCACAGCGGACCAACCGTCTCCATTTCGCTCTATCCTCCACATCTTCCATTGACACTCCAACCACCCGCATGTCCACCCTCACCGCATCCATGAACCTCTTCTTTGGCCTTCCTCTTCTCCTCCTGCCTGGCAGGCTTCATCTTCAACATCCTTCTCCCGATATACACACAGTATGTCCACCTTTCTTCTCTCCATCATATCAGCCAACTCTCGCCCTTTGCCAGTCATCGTCCCAACATTCAGAGTTCCAACTCTCACCTCCACACTTCTACCCTTCCCCCTCTCCCACTGCCTCCGGACTCGCCTTCCCCGTCTCCTTCTCCTCCTTCGCCCAGCAGTAGCACAATTTCCACTGGTACCATGCTGACCACCGGTACCGGTGGCGGTCGTTGGTAACCCGGGCCTCGACCGATCCGGTATGGAAATTCGTTTTGTTGTCCGCATAATGATTTGGCATAGGTTTTTACGCCGGATGCCCTTCCTGACGCAACCCTGGTCGCCTCTTACGACACACAGGGATATGGTACACCTATTCTAACCGGGGCATACACTGGGCCAAGTACAACTGGTGCTCATTTCGCCGACCTCGGAAGGATGGCAGGCTGAGTCAACCCCCTGGTGTTTTCGACTTGGTATTTATATATATATATATATATATATATATATATATATATATATATATATATATATATATATATATATATATATACATACATACATATATTAATTCAGTGTCCCAACGGGGCTTGAACTCAGGACCTCTTGGGTCCCAAGCCACTGCCCTAACCACTGTGCCAACACCAGGCAAATCTCAGAATAATGATAACAGCATATTAATAATAATAATAGCACAATAATTGGCAGTAATAAAAAGAATAACGTGATACAATGACCAATGTCTGTTAACCAATAACGACCTATATATTGTCTGTCAACCAATCATGACCAATAACGTCTGTCAACCAATGACAGGACACGGTGCTATGACGTCACAATTAATATTTATTTATTTATGGGTTTTTTTGCACGATTCACGTCATAAATTCTTCTTCTTCTTTGTTTGGTATGACGTCACAATCGACGCTGGGGACCTGAGTATGTGCCTTTTTAAGGTTTGATATCGTTCTTCATCCGTTTCAGCTGTTTCCCAAGTGTTTCCCAAGGTTTGAAAGCTGTTTTTTCCCAAGGTTTGAATTAATTGTTCAAATTATTAATTAATTCCAAGGTTTGAATTTTCCCAAGGGAAACAGGTTTCCAAACCCAAGGGTTTGAAAGCTGTTTTTTCCCAAGGTTTGAATTAATTGTTGTGCCTTGTAGACATTTGTGAATACATTTACAGAGAGAGGGGCGAGAGAGGGGAGGGGGAGGGGGGCGAGAGAGGGGAGGGGGGAGAGAGGAGGGGGTGAGAGAGGGGTGAGAGAGGGGGTGAGAGAGAGGGCGTCACAATTCAAGAGAGGGGGAGAGGAGGGGCGAGAGAGGGGGTGGGGTGAGAGTGGGGGCGAGACGAGGGGGGGGGGGACGAGAGAGAGGGGCGTCACAATTCTTCTTCTTATTCGTTTGATATGGCATCACAATTGACGCTGGGGACCTAAGTGTGTTTCCCAGGTGTTTCCCAAGTTATGGCCATTTATGATACGGTTGGTCCGACCTAATTTAAAAATTGCCCCAATCTAGTCGTCATTTACGAGAGCGAAGCAACGAAGCCACACATACTGGCACGCACCTACGGGCCCGCACCTACGGGCACGCTCCTACGTGCTAGTATTATGAATGCTTCAATAAAAATTATGGAATGTTTCTAAAAAATGTACTTTTACACGAATTACATGGAGATCCTTCATAGCCATATTACATGTGAACACCTGATCATGTGAATTTGTTTATAATGCAAAAGCTGTTGCTCCCACAATGACTACATTCTGAGATAGCAAGCAGGGTAACCTGGTATCAAGGGATATCCAAGAAGACCGGACCACTTGCTTCCCACCCTGGCAGGACCATTACGTTACCCTGGAAAGTGTTCTGCCAATCAACTAGCAATTGGTTCAGACTTACTTGTAGGTAAAAGAGGCATTTTTGGAATAAGGAAACTTGTTTCAGGTTTCAACCCTTCTGGGAATCAAACCCATGTCCTTTCGCTTGCAAAGCTAGCACAGGCTAATCCATACAGGACTCCTATAATATTGGAGGGTTGGACAAATGAATACATTTTATGGGATTTGAATGCATGATCGCAGCATCACGTGCTAATTGCTCTTCCCAGCATTGCATGCATCACCCTGGCATCATGTGCTGATGTTTTAGGCATAAAAAGATTCATTGTCCCAGAGGTTCCAGATGAGGGGAGGATCCCAATTCTCTCCATGTAAATAGTCATCACCAAGCATAATGGTTCGTTCAAGTGTCCACTCTGAGTCTGGGGGGTTAGTGGTTCGAACCTTGGCTGAGTCGTACCAAAGACTTCAAAAATGGTACGTGTTGCTTCCTTGCTTGGCGCTCAGCATTTAAAAGGGCAGAGCACAGACAAACAATATATGTTGGTCATGACAGTGCAGGTTTGGTAGCTTAAATAAATAAAATAAAATAAGATATAAAAAGCAAGGGAACATTAAAAAATGTGTATCGTGTAGCACCGCTCTCGGTAGAAGTGTATGGGGAGGGGGTGATGGGGCAGACGGCAGTACAAGTTTTGCCAACTCTGGGAGAATGATGTCATCCATAATTCTGGGGGAATAACTGATGAGTCAGAATTGACTTTACACCCTGTGGTTATGTGACATTGGAACCATAGGCTGTGTGGTGTTCCAAAGAAAACCTTTGAATTTCTTTGAAATATCACATGCTTTTCACAGTGAATCAGTAACCCTTAAAGGCAAGACCTCTGCATCTGCAAAAAAAATACTTGGAAATTCCCCCAGTTGTGTTATTCGATTAAGTCTGCATTTTTCATGTGGACATGAAAAATTCAACAATGAACAGATCTACTGCAGTAATTATCATTTCTCGAAATTTGTGTTTAATTTGCCATTAATTGTAAATGTGGGGTCTCATATAGAGTCCGACATTTCAGGGAGTCAGTGATACCTTGCCTACTATTCCCGAAAGACATCGCAGGATCTTTAACATCCACCAGCTCATGCTAGCAGACAGAACGCTCAGCTTAACATCCATCTGGGGAACGGCACACTTTGTAACGTACTACTCGGCCTACGGGGCATTGATCCGACAGTATATTGTCGAGTCGGGAATCAAACCCAGATTAGAGAGCTCACAAGGAACTGTGTTACTCTGCACCCAAAATATGGTGAGCACGACCATGCCAATAATAATAATAATAATGATACTGTGGCATCCCAGCAAGAAAGTCTGTTTCACGATTTCAATTCCTTACATCCGAAGTACGAGACCAGGTCAAGCAAAATTATGAATTCCATTGTGACTGAAATTGCAGAATTGCTGGCATGAGTAATCGCCTTGTCATCAACCTTCAACATCCTCATTCTGCTTGTTTATACTTCATTTATAGTGAATATAGAATCCACAATCTAAAGTATGCCTGGTGTTGGCTTAATGATTAGGGTGGCGGGCTTTGGATCCTCGGGTCCTGAGTTCAAATCCCACTCAGCTGTTAAATTAATACCAGGTGGGGTTAACTCGGCTTGTCATCCTTCCGAGGTCGGCAAAATGAGTGCCAGCATTCTGGTATACTGTGTCGAAGTGGCGACCCGTCCAGGATTGTGCCCAATAGCCAAGGAGACTGCTTAAGCAGCGCCAACGCTCTGCACAGAGTATGGTCCCAATCTCTTCCTCCTTATGTAAAGTGAGCTACATGCAAAACTAATGATTAAATTTGATTAAAAACAATTTAACAGAACGTCTGCACCTGAACAGTATGACATGCATTGTAATTTTCAGAAAAGGGTGCCATGTCATTGAGAACTATTAAACAGATGTAGTTGTTAACCTCTGCCATCGAAGATGGACGGAGGTTACTGTTTTCACCCGTTTGTTTGTTTGTTTGTGAACAGTATTACGGAAAAACTCCTGGACGGATTTCGACGAAACTTGGTGGGGGGATTAGGGATGGTCCAAGGATCATGCCATTAGATTTTGGACTTGGTCCAAAGTCCAATATGACCGCTATGGCGGCCATTTTGAAAAAATATTTGAATTTTTGTTTTTGCATTTCTACATGTTTTAAGTGATTTCCAGCCCAAAAAAATTTCGATTTTATTTGAAAAATATTTGAATTTTTTTTGCATTTCAACATGTTTTAAGTGATTTCCAACCCCCCCCCCGCACCACCCAAAAAAAAAAATTGTTAGAGAAAAAAACAAAACAAATTTGCACCTTTTTTTTCAAAAAAATTTCGATTTTATTTTTTGGGCATTTCTACATGCACGTCGATCGAGTTTAGTTTATTCAATCGTGGTTCAGTAGAGTCTGATCCGTTTTGACCTACAATGAATAGGATATCAGGTTCACTTAAGTGACCCAGCAGTATTGGCGGCGGAGGTTTTGCACTCTACCGAGTGCTCCCCCTGTAGTTGAGTAAGGAGGTGGTCAAAAACAGATTCGACATTTACTGTCTCAGTAGAACACTTACTGATTTTTACTTCCTTGGAGCCATTCACTAAATTGACTTCAGAGACTATATAGCTCGCCTCCAACTGGAAGTGATTGAGGAGGAAGGTTCATGATGGAGCTGTTGCAATTGTAATGTTCCACTGTTAGAACGATTTCCAAGTGGACATCTCATTTGGAGAAAGTAGCACTCAACACTGAATGACATTGTGACCATGTTATTTCCAGCCAAAGGACCACTCCTTGTAGGAATCGGAGGATGCAAATGTTCCACCACCATGAGATATGTTCGTTCTGTATCATTTCATCATTTGGGTTCTTTAAAAGTACAATATTTTGTTCACGGTTCATACTGATGACATCGTGCACATTTTGACCTTTGATACATAATCATGGGTGTGGATTGCAATATTTCAAATGCAACAATCTGTTGAAGGAATTCAAGGAGCTGTTGATGTCAGGTCAGAGGCATAGCCAGGGATCCTGAATGAGGTTGGGGGTGGGGGAGGAAGAGGTTGGCTCAAGTTGGAATATATGTAATCCAACTTGTTTATTGAGATTATTGAGAGAATGAAGCAACAATCGATTAGGCCGAGGTTTATTTTCTTAATAAAACTACGCTTATCTTGATAATTACAAATCATTACCTCCTGCACCGAAGGTAGACGGAGGTGATGTTTTCACTACTATTTACCTGTCTATTTGTCTGATTCTGTCTATTTGTCTGATTGTTTGATTATATAAATCTGTCTATTTGTCTGATTGTTTGGGAGCAGGATATCTCAAAATGTTGCAGACTGATTCAGACAACATTTGGTGAACAGGTTCGGTGTGTGACAAGGAAGAAACGGTTAGATTTTGGTGAAGATCTGGATCCGGATTCGGATCTGGATACTCGAATTTTTTTAAGTGATTCTTCACCATTGAGAGATTGGGCCAAAAACGATACATAACCCAATCTCTCAAAAAGTTATGGACGGATTTGGACGAAACTTGGTGAACAGGTTGGGTATGTAACAAAGAAGAATTGATTCCGTTTTTCTGAAGATCACTTATGTGCCTGCATGATCATAACACTGTTATTCAATGCCAATTTCCACGTCCTTAAAAGGTAATATTTAAAATTGAATTATCCATTATTTTCATTCAGTTCATCAGTTCTCATTCAAACTTGGAAACTATTCAGCATATGAACCCAATGAGCACCCCAAATAACACAATCACACAATATAATTATTATAAACACATGATGATAAATGTTTACACAATGTCACAGCGTATACGGATAGAGCTAAACATGAATTTATTTTTCAAAACGTTTCAACAAAAGTAATGTTGTTATAATGTTGTTTTTAAATGTGATCTCAAAATAGTATCTTACAACATGCACCATCCTTTAAAAGATGTTATGAAAATGTTATGTTTCACTTGGGACAACAGCAGATAGCATGGTCAGACACTGAAAACTTCAGCTGCATATCCCTTTTTGTTCACTATTGCTGATTTGGGAATCTTATTTGATGTTTCTTTATTTCCATGAAGTGCTTTCTATTCGTTGTCATAAAGACACGGTGGTGTGAGATCAGAAGCCAAAGTCAAGTCACCTTGTTGAAGATGAACATAACTCTTTTGTAATTTCCTCCTTTTATATAATAATTAGCTCTTTAACCAGCATACGGGTGGGTATAGAATGTGAATTTGAAGTGGCGTCCAACTTCTTTATTGAAAGCAAAGATTGCGTTGTACATAAGTGATAATTTTAATGTTTTGAAAGGTAAAGAGGAACGCTCGTATGATTATCAAAACAATGAGAGATGCAATGCAATCGAGGATATGAGCAGCAACATGGCAATAGAAGAAAACAAAAAGGTAACAGACATACTCATGGCTATGTAACTATGTACATGTGGTGAGTACGCCAATATAACTATGAGTACCCATGAATAACTGTAGCCTTCAGACTATTTGTCTCGGTGACCCCTTTCCCACACCATGGGTGTTGTATTAAAGTAGGTTGCCCACAGGTATTTTAAGCTTATCTGTGTGCAGACACACCACACACACCGATTTATAATAGCCTCTCCATTCCTACAGGAAAGGGCGTGACTAATAATGCTCGAGACCCTAATCCCACAGAGGAGCACGTGAGAAATGAAAGAGGGAATGAATAACTAAGGGATGAGGGGAATGGAAAGAAAAAAAATTCCAATATTATTTTTCCTTTAAAAAATATAAGTATTTATTTTTGTTATGTTGTATTGCAAAATATTTGTTTTAGTTTAATTGAGAGAGGAACCAGAGTGAGGATATTGAGTTAGGGAGGAAGGATCCAGACAACAATGAACATAACTGAATAATGTAACAGGATATGAACTAATAATGGAGGTATGGTACTGCCGCCAACAATTAAGACCAAGGACATCTACATGTTTTAAAGAACAGTTTTGGGGTGATCGAAGAGACAGATGGCAGATGAAAATGGAAAACAAGGATGGAAACTAGTCGAGCATGCGGCATACACTGTGATGACCTTAACAAGTTGCAAACAAGTATAGGAAAATGTACAGGATATTTGATGATGGCAATCAACACAATTACACTTAACAATGTAAAAGATAAAATAAAATAAAAAACGAGCTATAAAGGGGACTCAAAAAACTGGTCAACATGGAAGAGCCAAGCAGGACTCGTATCCACGCCAAGATTTTGAAACGATCCATCTTTGACTTGATGCCTCCTTCATGAATTGGCATAATGTCTCCTTTCGGAAAGCAATCCATACAGTACTGTAATATCCTCCTTGATAATAATTTTAAAATCAGTGCAACAGTTTATAGTTAAATCTGATCGAATTATTCATCAAAACTTGATTAGACAACTCACAGGGGAGCTTATTACTACCACTCAACTCCACATTGTAAGATAGATTTGGAAATTGGGGCACTACTACGTAAATTAATGAAGATCAGGAGATTTGAAACCCACACCGTTACCAACGTAGTCACCAATGGGTGCTGCCAGCAGTCTGATGTAGTCATTATAATGAACTTCAATTTTCAAACATCCCTTGCCCAGAGCTAGTCCATTCTGCGAAAAGAGAGATGTATTGAAATGCACCTTTTTCTGCTCAGCAGTGAAATAATCAACAGCTTTTCTCCAGCATTTGGCAATTCTGCCTCGAGTAGAGAGAAAGAGAAATGGCTTTCTACTGGTAAAAAAAAAAAAAATTAAAATAAATAAATCCTGTGATGCTTAGAACATTCATGTTTAAATCATAGCATGTAGTACGAATTGCTTGAACGCATTTGACATGAATCATGGAAATGTGCAATCTATGTTGAACCCCTTGGAATTGCTCCTAACCATAACTTGTGTCTCAATTATTGTTCCAGACATGCATTAAGACCTATTTGAAAGCCCATTCTATTCATTAGCCATTTGAAACGTGAATTGCGAGTTGGGACGGTGCACTATTTATTATAAACTCACCACACTTTCCTGGACTTGTATTCTTGGAACGTTTAAACGAAGCACGGGATGTCCCTCACGCACAGGAGTAATATTTGTTCGCCGTGATGGTTTCCATCCAAGCTGTATGGTGTACTTACAAACACTGGACGTGATTCTGATGTGCTGGGTTGGAAACTCTGACACAGAAACGACCCAGTTATCAGTTACAGAACAAAACTTATTACAAATTACTCAAGTGTGAATTACATTGACACAGAAATGGTGAGAAGCCAAAATACCAAACAGAAATGATACAGTCCTGTACAACTCGAGCTGCAAATTGACACCGTACAGTCGGATAAGAACAGTGACAGCAACGATGTTTGCAAATGTATTGGAGTGAGCAGATAAGACATTTTTTTATGCTTTGGAAAGATGAGATGAATCAAGTAGATTGATGGAAAAACAATATGGATTGACATTGTTCGATATTGTTGTAAGACAGCCTGAACTCCAACACATGATCAAACTTTAATTTATTTCTGATTATTTGGCAAAACCATTGATACTTTTATATTCCCACAGCCTGTCTGTTTCAGTTTTAACTGTTAAACTCTACATAAATCCACCTCCTATCCTGGTAGACTATCGATAGTCCACCAGGATAGGAGAAATGTCTGTCTGTCTGTCTGTGTGTCACCATTTTTCTCAGAGATGGCTGAACAGATATTCATCAAATTTTCAGAGGTTCATCAGTGAGTGACAGGGAGTGTTTTAGGCAAAAACATTTTTTTGAAGTTTTGAAAAGAAATAGTTGGATTTTTTTTTTTCAAACCACTTTTTAAGTGCCGGAGCCTTTTAACTATGTGAATGGTAATATTATATTAAATGATCCCTGACCCTATTCTTAGTGGGTGGAGGGAAGTGTTTTAGGCCCCCACAAAAAAATAAATAGGAAAAAAACAAAATTTGATTTCTTTAAAATGCCAACAGGATTAGAACATCACTGGGCAATGCTTAGTACCCCTGTGACCTTCTTTGTTCTTGCTTTTTCTACCTTCCAAATATGATAGCTGGCTTTGTTGTGACAATATACAGTATATTGACATGAAGAAGGTAATTAAATATAAGGGCTAGCAGAATCACTTAGACTTTAGAGGCACTGCACCTGCACTTACCTTTGTGCTGTCTCTCCTGAGTTCAAATCTCGACCCAGCTATAAACTCACCATGGTGTTTCGTATGCAGGGCGATTCATCAATTTGTGTGCTGTTCATCAAAAAATGTTAAACTGGAGGACATGTCTGCTTTTATGAGTTGGTGGGTGTTAAAGATCCCATCATGTCTCTAAAGAATAAGCCAGTTGTGTAGCCAGCATCCTAAGCAAATTAAAAATTCCTCCCATCTTCAGTTGAACATCAGGACTGGTCAGCAGGTGAATAAAAGTTTTGGGCCAAAAGCATTCGCCGGCTGACGCCACAATATGGTATGAATAATTGGGGCCATTAAATAAGTCATAGTAGGAGTAGAAGGTAATTCAATGTCTCTTGGAGGAGCTAGAACATAGAATGAATCAGGATGGAACACACCAAAAGGAACAATAGAAAGAGAGGGTGAAAACATACCAACAGCAGGGTTGAGGGACAAAATAGAGGGAGACTTGGATAAATAAGGGATGTGGTGAAGAATGAGGGCTAGGGCAGGACAAGATAGATATAGAAGCAAACTCTCAGGAAAGAAAAACTGGAATCTTGGAAAGAGTTGGGCATGGGGAGGGTTAATCGGGTTAGAAAAGTTCATGGTTAAGGATGAGAGTTTGTCTGAGATGGTGGTGAACAACTGTCTTGAAGACCTGGAGGGAATAATGAGATTGAAGAGAATGTGGAAGTTTATTCCACAGTTGGGTAAAAAAGAGGAAGGAATGATTGGAAGTGAGCAGTGATTCTGCATTTTATGAGTTTCACCAGAAGGGGGTTGCTGTGTCAGACCACGTACGCCCTGTAGAGACCTGGGGAGGGGCGTGGGGGACAAAGCACAGAAAGAGCAGAATGTGCAAGACCAGAAAGGAGGTGGTAGATGATGGAGAGATCAGGTGTGTTAAGGAGAACTTTGTATGATGGAGGATGCCCAGTTGGCTTTGGAGGTTTTTGGAGACCAGTTGTAAAGTTTGGTTTGCCCAAGAAAGATCATAGCTGATAGTGAGGTCCAAAAGTTTGAGTGACTGAACTTCTTCAAGAGGATTGTTAAGAGAATAGATGGGAGGATTTGCCAGGCTGTCCTTTTCGATTCTATCAAGGTCTGCAAAGAAGGAAGTGCTGCTGCCTGTCTATCTGAAGCATGTGGGATGTTACGACAGAGGCTGTGTGTAGTTGTCAGCAAAGAGATGGAGGATTTTCCAGAGAGATCGTTTATGAAGGTTAGGAATAGGACTGGGCCCAGAACACTGCCTTGGGAAACTCCAGCCTTGACAGGGAGAAGAGATGAGAGGCATGTGTGGAGTTGGCCTTGGATGCCACAAGGCAGAGAGTTTGGCAAGCAGGGCAGGATGCCAAACTGGATTGAGTGCTCAAGATGATCTTCGAGAGATGGCCCTGATATAATGTCTGACATTGAGCACCTCTATCCATTGTTGGGAGAGCAGAAGCAGCATGCCCAAGGTAGAATGACCTGATCTGAATGATTAGAGGCACAGAAAGAATCAAGTTAAAGCAAGCAAATTGCTTTGTTGAATTTTTATTTTGTTGAAAATAGCAAGTAATTTTTGTAATCATAATGTAATTGTCACCAATATTTTGCAAAATAATTTCACTTTATCTTCTCTAACATTATACACGGAATAATTTGTCCTTGTTTATCTCATCTCATATAATCATCATCACCATCATGTGCCATCCATCCATCCATCAGGACCATACTCTGTGCAGAGCATTGGTGCTGCCTAAGCAGTCTCCTTGGCTATTGGGCACAATACTGGACAGGTTGCCACTCTGACACAGTATACCAGCATGCTGGCACTCGTTTTGCCGACCTTGGAAGGATGACAGGCCGAGTTAACCCCACCTGATATTAACTCAACAGCCGAGTGGGATTTGAACTCGGGATCTGAGGATCCATTGCCCATCACCCAAACCATTAAGCCAACACCAGGCATTCATGTACCATGCATACTCTTCACAGAGCATCGGTGCTGCTGAAGCAGTTTCTTGGCTTGGATTACAATCCCGGACAGATTGCCACTTCAACACAGGAAGTTCTGGCAGGAATTTGGAATTTAGTTTTATGTCCACCGAGCTGGGATGGCATGCACATTGGTGAATCACCCTGCCTGCGAAACACCGGGATAACAGTTTATAGCTGGGCTGATTGTCTCATATGTTGAATCTATTTCACTCTTCAGATATCCTTTGTGGAATGACAGTGATACTGCAACTATAAATGCATATTATTCTCATATCTGAACTTCTGTCAAAGTGCATTGCTGACAATGTATGGATGAGATTCGGGTAATCTGGAAATGCTGTGTTTTGTGCTCCTAAAATTATTTTGTGCTGTTTCATGCCATAGTCACCATTCATCAGTTGTACACCTTGCCTGTCATCAGGAAATTGTTAGAGCTACTTGAATGCATGTTATACTATGCATGTAACACCAGCAGATGAATCCATATTCCCCAAGTAGTTCATTATACTTGAGTATCCGCTAATGATATCATTGTGTTGACCTCCATGTTGTTATTAACTGGAATAATAATGTGTAAGTGCAGGCTACAGTCGTCACATTGCTGCCTGTGTGTGTCTTACAGATGACTGAAGGTAGAAGGTGTCAGATTGTCCTCTTGGATGACCGGAGCCTGGACCTTGTAGTGCAGGTAACTGCACTTGATACTGTTTACCAAAAGTTGAACTGGATATTGATTGAAAACTGAGTTGGTCCATAAGAACATGAAGTAATTTGAAATTGCCCTCGTGTTACAGATTATTTCAAATATATTATTGTTGCATTCCCTTCTGAGACATAAATTAGAGGCACAGAATCATATTTCATTTAGTTGTATTCATCCAGCAAGGTTTCATCATTAGTGTCACCCCAAAGGGAATGCGAGACGATTGTAACGTCCACGTCTACCTGTCTGTCTGTCTGTGTATCTGTGTGTCCACGTCTATATACTTTCACGTTTTTCTCTGCAACCGCTAGCCCGATGGATGCGAAACCTTAAACATAGGATGGACTCCCCATGGAGAATATTTTATTGATAACACTAACATCATGGGTCACGTGGTATGGCAGCCATATTGGATTAAAGGGGAATTTTTGGGCATCTGATCCGAAATCGCTAAATGGAAAAAAAAATTGAAACTTGGCATATGTCATCAACTCCCCATGGGGTATGTCGGGTGATAACATTCCAGCCATAATTGGTTGAATTAAAGTCCTTATCCCAAAAATCTGAAACTTCATACATCTGATCCACGGCCCGATGCGAGTGAAGAATTATATTTATGACATCATTGGTCACGTGGTCTGGCGGCGATATTGGAATGAAAATAAAAACGTTTAAAAAATCTTCTTCTCCAGAACCCCTTAACAGATTGATGATAAGCTTCATACATATGATTGACTAGCCATTGGGAATACAGGTTGAAATATTTTTTTCATATTAATCTTCATTGATGCAATTTCGATTTAATGTGCACAAAGTTGAATTTTTTAATTAAATGATTTTATGCACACAAAATATCCTTACGACCAATCAATAATAATCAACAAATCTATGGATACTGCCAATGTATATGACATAATAGGGTGCATTAATGGTACGCATACATCGGCCATAATAGTTGTGGAATATAAAAGTAGCATGTACAGTTAACTATGGTATTTTTGTTCAGAATGAGCACATGAGGCGAGACGACGCACTCAACCGAGTGCCGTTCTGGTTTTGTATTTGAGTTCAGTGTTGCAATATGAAGAGCATAAATTGCCCTTTACATTGTTTGTTTGAGAAAATTCTGCAAGTTCCACACTGGCTGAAACTATGTTTATATTTTCTACAACACACACACACATCATACTGTAATTTGAGAAGTGTCTGTTTGTGTGTTTATTTGACTTGCATGCACTCCTGAACCACTGGACAGAATGAGTTGAAAACTGCTGGTTGTACTCAGGGTGTGCAAGGGAAGGTTTTAAGCAGAAAAAGAAAATTGTATTTTCTGCGTTTGGCTTGGGGGGAGCACCCCAATTCCCTGTATGTAAATATGTAGGGCATTGTGTGTGTGTGTGTGTGTGTGTGTGGAGAAGTGGGGGGTGGGGTGGGAAGGCAGTATTTCCAGTAATTCTAAACTATGTCAATTTTAGGGGAATCAACCCATCCGTAATTTTGGAGGAATTAATGTACGGGTTCTTCGCTGGTACTGAATAATCAATGCAGCATTTGTTTTGTTCCTTCCTTGGCTGCCTGGTATTTATGGCCAATATGCCCAACCCTTCTTATGGTGATAAAAGACAGAAATTTTTTCTGTAATTGAATTCGTAACCTTTTACTTATGACGAGGATCCAACCATTGTATGTATACTGTATATATATATATATATATATATATATATATATATATATATATATATATATATATATATATATATATATATATATATATATATATATTCATGGGGGCAATACCCCTGGGCACTCACCTGGTAGCGGCTGGATTCGATAATCAGGCAACCACTGGTAGGCATGGATGACCCACAAAATATGTAACGAGGAAGAAAGGAAATACCTCTGGATTTTTTTTTTATGTCATGAACAAACCTTGGTACTTCATGGGTGATGAAGGCAGTGGTAAAGTTTCATCGAAATTGTGTGTGTTGTTTCGGAGAAGAAAGCAAATACCTATTTTGGGGGGCAGCCCCTGTAGACCTCCTTCGGGCCCGATTTCTTTTTTATGCCATGAACAAACTTTGGTACGTATACGGTGATGAACGTTGTGGTAAAGTTTTATCGAAATCGTATGTGTAGTTTCAGAGAAGTTGAAAGTATTTACTGATGGACGGACGGACGGACTGACGGACGACGCGCCATCCCATAAGCTCCCCGGGATTACATTTCAGGTGAGCTAAAAATGATGAGAGAAATAAAAATGACGATTTCAAGTCATTAATGACACCATGAATCTCTCCATAGCTCTCTCCCTCCACCCCCATTTTGATTTAATATAGCATTTGGTTAAGTCGGATGGCAGGATGGTCTCGAATCTAGACTCTCGAGGTAAACACACAAGTGCCTTTGAGCTGTTTCACCTTGGTTTGAATCTTGGCCGAGCTATAAACTGTCATCCCTGTGTTTCACAAGCAGGGTGAGTCATGAATGTGTGTGCGTCCCACGGATTAACGTTAAACCGGGCATCCTGTCAGCCGGCATTAATTGGTGGATGTTAAAGATCCCATGATTTCCTTCACGAAGAGTCGGTGAGCTTTCGCCGGAACTCTGAACAAATTCCTGCTCTGACTTCCCGAGTTGGAGTGGTGACCCATACAGAATTGCAGCCGAATAACTACCTTGGCAGCACCAACACTCTGTTTTGGGCATGTTGGATGATGATGATGATGATGATGATGATGATGAGGTTGTCATTTTTTACTCAATATATACTGAAAGCAAGAGTTATGGATCATTCACCTTGATGCCATTATTAACATATCTGGCAAAGATTGCACAAAATTATTTGCTTAATTAAAATTTTTAATGTTTTTATTTGAGGCCTGGCCTGGTTATTTTTAAACATTGACCTGGTTGCATCAATCGTTCTTTAGGAAAGATTTGAGGATTTACTTCAATATTTCCTCCAAGTTTCCCCTCAAGGACATCCGTAATTTAAGGATCATTGTATATTCGAATATTCCGTAAGTTTTTCCTGAAAACCTTTAAACTCAAGGGATCACTGCCCCATCTTTAAACACCAACCTTTGAGTTTACAAATTGTGGTCTTATGGAAACTGGTCATGAATAGGATGACTATTGCCATGCAAGACATTGCAAATGTGTTTTTAGAGATTGCCTGAACCCGCTTGATGTCTGTGATGATATTCCCCTGATCTAAAATATGTACTAAGGAATAATTAGAATTATACTCTGGATCTTTGATCCTGCAGGAGTCATTTCCATGACAATATGTTTTATATAAAAAAAATTATAAACGCCATGGAACTGACAACCCCATGGTATTTAACATATGATAGCTGGGCCGATGTGAAGGTGTGTTCTGGTGCAGGTACTGCAGGTGCACCTGAATGAGTTGTTACTCTGTGCTGATAGTGTAGTGCTACTTTCATGGTGCTCCCGTTTATTACTTCATATTCAGGTTATTTAGATACCAATTCAGTTGCTCCTGATGGTGACCCCAGGGGGAAAAAGTGAACTGCGTATGTAATAAATAGGTTGCAGGCAGTGTGTTACTGGGTCCATAACTCATCAATGTCGCACCGTAGAGAGACGTGTTGGGCCTCGTTCAACTCGTGGGAAGTCGTGGTTTACCCTGTGGACCCAGGTCTTACCCTAATCGTGGGATGATTTTACAATTGTACACCATTTATCGTTATAGTGTTGTATTGTAATTACACACATCATACAACAACACAATGTATTTTCTCTCTTGTGCTTGAGAAAAGCTTCCATTAGTGCTTCTGTCTCTTCCTGAAGCCAGTTTGCAGATCGCTTCGCCGCCATCGAGCTTTCAGACGCCTCCTCTTTTCCCCAATCTGATTGGTTGCCAACATAGCAACGGCTCTGAAGGATTTCCTCAGCCTTCAAGGAAATCCTTCGCTAAGGTATCACAATCACAATGTGAAGGGGAATCCTTCTTCAAGGATGAGGGAATTTTATGCAGCCAGGCCATTGTCTTAACTGCCCTCAAATGATATCATTAGTTGCATTGTAATATTTAAACGGTTAAACACAGTTCAATGTTTAAATATCGTGTTGGTTCACTGTTGGCTCTGATCTGGTTACATTTTCTTATTTTATATCCATGACGAGTTAGTCTTTGTGTACCAACACGTATGGATGCATGACACTGGATGCACAGTTCTACCGTTACCAAGAACACAACGCGTTGTGAAATTTGCAAATTCTTCAAGGTATTCATTTTGATTCTGGCTGATTGAAAATAACTACTTGGCTAGTCAACATTGTGGCTGCAATAATTGTTGAAGTTCATCTCCAACTTGAGGTGCATAATATAATATAGTGACACTTGCTGACACCTGCCTCTATGCATTTTTCAACAAATGGAATCCCAGGGTTTTTAGTTACATTCTGCACATTTTTTTTTTTAACCAGTCTCTATCAAGAATGATATGCCACCAAATGAATAAACTCCCTGCATTCATTTTCGTGAGCTTCAAAAGCCACATGGCACACTTTCCTGCTCTATTATCCACCCTATTCTTCTGGGGAAATCCTTAAATGGCATAGGCACCACACTGAAGTTCCATATGAAGTTGTATGGAATCAGTGCAGCGAGTGAATAGATTTGGACACAGACAATGTATCCGTTTGATTGCACTTGGATTTGCATTCAAGGTTAACGTGTGCATTTGCTTTGCACATAATCGACTCTTTTTCGTTGTTGTTGTTGTTGTTGTTGTTGTTGTTGTTGTTGGTGTGTTGCATGTGCATCCATGCTCCTATGTTCGTATTAAAGGTGATAACGATGGAAATGTTCCTGAAGGCTTTTCACAATGTGTGGGGTGATTTGTAGCCCATTCATCATTCAAAGCATCTTTTCACTTCTCTTGCATAGCAAGGGGTCATGAATACGATCTTATGCTCAGTCCAGGACATGAAAAATATATTTGTTATCTCCGCCACCGAAGGTGAAGGAGGTTATGTTTTCATCCCTTTCTGTCTGTTTGTTTGTGTACAGGATATCTCAAAAGTTGTGGACGGGGTATGTGTGTAACGAGGACGAACTGAATAGATTTTGGTGAAGATCCGGATCCACATCCAACGACTATAATTTTTAAAGTGATTCTTCACCATTGAGAAATCAGGCCAACAACGATATATAGCCTAATCTTCCAAAAATGCATTGGGCCCGATACATTCTCATGGATATGGCATTGCATGACAAAGGTAATTGCTCTACCATGTGCCCTTCCAGTTATATTATAATTATCCATCCATTGGGACCATACTCTCGACAGAGCATTGGTGCTGCCGAAGCAGTCTTCTTGGCTATTGGTCACAATCCTGGATGGAACACCAGCTCAACACAGGATACTAGCAAGCTGGCACTCATTTTGCCAACCTCAGAATGATAACAGGCAGAATCAATCCCACCTGGTATTAATTCAACATAAAAACAGGATTTGAACTCGGGACCCTGGGTTTCCAAGCCTACCACTCTAGCCATTAAGCCAACACCAGGCACAGTTATATTATGGTTTTAGTATAAAGACATTGCGTGACATCATACATTGGTTTGATAACTATTTTTTTGAAGAAAAGTCTTCTTGAGTACAGGCGACATTTTTAACTAGACTCGGTGGCATTACAGTTAGAGTGTGTGCTCTGAGTCTGGGTGGTTGACTGTTTGAACCCTGGCCAGGTAATACCAAAGACTAAAAATGGTCTGTGCTGCTTCTTTGCTTGACACCCAGCATTTAAAAAGGATAAACCATGGACAAACAACCATATGTTGGTAATAAAAGTGAAGGTTTTGATTCACTTAATAGCCTCCTTTTGCATTGAAGCCCCTTGTAAAGGAACTCATATTATATTATTATTATTATTATTTTTATTATCTATATATAACTAACATGGGTACCCGACATTGTCCGGTGCTGTTTTATCCATGTTGGCATTTTAAAGAAATCAAATCGTATTTTTCCCCCTATTTTTTTTTGTTGGTGCCTAAAACATTTCCCAAAACCCAGTAAGCCGAAGGAATGGATTCAGGGAACATCTTAATATATTACCTTTCACACAGCTACAAAGGTTTAGGCACGATAGAGTGATTAGAAGAAAAAAACATACAAAAAAAAAAAAAACACTTTTTTTTTCAAATTGTTCAAAAAATATTTTTACCCGAAAACATTCCCGGGCACTCATCGATTGACGAAGATCCGTTCAGCCATCTCTGAAAAAAATGGTGACACACACGCACAGATGGACAGACAAACAAACGGCTCTCCTATAGTATAGATGGAGGGAATGTATGTATGTGTGGATGGATATGTATCATCTACTCCTCTGAGTGGATTTTACCGAGGGAGCTGAAATGTTCAGCGATTAATTAATGAGGGCACCCTAAAGTTATACATGTGCAAGTTTCGATTGATTAATAATATAAATATACCAGCGATACCCGTGCACATGCACGGGATAGCAGTACAACATAGCTGGTAGCAGATGACAGACCGTACACGGGGAATGACAAAAATACGCATTGTGCAAAATGCAAGTGGTACTATGGAACGCCAAGACTTCCCAAACATTGTCGGCATGTCCGCTAAGTGCCACAGCAATTTTATAGGGATCGTGTGAGGGCGAGCCAAGTTTTTAGTGTGCAAGCTTGGTATTATAATAGAGATTATTTGTACTCAGGATATATATATATATATATATATATATATATATATATATATATATATATATATATATATATATATATATATATATATATATATTGTTGCGGCCATGGGTACCGAGACACCAGCTTGTCACTCAGGGGGATTAATCCCCGGTTGTCCTCGGTAGAGCCGGACCTGGGGCCACTGCTCACAATTAACATTGTGGTACGGTGGGTTGTTTTGGAACCACGAACGCCACCCAGTCAACCATGAGTTCCAGTGTCCACCATCTAATTATTCTGTTTAACTAGAGGTCACATGGTTACCTGAGCGGGGAGCACACCCTCGGAAAAGCACCAATGTTATCTGATTAGATTTTAATTAGGGCGGACGAGCGTTTTAACTGCTGGTGCGTGCCGACGATTTTTGGTCAAATCTGTGGTAATTACCTCCCAGTCTATCTCGGTTCGGACAATGCTCGACCAATGGGAGGAAAGGACAAACACGGACAGGCTGGAAATCGACAAATGATTTATTAATAATAAAATAAATAAATATTTCATAGCAAAAATCAATCAAAATGCCAGGAAAGAGACAAAGAGCGGATGCTTATCAGGGGGGGCGGGTTGACTTACTTACAGCTAAACACAGACATGGGC
>NC_140970.1:49316818-49421818 GCF_056783735.1 Eptatretus burgeri | reverse complement strand
TGTGCATTTATAATTAAATGTGTTATTCATGTTGATTAAAATTTTTTATGGTTTCCAATTAAATGAATCTTTTAATTTTTCTTATATTGAACACTAAATTATCTCAGTAAATTATAAATGCCTAAATGCATTCACATTAGGCGTGTCTGCGTCGGAGTAGCAACCCATCCAGCATTGTGCCCAACAGCCAAGGAGACTGCTTCGGCAGCACCAACGCTCTGCACAGAGTATGGTCCCAATGGATGGATGGATTAGGAGTGTCATCATCAACCTCACTCGACGAGACTGGTATCACTATCGTTGACACATACACTTGACATTTCAGGCACGTTTTTGATATCGGGCGGCGCGGGCAAGTCAGGATTATCAAAAAGTCATTCTTCTTCCTCTGATTTCGGGTCTCTTTCACCGAACTCAGTTGATTTGTCACGGTTTTGAAAGGAAATCGATGGAAAGCTGTTTTGAATGCTTCTTTGGCAGCATTTTTCAACTCCAACTAAACCACGTGTTCCCACTGGAGGCCTGTCCACACGGCTATGTATATAGTGTGCTCTATAGAGTGTGGCGTATTAGATAACTGCAATAGAGTCTAAACAATTAAAATTTCAATTACCAGACAAAATTACTTCCTTTTAGTTTCCTTTCTGGTACCTTTGTCATGAAAACAACTTCCGACATTCTTTAAACTGGGTGATTTCACATCGAGACACCACACACGAAGAACAAACGTTTCATCCTCGATCAAAATGGATTTAAATGAAATAGGATTTGTTTTGATTTCGTTGATGATGAGTTGAGGCCTCAGGAGGTAGCCGCATTACATATTTAACACTGAAATTTTTGTTGTTCTGGGTTTGAGGTGTGACATCATGAATAATATAATGAATGTGAATTGGAATCAGGCAGAGATATGAGACATGTTACCAAGGAGGAAGGATCTCTGCTTGGAGAGTTGCAAAACTGTTGTGTCACATATGTGAAACTCTTCGCGACACTGCCATTAATAAACACCGGCAAGTTAAAACAACTCAGAAACTGCAAGCATACACCCCCATTGTTAATTACATATCGCAGTATCTATTCGCAAGCCTCAGGTGGATTATAACAAAACTAAGGGAATATCAAAGGAAGGTGTATTTCTGTTTTATAGATTTCAGAAAAACCTTTCCATTGTGCTGATCATGAATTGCTGTGGATTATGCTGAGAGAAATGGGGATGTCAGAGCACCTGATATATATATATATATATATATATATATATATATATATATATATATATATATATATATATATATATATATATATATATATATATATATATATATGGCATGCGTCCATTACTTTGTGTCCATTGGAGATCGGGGGAGTGCTCGTCACACTCCACATGTTTTTGATTTACCTGCCAATCACATCACATGCCATCTGGTTGAATGGTTTGCTTTAGTGGTAGCAGACGAACGGTTGTTCTTTGCAGATTATGCAGTTTTACCATGTGAGACATAATCCGCGGCCGATGCTCACCATTACAGCCAGGAGGGACGATTGACATTGTTATGGTTTTGGGAAACTCACCCCAGGACGAGAGCATACATGGACACATAGGTGACCCAAAGATCAGTTATTTCTTTCATCTTTGTGTTGATAATCCTTTGTCCCTTGTCAAAGATTGTTTGGGGGGCATGCATTGGTTAGGCTGCATTTCCCAGTGTAATATCTGCCTCCTTCCCCTCTGTTACTTTCAATTAATCTTCCTTCACACCATCGTTCTGTTCAACGCGTCTTACTTTCAGTCATTCCTCCTTCACACCATCAGTCCATTTCCCTTCTTTGTCTTTCTCAATCCACCAATTACCTCCCCTTCACCAAACATCCTTTCATCAATCACTCCTTTTCTACATCAGACCATTTTAACAGTCCACCAATAATCCCCTCCACAAAACATCATTTTGACACTCCTTCCTTCACCCTATCGGTCTTACTTTTGACCCCGCGGCTGTTCGGTCATCCCTCGGTCTGGTGAAATCCCTCTCCATTTTCGCTCAATTCTCACATTATGTTTGTGGCACGAGGTGTGGTGCTTCTTTCAGGCGTAGTACAATGCAGTACTGTACGGGTGAATGCTCGTGTGCAAGGGAGGGGGTGGGGGCTCCTGTTGCAGTCACTGGGTGCATGAATAGAGGGGCAAAGGTTGTACCGAGCATTCCCTCAGACCACTACTACTACTACTTAGCGGATGCATTCGAGATTGAGTTCACAATGCCGCGCCATGAATCTTTGTCAATCATCAGTGTCTGCATGTCCGCTATGTCATGCTGGATATCCCTTGTACGCAGTCGATGTAGTTCAGTGGTCTTCTTCCTCTGGTTGGGCAAGGCAATCTCAAGCGGATCACGTCAGATGTAATTTGGTCTTTGGCACGGAAATAGTGACCAGCAAAACATGTTCTGCGACGAGCTACAACGGTAGAAATGGGTGCTATGTCTCCATAGATCTCTGCTTTTGTTCTGTGTTCCCGCCAACTGATGTTCTGAGCTTTCATAGGAAGCAGAGTATATGTGCCATCGAGCCGGTCCTGCAGGGCCTTCTTCATGGTCCATGTCTCTGATCCATATATGAGTATGTTCTCTACGCAAGCTCTAAAGAATGCAAGTTTGGTGGATCTTGAAATGTTAGACTGCCAGATGTGCTGCAGCCTGTTACATGCACTCCAGGCTTGACCTTTGCATGATATGAAGTCCTTCTTGGAGTCAGCTACATAAGACCCTAAGTACTTAAAGTCTTTGACTTCATTTAGTTGTGAGCCATCCTTGGAGAAGATTGGAAGATGATCAGCATCCTCATTTACTGTCATGTATTCTCTTTTCTTGGCATTTAGAAACAGACCTACCTTAGCTGAAGCATCCTCACCAGAAATTAGAAGGTCTTGACCATCCTTCAAAAGTGTCGCTGTTAAGGTGATGTCATCTGCATAGTCAAGGTCTGTGAGATGCTTATCTCTCTTGCGATTTGATATTTTTGGCTTGACGTCAATTCCTTTCTCTTTCATGGTCTCTACTGACTGCCTGAGAAGGTAATCCACAACTATAACAAAACGATAATGAGCAAGGGTGTCCCCTTAGAGGATGCCTGCAGTTGTGAGAAACTCCTTTGTTGGGCCATCCATACTTTGATCATAGCTACAGGGGTTGTTGTACATTATGGCAATTGCCTGCACTGTTTCTTCGAGGATGCCATAGTTCAAAAGAATTTGAAGCATGACTTTCCTGTTGACGCTGTCAAAGACCTTGGAGAAATCCACAAATACTAAGCTTGCTTTCTGCTTAGAGATCTTTAGTTCTTTTATGATCCTCCTTAAGGCAAGAATCTGAGGCGTTGCAGATCTGCCTTTCTTGAAACCATTCTGGTTGCGTCGGAGAATAGGATCGAGATGAGGGGTAATCATATAAAGCAGCATAGAATTGTAGATTTTTGAGGCTCGAGGTGACATTGTTATACCTCTGTAATTAGATGGAAGAGAGAGGTTGCCTTTTTCAGGCAGAGGAATGATGGCAAATTTGGAGAAGGTCGCAGGTTTTTGCCTCTATAGGTTTTGTTGCAAAAGTTGGCTCTTCCAGACAACAGCTGGAATGTTGTCGGGGCTAGGAGTCTTGGATCGTTTCAGCTTTGTCTGGCATTTCTGGAGTTCATCCATAGAGAAAGGACTGGTCTTGATGGGAAGAATGTCAACAACTTTGTGATTGAAGAATGGATCGTCAGTACTGGTGTTCTGCTCAGGTTTACCGAGAAGATTGCTAAAATGTTTAAACCTGCAGTCGAGACGTTCCTCTATGGTGTTACCTTTGATACGGATAGCTGGAGAAGCCTTCTTATTGGTGATCTTTCTCAGGACCTGCCAAGCTGCTGCATGCTTATTTTCTTGGTGTAAACTGTCAAGCTCGTCAGTCTTGAACGTCACATGGGCATCGAGGAACTTGGTGTAAGCTTGATCAAAAGCAGCTTTAGCAGATTTTAAGCTTCTGCAAGTATTTCTGGTGGGTCTAACATTGTGCTTCTTTGAAGCTTTCTTCAAGGTTTCTCTGGCTGTGTTGACTCTGTTGCTGGTGGCTATTGCAACAACTTTCTTTTCTTGGGGAGCATTTCAAGAGCAATCTCCTTGTTGGCAGTGATCAAGGTGCCATACACTGCTGAGGTGTTGTTGTAACCTTCTAGTTCATCACGCAGGATACAGGATCTATTATGAACTGTATTTCTGGTGGGTCTAACATTGTGCTTCTTTGAAGCTTTCTTCAAGGTTTCTCTGGCTGTGTTGACTCTGTTGCTGGTGGCTATTGCAACAACACTTTCTTTTTCTTGGGGAGCATTTCAAGGGCAATCTCCTTGTTGCTCACAGAAGTTGAAATCTCTCACAACACTTTTCAGGTCTCTGCTCTTCATAGTATCTTCAGCTGGTGACTTACTTTTGCGGTAGCTGATCTGGCATCTACATGAGACGATGTAATGGTCTGATTGAATACCTTCAAAGGAGCAGGAGCTCTGGAATTCTTAATGGAATTAATCCATTTCTTTCTTCCCAGAATGTAATCTAGCTGAACAAGCTGACCATTTGGATGGCGATCGCTCCAAAGCCTCTTCTTGGGGTTCTGAAACCTTGTATTGGTGGCAACGAGGCTGTGCTGCTCCACAAAGTCTTTCATGTGCTTCCCATTTCTATTGGATTCATCTGCACATGTGAATAGAGCATCTGTAGACCATAGTTGGGCATTGAGATCCCCACCTAAAGGCCCAGTCACACCTTGACGTTTTAGCCAGCAATGGCAACGGATCAAAATGTATGTAAAACGCTGGCTTACGCTGAAGTTTTGATGTTTTTTTTAAAAGATTCGGACGTATTCATAACGGGTTGGTCGTATGCATAACATATTAATAATGGACACAGAACGTTTTGTTGTCTTATAGATAACTTATACCAACGAATGCTTAGCCTGTTGTCAACGTTCACAACCTATGCCCAACGATAGTCTAACTTATGCATAGCGCGCTGCACGTATCGCCGACGATCACGTGGCATAGCCTATTAAAAGGCTGCCGCACAATGATTCAAATCAACCGCCGGAGAAATGGAAGTGTCAACATCGCAGTCACACCTTGGCGATCTTGCTAGCGTATGCAGACCTCTGAAAAATGTGTCTAAAACGCTGGCGCACATCGAATACGGTATGGGTAAGTTTGGTATACGTGAATAGAACGCTAAAGTACGCTATCGTACGTCGTAGTAAGTGGAGTACGTCTTGTACTTTTAAACGTGTTAAAAATTTTACGACGTACTTGCCGTATGCCTCACACGTTCCTCATGCGATGGGAATAAGTTGTACGCACGATATGCGATCATTGGCACACGTCGACAAAAGTGACTTGTAAGTTACTCATAAGTCTAAGCACGTCGAGGAAATGGTTAGCGTCAGTGTTCCAGACTCCCTGGTTTTTTTATTTATTTATTTTTTTCTTCGGTATGACAGTGATGTTGACACTTCGATTTCTCGTGCGGTTATAATATAATATAATTAATAGGCTTCCGCTCAACGATTTAAATGATAACTGCACTAGAAATCGAAGTGTCAACATCACCGTCATACCGAAGAAAAAAAAAAAAGAAAATAATAAATAAAAAAAACAGGGAGTCTGGAACACTGACGCTAAGGCCTCGGTCACATTTGCCACGGCGGCCGTGGGGTCTCCAAAATCTGCGGCCACTAGCAATTATATGGCGGCCGAAGTATTTCCACGGTTACACAATGTAGCAGTCACATATGTTTTTATTTTTCAGGTAGCCGCACGGCGTATTTAGAAATTGTGGAGACCGAAAACGTGGGGGTGCCGTACAGTCTTTGATTTGATGTCGCACGGTAACCTTAGGGCGTCTCTGCGGCGGCCATAGAATTTTCAAGGCAGACACAAGGTGCCCGCAAGGCGAGACGGACGCCAGACGGACGGTAACAAGTGGGTATATATAGCAGTTCTTTTTTTTACTGAAATAAAAATATACCAGTATATATAACTGATTATACTATAACTATAATATACCGTGGTGCCCCCAGAATCCGAACGCCCCATTGTTTGAACAAATTGGAATCCGAACAAATTTTTCGAGAAAATTTTTCCGTAAAAACCTAATACATTTTAAAAAACCGAACACAACGTGGCGTTCATGTTTGAACACGTGTCTCCCCCACCTTTTCGACCCGCATCTTCGCGCTTTGTTCATTCAGTTCGTCGGTGGAAGTCCTCGTGAAAGCATCTCTTGTGTGTCGATCGCTACTTTAGGCTTCAGTCACATTTGCTCTACGGCGAGGATACGGCGGCCATACGCCCTCTGAATTGACAGAAACGTGCGGCGGCCACAGAGAAACTGAGGTGGCCTCAGGGTGGCCCTATGCCGTATGGCTATATTTTACAGGTCGTAAGGTCGCCGTGGAATTATAACGCTGAGTTATAACTTTTTTCATTTCTACGTTCGCCGTAGAAATTCGACAAGCCGAAACAAAATAACTGGTGAAAAAAATAAAAATAAACCCATTCGTTACCGTCCGTCTGGCCGCACGTTCGCCTTAGGGCCCCCCTGCGGTCGCCTTGCGGGCACCTTGCGTCTGCCTTAAATTCTATGGCTGCCGCAGGAATGCCCTAAGGTCACCGTGCGACATCAAATCAAAGACCGTACGGCACCCCCACGTTTTCGGTCTCCACAATTTATAAATACGCCGTGCGGCTCCCCGAAAAATAAAAACATATGTGACTGCTACATTGTGTGACCGTGGAAATAGAGCGACCGCCTTATAATTGCTCGTGCCCGTTCATTTTGTAGACCCTCCGGCCACCGAGCCAAATGTGACTTAGGCCTTACCTCGTGTTTTCACCTTCATTTGTGATGTTTGTTTGTTTTCATAATCTTGTGTTTTAATTAATAACAAAAAAAGCAATCTGATCACGTGGTGTGACGGACTGTCGGGCAAGGATTGAATTTCACAGCAAAACCGGTTGTAATTTGGAATATCCATGATTACGTCAGCCCGATGCGTTTCATGAAAGTGATTGTGGTTCTGCGGGCATGATGTTTGATGAGCTGCCCTGGGGGCAGCGCTCTCGCAAAGTGCGCGAGCGATCGGAACCCAGGCCGGAGCACGAGCCTGTGTGGACCTTTGGATGTGGTGATTGTACCAGTTTACATACAATACACTGCCACCGAAGGTCATTTACTCATCTTGTTTTACCTTAAACATGGGGAATTTCAGTTTAAAGTGTCTTGAAAGTGGATTTTCTTTGGGTCCACAAACGGATTAATTCACTCCATTATTTCTTATTGGGAAAATATTTTTTGAATCCGAACTTTTTGCAATCCATGTTTGTTTGTTTTGTTTTGTCCAATCAATGTTTTGCAAAACAGCCTCCTGGAACGAATTAAATTGGGATTCTGGGGGCACCACTGTATAGGCAAACACCTTTACTCCAATCTCTAGCAGTAGCGCATGGTGGACGCACGGTCGACGCAGACTGCCATGGAGGCCGTACGTAGGACGCACGGCGGGCGTAGGGGAACCGTGCGTCGACCCTGCGTTGCCCGCAGGTAGTCACACAGACCGCAAGGCCACCGTACGGCGACCGTGGAAATAGTGCGGCCGCCGTAATTTTTTTGGGGGGGGGGGGTTGGGAAAATTCATTTTTCATTGAGAAGAGCTTACGGCAGCCGCACGAATAATGCAAGCCCACCGTACGCCCTACGTAGGTCGACGTGGAACACATCTACGTCATAGCTTGGCTTGTCGAATTGCTACGGCGAACGTAGAAATGAAAAAAAGTTATAACTCCGTGCTATAATTTCATGGCGCCCCTACGGCCTGTAAAATATAGCCAAACGGCGTAGGGCCTCCCTGAGGCCACCTCAGTTTCTCTGCGGCCGCCGCATGTTTCTGTCAATTCAGGGCGTACGGCTGCCGTATCCTCGCCGTAGAGCAAATGTGACCTAGGCCTAACCATTACATTGACGTGTTTCGACTTATGAATACCTTACAAGTAACCTATGTCGACGTGTGTCAACGATCGCGTAACATGCCTACAACACGTTACTCTACTCATAGGTTAGAAATAAGTTTCGGGTACGCTAAACATTACCTCGACGTGTTTCGACTTATGATTAACTTACAATTGACGTGTGTCAACGATCCCATAGCGTGCCTACAACTTATGGCCAGTGTAGCAGAACTTGTGAGTCATACGCTGGCATAAGTCGTAAAATTTCAAGCATGCTAAAATTTGAGGACAACTGCAAAGTACAACGATGAAAGCCAGCGTACTACGACGTATGGCAGTGTTTTTCAGCGTGCTCTCAATGTTTCCAAAACTTACCCATAACGTATTCGACATGTGCCAGCATTTTAGACAAATTTTTCAAAAATCGGCATAAGCTGGCTAAAACGTCAAGGTGTGACTGGGCCTTAATATTAGTAGATTGTCAGCTGAAATTACATAGACTATGGTTGAGAGTTCTTGGTAGAATTTAACTACATCTTCTTCTGGGTATTCATTATATTGAGGGCTATAACAGCACAGGACAGTTGTCAATGGGTTGCCGTGCAGAGTTATCTCGATCGTACGCTCATCGTGACCCACAATAGAGCGACAAGATTTCAAGGCCCTTGGTGAAATAAGGAAGCAGACTCCACCTGGTGCTGCATTCCGCAAGTTCTTCCGTGCCGAAGAAGTTATTAAAACATAACCACCGGTAAAAGTCTCTTGTAGTAGCGATTCTGAATGTTTAAGGATCTATTCCCTCAGAATTGCATGACAGAGACAGAGACAGAGACAGAGACAGAGACAGAGACAGAGACAGAGACTGAGACAGAGACAGAGACAGAGACTGAGACTGAGACTGAGACAGTCTCAGTCTCTGTCTCTGAGACATGGGTGGAGGGAAGAAGAAAAGGCAGAAAGCAGCGAAGAAGGCTGAGAGAAGCAGACAGGGACAGCTCACATGAGCAGAAGACTCAAAGATGGAGAAGGCTCGTGAGGAAAGGAATAAAAGTGTATGAGGGTGAAGAAAGGAAGGTTTCATGAGCAGTTGATGTCAAACTTGTGTAGAAAAGAACATTTCTTCCATGAACGTCATCCTGCCCTCTCGATCCTATCAGCCACGAAGGACGAGGAGGGTGAATGGCAGCACCTCATTGACGGATGCCTGAGGAGGAAGAATCTGAGGCAGAGGAGGGTGAGTCAAATGTCTAGCTCGCATATCTGGGACACCGAAGAGGACTCGCCTACTGGGTCTGGGCACCTCGAGGACTCGGCTGTGTGTCCCATTGTGCCACATCGCCACTGCCCATCTTCCTCATCCATTTTCCTCCGCATTCTCCTGTATATTTGTGTGACGTGAGGGAGAGAAGGAAACACTACTTTCATTTTCTCCATGCATTACTTTTATTTTATTTTCAAGTCCCTTTTTTTTTATTCTTTGCCCCAGAGTGAATGATAGCCAAGTCTTTTGTGTAAGATTGAATAAGAATACCTGTTATGGTTAAATCTGCTCTTATGTGCCTTTTTGCTTTCTTGCTTATAAATGCTTTTAAATGATTACTTGCTTGTGTGTTTGAAATAAATAATTGTTTGTTGTGATTGCCAATCTGTCTCGGTTGTCTTTTCCTTTATTGGTCCAACACAGTGCACAAGTATAGTTCGACGCGAAGTTCTACCCCAATAATTATCTTGCCAAAACGAAGTTTTTGCAAGATATGTTCGTCAGCTTGTATGTTTTTTTTTTATTTTATTATTTTTTATTTTATTTTATTTTATTTTTTTTGTTTGTCTGTAATCATGTATCGATCACTCTGCAGAACACAGTTATCATTGGAAATTTTTGTAACTTCGCATATCAGAGTCCTACAGAGGTCCCTTTCAGCGTATAAAATTTTCAAGGTCAAAGGTCAAGGTCACTTTGTCGCAAATCAGGGGAGTCGACGAAACCCTTATTTTTTGAGTAATTTTGATCGGATCATCTTCAAACTTCATGGGAATATAGTTCATGGTCTGGCGCTCAGCTGATTAATTTTTGGTGGCGATCGGCCTTGACCTTCATGGTTAGCGCTGGAGGTCGAAAGTTTTTGACCCCAAGGTCAAATTTTAAAATCTTAGATACCATATCGAGTAATACCTCATATGAAAGCGCTTGATAAGTGCTTTCCAGATCTGTCAAAAGTTTGACGCTATGACGTCATTTGATGACGCCATGATGAAAAAACGGATTTTTTTCATGGTTACTCTGTAGAATGATTCTCATCGGAATCTCTCGTAGGCAGATATTCCTCAAGGATTCGCTCCTGGTGGATAGCAGCTCTGTTCACCTCAGTGTGACCTCAAAGAAGTCACATGTGGTCACCTTTTGGCAAGATGGTTGGTTTTTATTTTATTTGCTTTGTTAACCAGCCCACACTCACTGTAATGCTCGGCAGTAATCCGAGTGGGTGCTGAGGGCACATGACCCTAATTGACTGGTAGTACACAGGGAAGGTATCACGCGAAGTAGTGTAACCCTGCCCGGATTGGCCGCACCAATTGGTGTTTGTGGTTGCCGGGCAACCTGCCCGGCAACCACAATATATATATATATATATATATATATATATATATATATATATATATATATATATATATATATATATATATGTATGTATATATATATATATATATATATATATATATATATATATATATATATATATATATATATATATATATATATATATATATATATATATATATATATATATATATATATATATACATTAAATATGTTGGAAAAAAATTATGATTGTTATTTTCACTGTGATATATATGTATATATGTATATGTATATATATATATATATATATATATATATATATATATATATATATATATATATATATATATATATATATATATATATATATATATATATATCACAGTGAAAATAACAATCATAATTTTTTTCCAACATATTTAATGCTTGTCCACCACCCGTCTTTATAATTTTCTCCTGTCATTGCTGATTACATTGCTCATTACATTGCTCATTACATTCCTGATTACATTGCTCATTACATTACTGATTACATTGCTGATTACATTGCTGATTACATTGCTGATTACATTGCTGATTACATTGCTGATTGGTATTGGTTAATACCGTTACATGCAGGAATCACACAAGACCTACTGCTTGTAAATGCCAACGGTTTATTCACAGCTTTAACAAGTACAGTAGTCAAAGCACGGCCTTTACGCTTCTAACTTGGAGTCTCTCTGAGGTCCTCCCACACCGACAAAACCAACCATCACTGCCAGTCCAACCGTTCCCGACGACGTCACTGCCGTTTTCCAAACATGAATTCTAAGCATGTGAGTTCTAAACGTACCAGGTAGTACTTACTTTGGACATCACCAGCACCCTCTGTTTCTCTGGCCCACTCCACGTCTGCCTCCCATTGAACCCAGTCGGCCACAAAATATTTGTAGGCCTGTCAAGGCTCTTTTAAGCTTTCATAGCCTCCTTTGAGTAGTAGGAGGAAGTGTTTACTCGATAATTTTAGATATCAGGGTGTTATTGGTCAATTAGATGGTCCACATAAGTGTGCTTCTCCATGGGGGTCAGTGAGTTTACTGGCAAGCTGCAGGGATCTTAGATGCCAGCGACTCCGAATTTTGGATATAGCAGTGGCTGCACTACTTGTCTGCATTACTAACAACATGAGGTAAGCTCGAGCCACTTTCAGTTGCAGATATTTCATGAGACATTTTGAGTGAGACCGATCCAGATCTGGATTGTTTACAATTCACCAGCCGTTTTGGCTTCCTCTTCAACCCACTTTGTTCCCTCCTCCCACCCCCTCACCACACCCACCCACCCACCACAGGCATCTCACAATTTGGGAAGTTAAAAGCCATAAATCCATTGATTTTAAACTGGTTGTTCTATTCACTTTCTATTCCTCTTGACCAGCCAAAGCTCATGGCTCGTGATCTCCTGGACTTGGTGGCCTCTCATGTGCGTCTGAAGGAGAAGGAATACTTCGGTCTACGCTTTGTGGATTCAATGTAAGACTTTCAGACACCATTAAAAGTGTAATATATCCATGATTTTTTTATCACCTTCATAATCAACTGTTAGCCTGTTTGGTGTTCCAGTCTGAGGAACTCATTCATGATGCCTTGATCCCAGGTTCATAATTTCGCAAGCGGTGTCAATTTTTACATTGCCTACCGATGTTGTTCTAAATCATGGAAAAGTACACTGATTTCTACTAGCTTGTCTTACATGTGATCTAGAGTATGATAGGGCTGCTCCCCCATCTATATAACCTCCATTGTCCTGATTTGATGTTTAGCATACTGAACGTTCACACAATCGAGCTCTCTCACTCATTGTCGAGAGTAATTTCAAATGAAATGTGTTCAGTAGATGGAACAAAATGACGTGTGTGTGTGTGTGTGTGTGTGTGTGTGTGTGTGTGTGTGTGTGTGTGTGTGTGTGTGTGTGTGTGTGTGTGTGTGTGTGTGTGTGTGTGTGTGTGTGTGTGTGTGTGTGAGAGAGAGAGAGAGAGAGATCATCCAGCTGGTGATCCGGGAAATCAGTCAATTGCTTATATGTTGAGGTTGTTACTTTAAAAGAAAGGAACTATTTAAAGGTTTACAATTTTAAAAGTTGAATGCAGGATGTTGTAAATTACCATCTTTTATCACAATTCTTAAAAATTATAATATTGTTACAGCCGCGGTGTGCTCCGGTTACCCAGTTTGAGTCCTGTGGGTCGTGTCAAAACAATCACTACCGACAGCTAAGTTCATAGCCATGAGTAAGTTTCTGGGCCTGTTTGCTATGTTACAATACTCGTAGGGCACCACGGAATTAACCCAAGGAAGCGCGGACAGGCACTCGCAACCTTTCCAATCCGGACGATCAACCGTTCGTTGGTTGCCAGCGTAGCCGGAGGCTGGTTTGAGCCAGTTTTCCAGATAGCACTACAACAAATCTAAACCATCAAATAAGGTAACCAGAACTAGCCGAATCCAACCCTGAGAGGAGGTATATTTATTAAAAAGTAAATGGCATGGGAGAAGGAATCACAGAAAAAAAGCAATTGATGAAAAGCAATCACAATGAAAATGTCATGTAATCAATAACCAATTCACCCATTAACCCCTACTCAATTATCGCCCTCGGACAAACCAAATGACCAACGACAAATTCCTTGAATGATTCTTATCTTATGGCCAGCTCTTTCATTCATTATATGAATACAGTGCAAGGGAATACACAACAATATTGGGAGGTTGTTTTCAAACCCATTGGTGTCAAAACCATGCAGGAGTTCTGAAGCATAGATCAGCATGTCGGCCGTTGATTCCTGGCATTACTGCTCTTGCTCAATCAGGCGGTAAGAAGCTCTCCACAATCCATTCTCAACTCCGCACACTCAGCCATTAAAAGCTCTTCTCTCTCTGATATCAGCTCTGCACACTCCTGCACATACTCCTCCAAGCTCTTTCTCTCTGGTGCTCTCAGGCGTAACATCTCTCTGTGTGTGCAACCATTCACTGTGAACAGTGCAAGATCAGCTGATAAGCCTCTGCCATGCAGATGTGGCCTCCCGTGGTGAAGCTAATTGCCGGCTTTCACAATATCCTTTCTCATGACAATCAGCTCCTGACAATCATCTCCACTTTGAACAATGCTGTCATTCCAGATCTGCACATTATCCTGGTGTCTTGAGCTGCAAGCAGGGGTAGACTGATGGTATTCTGGGCCCTCGGGGGGGGGGGGAGGTGTCTTTAGGCCCCCAAGATAAAAATTTTGAATACGACACTTCGTGCGAAATAAAACTTTTCTAAAACAAACATTTGTGAATACATATCTATAATAAAAAATGTCAGTGTGTGTCCGTCCATCAGTCCATCTCCATAACTCCAAAACCATGAAACCTTGTGGCCCCAAACTTTGCATGCATACTAAGAGAACTCCAACGTAATGCACGAATGAAAACTGGGTGTTTGGATTAATCTCAACACCCCTTTTGAAGATAATTGAGGGGGTGCTCATCATGAAAAACCAAAAGAAGCCTTACCAAGATGGTGGCGTACCATCTTGGTCAGCCCTATGTCAGCTCGCTCGAGTCTGAAGCCACCATTTATTTTGGCCTGCTCAACAATGCCTTGACTTGGAACAGACTGCAATGGTTTCTTAACAGTAATTTTTTTTTTCACTTTCCTCACTTATATCATTGAATGCCTCATCATCATACCTTCGAATCGCTGGATACATTGCAATGCTTATATACGCCCGGAGACGCCAGCGTTTGTGGCTTTATTTCATTTCCTCACATGCCATAACCTCTAGAATCTCTTAATCTAAGCCAAATTTCAAAATTTTAATTTCTTTATTGACTTCAGCAGTAGTTCCAACTGCTAAAAAAATAAGTGTTCATTTGTACAATTCGGACATCACTTGACATTTCAGGAGTCTCCAGGTGCATGCTGTTTATACAATTCATTGGTAATCGCTTGCCAAGCCAATCAGTCATTCCTTATGAAGTTTTGTTGGAGTGCTTGCTTGAGTGCTGAAGCCACTTGGCGAGCACTCTACAATATTCGCACTGTCACTGAATATATAGAAAACACACAGGAAACGGCGCTCTGTGTTGAGGTGTGGCAGTGATCACCGTGTTTAACCCTCAACCAGTCAAAGATCCCCATGGGTTAAATATCATGGCAAGGTCATTCTGGTCTTTTCTTATCCAAGCGACAGGTCTTATTTGCTCTTTCCCACCTGTCTCTCTCTTTCCCTCCCTTCACCCCCCCCTTCTCACACTTCTTTCCTCTCCCCTCATGCTGCCTTCCCTTCCCCCACCCCTCCTCGCTCCCCAACCCCTCATTCCCCAACCCGTCTTCACTCCCATGTCATTTGTCGCTCCCCCACCCCTCTTCAGTTTCCCTCCTTTCTCCCCCACCCCTCCCCCCCTAATATACCTGTCAGTGAAGCAACGGGTTGTGTCTGCTTGTGCAGAATAATAATGAGATGGTGAATTACAAACAAATCCAGTATAACGTATGAACCAGAAACGTGTGCACCTTGTGTTGCAGCGTTCAGAACATACATTACATTTCAAAGTGTCAAGGAATGTTAAGTATGTACAATAAGTACATAACATGGCAAACATCATGGCAAATGGCCTGAAGCAGCGTTTAATAAAATGCACACATGGACAAAATTATTATTTCTCCTCGTCATTTCATAACCGCATTAAGAAAAACATTTCATTTCATTAAGATTTTTCCGAGAAAAACAAATTGTCACTTTAGCCCAGGCGTCAGCAACCTAAACCAGGCGGCGGGCCACTGGGCCACGTTCGGGCCACCTCGCGGGCCGCACCCCCCTCCCAACCCGAAAAAATAACAAACACACCAAAAATCAATGATAATAAATGTAATTGTAAATTGAACCTTAAGACCTTCAGCCATCTGAAACAACAACGAAAAAATATTTAAGACCAAGTTAAGTGGACTAGAAGCGAAAATAATTTATTGTGACGTACAGAGACTGATATATGTGGAAGAATCATATGTTCACATATGTTAAATTTGCCGTCGGTTCAGAAAAATGTTTCGTGGGCCGCACCTAACGGAAATCCGGATAAGGCGCCGCGGGCCGCACGGGAGGAGCTTGCGGGCCGCATTTGGCCCACGGGCCGCAGGTTGCCGACCTCGGCTTTAGCCGTATGATGCAAAATAGAGGAGACAGCAAGATGTTTAGATCAACCAAGTCAATTCACACCCTCGTCTATTGGACACACACTGCACATTTCTCTACAAGATAAACAAAACATATGAGTGAAGATTGTTAATAATAGTTTTAGACAAAGAGGGTACAAACCAGTGTGACCACTCCTTATTTTCATAAATGCCAAGGTGAGCCAATGAAAAAAGCCAAGAATTCACAAGGTTTCGGAAAAGTGATGATAATAGAAAACCATGACGCCAAGAAAACCTATAGAAAACCAAGACGCCAAGAAAACCTAGAGAAAACCAAGATGCCAAGGTGAACAACGAATAGCCAAGATCTTGTGAAAAAAGCCAAGGAGTGGTCACACTGGGACAAACCCCGTTTTTTTGTAATGCACATTTATGGTTAATAAGCATTTTCTGTAAAGTTTTAAGTGAACAGCAGTAAATGTTGTTTGGTAAAGCAGGTTAATTGTTTAATATTAATTTTTTTTTTTTTGAGCATGGGCCCTTTGAGGCCTGGGCCCTCGGTCAGTGCCCGAATGTCCGACTGCTCAGTCCATTCCTGCCTGCAAAGCTCTTGTGTACTCATTTCGGAAGGTAATTTAAACAGGAAAAGAACGTAAAAACACACAGCCAAAGGTTTCATGTGGGGTCGGGCACGGGCAACATACAGTGGGGCAGGAAAAACAAACATCTTTCTGCATGTTATAACGATGCATATCTAACCTCACAATTAATTACGTTCGGCTTATTCTAAACAAATATCAATACAAGGAGATAACTGAACTATATTAAGCAGTTTCATTAACCCCTAAGAATCATTGCCGCAACAATATATTTTACGAATATCCATTACTGTACAATAAACAAGTAGAATTGTGAGGAACAGATATGAAAAAAATGACGTGTGTGTGTGTGTGTGTGTGTGTGTGTGTGTGTGTGTGTGTGTGTGTGTGTGTGTGTGTGTGTGTGATTGTGTGAGAGAGAGTGAGTGTGAGAGAGACGAGTGACGATTCTTTTGGTGAGGCGTCCCACACTGACTTGTCATTATATTTTGGTGGAAAATCCACCAAACTATTTCTTACTGCTGATCTATTTCTTACATATTTATTTGATTTGTGTACATTTCAAACTCTGAAAACAATCCTTTTAAATATAATTTAAGGTGAAGTAGGGTAGACGCCAACTGAATGAGCTTCCCTGGAGACTAACCAACCTCAGAGGATTTGTGTTCCTCGACAAGGTAATGCTGTCGTTGACTCAGATATCCTGACTGTAGGAGGTGGCCATTCTGGGTTCGCCAATGGGGAACAATTATCCAAATTCAAAGTGTGTAAATGTGGGATTTGGAATTGCAAAACTTGTCCTATGTTTGTCACAAACGATATCATTAATTGTACAGTAACGGCAAGATCTTACAAGTGAAAAGAAACCAAATAATTAATTACATGAAACACATCCAACTGTTTATTTTATTTAGTTGTAGCAAATATGCGATGCAATCCTGGAGGTTGGTGAAACAATGCAGCTGTATAATATAAGAATGAATGCACACAGGAGCGGCATGAGAAACCCAGATAAAACGACTGGTTATCCACTCATCATTTTATTTATGGATGCTACAAAAACACGAGCCTTGATGTTCAGGGAGTTTCAAAGATAAGCGGTAACGGCCGGAAAAGGATGGGATGGAATACAAAACAATTACACAATTACGGAAGCATAGAGAACTTTTCTGGATTAAAGAATTGAGAACCGCTTACCCATATGGATTAAATTAAGGAATTAGTGATACATACATACATACCACATCATGGCTTAAACATCATCACCGCTGTTTTAACACCTTGCCACGAGACTCTGAGACGCAGAGTACATAATTATGAACGTAAATGTCCAGTTACAGACACACTACAACAAAATGTAAACTAGAACGGTACTCGGTAGGGTGCATACCTCCACCAGGTCGAACAGTTTATGTTTTGTATCCCACTGATAGGCTGGATCTGGATCCGGACCTGAACCAATATCGAATAGGCTTGTTCTTGCCAACTAACCAACTCATCCACCAATTTTTTTCATAATCCATCCACAACGTCTTGAAATATCGTGCTATATATCTTTTTTTGGTCACATATATGGTGAAGAATCACTTTTTAAAATTCTGGGATCCAGATGCAGATCCAGATGCAGATAGAAGATGTCGAGAGACATGTAAAAGGGAGAGTTGATTTAAAAAGAAAAGTTTGAATCAATGATCTGAAGGTATATTTGAACAATCCTGAGACAAGTGATTATTTCAAGCGGCTTCAAACACAATATGTTATTGTTCCAATTGATAAAACAAAGAATAATATTGTATTTGTGTGCAAAACATTCCACATTCAAACACTTTTAGAAGAATTGGGCATACAGACTGGACTCTCAAAGACCTACAAAATAAGTAACGACAATAAAATAGACTTCATCCAACACCATAAAAATCACTCAAAAGCTAGAAGACTATTAGTTCCAGATAAACACCATAAATTACTATTCACTTGCAGAGTACCCGCTCGACGGGCGATCTTGTTCCAAGCATGCAACACGTTCTTCTGATGCATAAATTTATTTGGATGGTGTATCGGCAACAACTCTGAAAACGAAATAATATATATAACCCGGGTTATGTGCATGAAGCATAAACATACCCACTGCTTATAATTCAAAACACCTCACTGCACTGGAAAATGTGCGGACAGGAATTGTGGACCATACTCTTGAACAGAACATTGGAACTGCCAAAGCAGTTTTTCCTTGGCTATTTGGCACAATCTTGGACAGGTCACCACTCTGACCATTTCTTGGAGCACAACTCTGCCACTGATGCTGTGCCCCTCTTCCAGTACACTGGTATTCATTTTGCCATCCTCAGGAGGACGACAAGCTGAATCAACCCCACCTGGTGTTAATTCAGCAGCCAATAAGGCTCAAACTCAGGACCCTAAAATCCCAAGCCAGCCACCATAACCACCAAGCCAACACCAAGCTTGGGGACAGGAATACTGTACTGTAAATGGTGAAGACTTGTAATACCCTCTCCCACCTGGAGGTATGCTACATGATACACATTTACATAGAGAATTTGCATCGCCCCAACCCCCCCCCCCAAACCCCCTTCCAAGACCAATGGTAAAGATAAAAACACTCCTATGCATTAACTGGGGTTGTGCTGATCCTCTGTAGCAACTCTGGATGTAATTGGCCCAGAAATGTAGGAGGAGTAGCGTAACAAACAAACCCACAATCACCGGTCCATGAATTATCGTAAGGATTTACTGTATCCCCAAAAATGTACAAAACCCTTGTAAGATGAGTTTAATCATCACAGGTAGAGAATGTAGTTGAAAACCATTGTCAGGGAGTATTACAGGGGCGAGGCAAATAATTCATAAATACTTTTAAAACTACCATGAAAAGGCGAAGTTTCATTCTCATATTAAAATATTCTGGATCATTGATAATAATACGGGACTTTTGAAATGTCACGATGTGCCCCAGAATGTTTTGCACACATAGGTAGAAACCCCGAGCATCAGCGGCCATCGGGGCATGCTAATGTATATCGTGTGTGTGAGATAAGGATTGTTACCGAAATGGCTCACAGGACTTCTAAAAGAAGTTGAAAGTACCTCCGAGAAAGGGGTGGGTCTCTGTACAACGAAAGAGTTGGACAATTCTCTCGGCTCGTCCAATGACGTGAGAGCCACATGTTCAAGGCAGACTTCCTGAATGGGGACACTGTATCTGGTTTGGGTGCTTCTTATCAGAGATGGAAGGTCATGTCTGGGGTTTGTGATTGCACAGGGTAAGTTTTAAAATAAACTTTTTTAAATGGTGATAGTTACTATTAATCATGATGGGGCTGGGGGGAGGGGGTTAGAGCTGTTATTTATGTCTTGTTTGTTTGATTTTCGGGCAACAAGAGAAATTATATAAGATTTTTGCATGTGTTGCTAAAAGGAGAAGTGTGTGTGTGTGTGTGTGTGTGTGTGTGTGTGTGTGTGTGTGTGTGTGTGTGTGTGTGTGTGTGTGTGTGTGTGTGTGTTTACCACTTGCTTGTATTATAACAGATAATGATAGGAACTCAACACCTCTCGGTCACATCCACAGATATTTCTCATATTTCCTCCAATTTTGTGAGTCTGATTTGCCTCCAGGAACACGATTATGGTTAACCTTATCATGAAATTGCTCCTCTTTCATCGAAATCCTGAAAATTATGTTGAAAAGACTCTTTGACTTGGATTTTCGACGGCAGGTTAAAAGCGCCCCATCTCAGGAAAGTGAATCTCTGAAAATGCACACTCAGCACATTCACAAAGGCCTTATTACCCTTGTTTCCTTGACTCAGCGTGATGAGATGCACAGAGAGAAGAGTCTAGGAACTTGTGTGGTGCGGCACCGATCCACACACCGTGTGGTCATGGTCCTGCTCCCCGCGATTGCTCCCGGTCATCTCGTGCAGAGCTTTGCCACATGATGTCTTGTGTACTCAATCCCAGCACATACACCTCACATGACAAACTGCAAATCTGGCAGCACGCAGGAGAGGGAGAGAGATGACAGAGTAGTGTCCCGGATTTTATTAGTTCTGCTTAGGCTTGGCAGAGCCGCCCCCCCTCCTCCCCCACCTCGGCATGTGTAGATTGGGTGACTGACATCACGTGAGGATGAATGACCTGCCTGTGCTGATTGGCAGGGAGAGGGAAGATTGATGATTTCTCCCTCATGAGCCGGCCTTGCTCCTGGCGTGTGATGGAGTCTCTTATCTGATCACACTGCGGGCTTCTGCACAGTTTGTCCATCCTGTGAGTGAAGTGAAAAAATACAAAGAGGTAGATTGTATATCGGGACATTACAGAGTGCAGGGAGAAGAGGTGGAGGGGAATGGCACCTGAGAAACAGACATTTGGGTGCGAAAGACAAGTCGAGCTCACTAAACATTTTAACTTGACCCTGTCTCTTAGTTACAGCAATTACATCACGCCTATGCTAACATGCACGATGAAATAACTATTCGAAACTATGCCCCAATTTACCCCTTTGACCAGATCCATAAAAATATTCATAAACCACATAAAGTCTGCTCTTAAACATAGCTTGATCCATGTAATCATGAACAGAAATGATGATTTTACTTCTAAATAAAGGATGTGGCATATGGCCTTGCCATTATTATTCGTTTGTGTTGCCACAAGACTATGTTTTGGAATTTTCTGCCAGATTGTTGACTTCAGTGTCCAAACTTGCTGTGATCTTTTTGCGAGATTGTGGAATCACGTTGTTGCTGGCTCGTTGCCCGGTCTCTTGAGGACTGCTGCTGTGCTTTGTTTACAGGGGAATCCAGAACTGGCTGCACCTGGACAAACGGGTCCTGGAGCATGACTTACCAAAAACACCAACCCTCCTTCTCCTGCATTTTGCTGTACAGTAAGACTTTATTAGAATTATTTATTAATGTTTTTAGAAAATTGTTTTTGTTATTGCTATTAATATTAACGAGCAGGGACCAGTGGGAATTCTGCATCAAGCAAAATGTCTTCAAGTCCTCAAACCCCAAGTCTGCAACCCCCACTCCCAACCCCGTCTTCAACCTCCCCCACACACACAACCACAAGTCTTACAACCCCCTCCTCACCTAAAGTCCCTCCACCACAAGTCCACAAATCCCCACCCAAAGCCTCAACAACCCCTCTCCCAACTCTCTGACCCCTCTCTGTCCCCTCCCATTCCAATCTCTACATCCTCCCCCCCTTTATTATTAAGCCCTCAAATCCCCCCCCTCAACCCCAAGTCTGCAACCCACACTCTCAACTCCAAGTCCTCAACCCCCAACAAATCCAAGTCCTCAAACCCCCCTCCATCCCAAGTCTTCAACCCTGTCCCCACCCTGTCTTCAAATACCCTCCTCAATACAAGTCTTCAACGCCCCCCTCTCAACCACCCCACCCCCAGTCTTCAGCGTCAAACCCTCAGCACAAGTCACAACCTCTCCCACAGCCTCCACCCCCACCTTCCCCCTCTTCCCCCTCTCTGTGCCACCCCTCACTCAAACTCTCTGTCCTCCCATTCCCCTTTCTTCCTCAAGTTCTCAATCCCTCCTCCCAACCCTAAGTCTGCAAACCTCCATTCCAACCCCAAGTCGGAACCCCCACTCCTAACCCCAAGTCCACAACCCCTCTAATAGCCCTCTGTCCACTCTCAGCCCCCCCCCACACCCACCCCAACTCTCTGTCCTCCCTGCCTCTTTCTTCAAGTTATCAACTCCACCACCCCCCCCCCAACCCAGGTCTGCAGCCTTCCTACCCCATCTCAACCCAAAGTTTTCAACCCCTCCATCCAACTCCTAGTCCTCAACCCATTCCCTCACCCCTCCTCCAAAGTCTCAACCCCCATCTACCAACTCTGTCTCCTCCCTACCACTCTGTCCTCCCCTCCCCCTTTCTTCCCATTCTTAACAACATTCCACAAGGAACTTTGGCATAGCAAGAGGCCATTTGGTCCATCATTTCATTTCAATCTTTTTTATTGTTCACTTGAAACATGGAAATTTTTCATACACTGCAATTCAATTTTAAAAATGGTGCATCACCTCCTTTTCGCATTGGCATTGTACATGTGCATTGAATTAGGCACAAATGATAGTCTAACACTCTAACAGGAGCACGAAGGAGAATGCCTGAATGATTAAAACATACCTGTGTTGTTCTTAAGTTGCTTCTGTTCCCGTTCATGAAGACCAATGTTAAAAGTAAATAACGACAGAACGTCAAATTCACAACCTCTTCCCCTTTCTTCCCGTTAACAACATTCTTGTTCTTGTTCGTTAACACCAATATTAAAACTAAATGTAAATAAAAATCACGTTTAATTCACAATGTCATGATTCTTCAGTAAAAATGGCAGTTAAGTATTAGTTAAATAATAATTTTAAAAACCACCTTTTAACTTAAGGCCATTCAGAATGGAAAATATAACATGCAAGCGAAACTCCTCTGGCAAAGACCTTTGTAATGAAATAGGTTTTATGGTCCTTGTTCGAGTGGTTCGAGAGAAAATGGTTGGATAGACAGAGGAACAAACAAATAAACCAATGTCACCCGCAGGGTGACCCGTATCTTGCCAAAAGGTGACCACGTGTGACTTCTTCAAGGTCACACTGAGGTGAACAGAGCTGCTATCCACCAGGAGCGACTCCTTGAGGAATATCCGCCTACGAGAGATTCCGATGAGAATCGTTCTAGAGTAACCATGAAAAATATGCGTTTGCCTCATAACGTCACCAAATGACGTCATAATGTCTCAAGCTTGACATATCCAGAAAGCACTCATCGAGGTGTTCAATTTGAGGTACTACACGATATGGTTCCTAAAACCTGACCTTGGGGTCAAATATGTTTGACCTCAGGTGCTAACCATGAAGGTCAAGGCCAATCGCCACCAAAAACTAATCAGTTGAGCGCCAGACCATGAACTACATTCCCATGAAGTTTGAAGACGATCCGATCAAAATTACTCAAAAAATAAGGGTTTCGTCGACTCCCCTGATTTGTGACAAAGTGACCTTGACCTTTGACCTTGACCTTCAAAATATTATGCGCTGAAAGGGACCTCGATAGGCCTCTGATATGCGAAGTTACAAAAATTTCCAATGATAACTGTGCTCTGCAGAATTTTTTAAACGTGATTACAGACAAACAAACAAACAAAAAAAACATACAAGCTGACAAACATATCTTGCAAAAACTTCGTTTTGGCAAGATAACGAGTGGTCATATACCATTACTTATGAAATCCGTCACTCTGACCTTTCCATTTGGATCTCAAAAATGATTTGAACGAAAAAAAACAAAAAAACAATCCTGTTCAAATTCCAAGTCAATCGGATAGGAATTCACGATTTTATGCCATCTTGACCTCTTGACCTCAAAAACAATATGCCTCTAGGTTTTGGTTGGTGAACCAATTCAGTGACCCAATATGCTAATTCTGTTCGAACTCGCAGAATACCCAGCTTATGGGTGGTTGGAGCTTGCGCATTACTTGCTGAAAAAAAGTAAAGTCGGTATTGCAAGAAAACTCAATGGCTGTTTGCGTGATGTGCATTTAAAGGGGGTCTAATGGATCTAAATGCTTACAGGTCTAAAGGGTCGAAGGGATGTAAAGGGTCTAAGATGTCTCAAGGGTTCAAATAGTCTATAATGGTCTCAAGGGATCTAAAAGGTATGTTCCAATCGTCGTTAGGATCTAAAGGGATCTTAACAGTCTTATTCATCATCCACCATGTTTTTGGAGGTCTAAGGGTCTGAAGAGGTGAAAGGATATGTTCCAAGAGCAGTTAGGGTCTGAATTGGTTCAGAGGGTCTTATGGGTTCTAAAGCCTCCAAAAGGTCTTAGGGGTCTAAAGGGTCTTACAAGGACTAAAAGGGTGTAAAGGGTCTAAATGGGTCTAGAGGGTGAAAATGGATGTTCCAATAGGATATAATTAGTAGACGTAATTAATAGACGTCGTCACAGTCCAAAAATATGTAATTAATGGACGTACACATGGTCCAACTCGCGTTCAAACATTTTGAAATTAATAGACATACTCGCATGGGTCGATTGCGGCTTCACATTGACGACCTTCATTATCCACCTGTTATATATATATATATATATATATATATATATATATATATATATATATATATATATATATATATATATATATATATATATATATATATATATATATATATATCTTCTTCTCCTTTCGGCTGCTCCCGTTAGGGGTCGCCACAGCGGATCATCCGATCCGCATTGTGATTTGGCACATGTTTTACGCCGGATGCCCTTCCTGACGCAACCCTGGTCGCCTCTTACGACACAGGGATATGGTACACCTATTTTAACCGGGGTATACACCGGCCCAGTACACTGGTACTCATTTCGCCGACCTCGGAAGGATGACAGGCTGAGTCAACCCCCTGGTGTATTAATTCAGTGGCCCAACAGGGCTTGAACTCAGGACCTTTTGGATCCCAAGCCGCTGCCCGAACCACTGCGCCAACACACCAGGCTATTATATACATATATATATATATATACATATATATATACATATATATATATATATATACAGATATATATATATATATATATACAGATATATATATACATACATATATATACATATATATATATATATATATATATATATATAGATATATATATATATATATATATATATATATATATATATATATATATATATATATACATATATACATATACATATACATACATATATATATACATATATATATATATATACATACATACATACATACATACATACATACATACATATTTATTTAAATAAAACATCCCTATCAAGTGAATTGGTTGAAAATTGATGTATGTGGCCTTGACCTTTGACCTTTTGACAGATTGACCTAAAAAAAACAACAAGAGGCTTCTAACTTGTGACTATCTCACACTCACACTGGCACATATGGACACATGGATAGATGGACACTTCTCCATTTCGTAATATATCTTATATCCACCAAGATCAATGTGTTACATATCCTTGAACCTTTTAATTTTTTTTATTTTTTGTTTCCTTTCATCAAAAGCTACATGATTAATAAATAATCTCTTATTATTGAGATTGGGAAGGAAAGGCATCCATCATGTAGAGAAGGAAAGGCAATGTCTAAGGCCCCAACTACATATTATAGAGACAGAAATTGGCAGTTTTCCACCCACCCTTCCCTCCCAAGTCAAAGATCATGGAAGAGTGAGGTAACAGAGAGAGGTTCGTGAAACAACCAGGGTATGAACGAACAAGAGGACGAGAGATGAAAGGGAAGGAAACATAGGAGAGCAGCACTCCATTGATCTCTGGTCCTATGAACAAATGCTTTGTACTTGTAGACTGTGAGAAGCTCTAATTTTCCAAGGAAAGATCTGGATCGATGTCGGATGTCCAGTCTGTGGCTGGCTTTGGAGGCCAGCTTTGGTGTGTGGTCAGTCCCCGAAATATCATGGTTGATGGTGAGGGCTAGAAGTTCAAGAAATTGAACCTCTTACAGCAGATGACCAAAGACCAAAGTCTCTGTTCCCCACTATTTTGTCCTTCCCTTTCCCACCCCTCTTGTCTCATGCCTCACCCCCCCCCTTGCTGTGCGTTGGGTGTTAGCTTTCGTACGAGCCTTGACTTCTTCTTCTTCTTCTTCTTCTTCTTCTTTCGGCTGCTCCCGTTAGGGGTCGCCACAGCGGATCATCCGTTATGATCCACATTATGATTTGGCACAGGTTTTACGCTGGATGCCCTTCCTGACGCAACCCTGGTCGCCTCTTACGACACAGGGATATGGTACACCTATTCTAACCGGGCATACACCGGGCCCAGTACACTGGTACTCACTTCGCCGACCTCGGATGGATGACAGGCTGAGTCAACCTCCTGGTGTGTATTAATTCAAGCAGCCAACGGGGCTTGAACTCAGGACCTTTTGGATCCCAAGCCGCTACCCTAACCACTATGCCAACACCAGGCTGTTCATACGAGCCTTGACAATGTAGACAAAAAAAACTAGATAGGTGGGTTGGTTTGATGAACTTCGACAAGGTAGAACTTTGAGATTATCCAGGATTTAATGATCTGTTCCATCTATAAGACCAAAGTCTAATCATTTCCAGATCAGTAGAAAGAGAAGCAGCTGCTGTCTGCCTTGCAAAGTTACTGTATGACACAATGTGAAGTCATTTGCAAAAAGGAAGAGTGGGTTTTCCAGGGCATCAGAGAGGTCATTTATACATGAGGAACAAGACTGGGTCCAAAACACTGCCTTGGGGAACTCCAACTTCCACTGGGAGAGGGAAAGAGAGGGTTCCATTGATGGCAACACAATGACTACGTGACTGGAGGAAGTCAGAAATCCAGGAATGATAGTAGCTTTCTTTGCCATAGGCAGAGTGCTTGGCAATGTAAAGCAGGATGCCAGACTGTGTCGAATACTCAAGATATGTCCAGAGAGAGAGAGAGAGAGAGAGAGAGAGAGAGAGAGAGAGAGAGAGAGAGAGAGAGAGAGAGAGAGAGAGAGAGAGAGAGAGAGAGAGAGAGAGAGAGATCCATTGCTGAGAGAGCAGCAGAAGCATGTCCAGAGTTGAGTGACCAGGATGGAAGCAAAACTGATGGTCAGAGTTCAGAATGTTTGAAAACAAGAAAAACTTGACATCAGAAGTTATGATGGATTCCATGACTTTGATTTTAATTGGAAGCAAACTCAATGGCCAAAGGAATGAGTCCATTTGGTCACTTGACATGCTTAGTACTTATCTTACTAATGCTGTGAATCCCGGTGACAATCACATGTGCTGTTGTTTATTTGTCTATTGTCATCTCGAATGTTTTCGTGATTCATATATGGTGGACGTCTTCAAATGCCCTACTTTATGCACAACCTCCTTGGCCCTTAAGGCCTGGTCACACCTTGACGTTTTAGCCAGCGATGGCAACGTATTAAAATGTATGTAAAACGCTGGCTTACGTTGAACTTTTGATGTTTTTTTTTAAAGATTCGGACGTATTCATAGCGACTTGGTCTTATGTATAACGCAATGGTAACGGACACAGAACGTTTCGTTGTGTTATAGATAACTTATACCAACGAATGCTGAACCTGTTGTCGGCCTACACAACCGATGCCCAACGATAGTCTAACTTAGGCATAGCACGTTGCACGCATCGCCGACGATGTCGTGACGTAGCCTATTAAAAGGCTGACGCACAACGATTCGAATCATAACTGCCGTAGAAATGGAAGTGTCAACATCGCGGTCACACCTTGGCGATCTTGCCAGCGTATGCCGACCTAAGAAAAATGTGTCTAAAACGTTGGGGCACGTCAAATACGGTATGAGTAAGTTTGGTATACGTGAATAGAACGCTAAAGTACGCTATCATACGTCGTAGTAAGTAGAGTACGTCAAGAAATTTTAAACATGTTCAAAATTTTACGACGTACTCGGCGTATGACACACGTTCCGCATGTGATGGGGATAAGTTTTACACACGATATGTGGACGCTTACACACGTCCACAAAGGCTACTCATAAGCTACTCATAAGTCGAAACACGTCGCGGTAATGTCTTTTTTACGCGAAACTTATTTCTAACTTGTGTTTGACGTGCTTTGAACCAATTCTTTACGTAGTCCCAACACACATCGACGTATGTAGACGTATTCCAATGACGTCTTCCGGTCGACAAAAAAAAATAAATTAACGTGTTTCTAACTTACAACTGCCATATAAAGACGTGTTCCCAGCGGTTTTGGGAATTGCTATATAAAAATGGTGTTCATAAAAGGGGAACCCAACAGTGTTTTCGAGTCCTTTTTGAGTCGATGTCCATGTCAGCAGTAACAGTAACAGTATCAGTATCAGTATTAGTATTAGTATTAGTATTAGTATTAGTAGTAGTATTAGTATTAGTAGTAGTTTGTTCATGTTGGCAGTAGTAGGTGAGTGTGAGGGGGAGGGTGTGGGTTATGATGGATCGTCCTTGCGTTTAACGATTTAACGATTTAAATGATAAACTCAACGATTCAAATGGCTGCATCTCCACTATTGAAAGTAGACGCTTGCGCTCAACAATTGGATTTTTTTACACTCAACGACTTTTAAACGGTACCACTCAACTATTTTCATTGTTTACAATGAACGATTTAAATTGCTGTCACTCACCTTTGTTTTTTTGACGCTGGGTTTGGAAATTTGAAGCGTTTCTTCTGAACATGTTAAAACGCTCAAACTCGACTATTTTAAATAGACACTGCCGATGGACAATTGGAATCATAGCCAAGCTAAACATCGAAGTGTGAACATCCTCGTCATGCCGAAGAAAAGTTTGAAGAATGCTGCAAATAAGTGTCGTGGCCGTGGCCGTGGACGCTGACGCAAGGACGATCCATTATACCGACGTCTTTCAGCCTATGAGTAACTTAAAAGTAACGTCTGTCGACGTGTGGCAACGATCGCGTAACGTGCCAACAACACGTTAATCATAGGTTAGAAATAAGTTTCGGGTACGCTAAACATTACCTCGGCGTGTCTCAACTTATGATTAACTTACAAGTAGCATGTGTTGACGTCTCTCAACGATCGCAGACCGTGCATACAACTTGTGGCCAGCGCAGCGGAACATGTGAGTCATACGCCGGCATACGTCGTGAAATTTCTAGCATGAAAAAATTTGAGGACAACCAAAAAGTACAACGTTTAAAGCCAACATACAACGACGTATGGCAACGTACAACGACGTATGGCAGTGTTTTTCAGCGTGCTCTCAATGTTATCAAAACTTACCCATAACGTATTTAACGTGTGCCAGCGTTTTAGAAAAAAAATTCAAAAATCGGCATACGTTGGCTAAAACGTCAAGGTGTGACCGGGCCTTTAGTCCGAGACAATGTATGACAATACATTCCAGACAGTCCTTTTTCTGTGAGTCATTTATTTATGACATTCCCTACACCTGGATGGGAGGAAAGGGGCAGGGAGGAGTTCTTATGAGAAAATGAAACCTGAGAACAAGAAAAGAAAGGGAATGTGATGTAAAATATGTGGGGAGAAAACGGAAGAGGTTGAGAATTGATTGGAAGATGAGAAGGGAGGGAAGGGGTGGAAAGGGAGGGGAGGGGTGGATGGAATAGGTGAGGGATTGAAAATTACACCACATTGCCATACATACTAAATAGATGGTCCCCTGATTTTTTTTCATCCCTGTTGTAATGCATTGACATAATCCATATTGTTTCTGAATTTGGAATGCGATTGCACACAACATACAGGTTCCTTTAGCCAGCTATGTCGATAAGTGCTTGTTCCCGAGATAGCTCACCTTCCATTGTTTAAATGTTTAGAAATCGATTAGATGCGCTACGGATCGATTTAATAGCGAAGGAGCGAACAATGGAGACGTCCCTCCCCCTCTTCTGCACAGAGGAAGAAGAGCCCTTCCGTTCCGTGATTCATGACGTCAACAACTCCCTCCCAGCCGTGGTTGTGCGGGGCTTGGATCACGAGGGCATGAGGCACGCCAGGCGCGGGGGAGGGGGCGGAGAAGGATAAAGAGGAGATCCTTTCTTTGTTCGTGTGCGAAGTGGAGAAGTGGTTGTTCAGCAGGCCGTCGAGTCCTGTTTGGCTTGGGTTAGGGTTGAGGCTTTCGGAAGCTTTTTGCTTCTGCTGAGTAGTTGTTCAGCAGGCCGTCGGGTCCTGCTTGGCTCGGGAGAGCTTTTTGCTTCGAGCTGCTTTGTTTGGAAGAGAGTTGAGCTGGTCGCTCAGCTCGAGTTGCGAGTGCTGGCTTCTTCTTCTTCTTGGTTCATGTACAAGGACCTGTCGACTCGGAGTTATCCAGGCGGCGATCTATATTCTGGGCGATCGGTCGGGCTGACTCGACTTGCGGCTCCGTCAGAGCGGTCAGTGAGCGGCCGACGCACCGGCCCGTAACAGTGGTTGTCAGGAGTGCAATTCGGCCCCCTCCGCCTCCGTAGCAAAATAATTCACGGAGTCGGATCGGGTTTTCGGAACAACACCCCCCCCCCCCCCCCGTGTCCCCAAATTACGAGCGTTTATTAATTTTATTCCCAGCACGCAAAATGTTCAGCCAAGGCGAGCTGAGCCAGGTGGGTAGTGAGGTGGATGTAGAGTTAATAGAATCCATGGTCCGGGGCGGTTCATTTTATTATAATCGCACCACGGATTGTCATCAGTGGGAGCGGCCTGTGCAGGAACTTTACCGGCAACCAAAATCGGAGTTGCAAAATGGCGGCGTGGCCGTACCTCAGCGCGGCACGAGGCGTGAGCAGGCTGCTATTAATCGCACAACGAACGGCTTAATACAAGGTGGGGGCTCCCAACCAATGATTCAAACCATATGGTCAAGGCAGGTGATGCAGGCGAACATTGGCGGGCTTCGGGCACAATTGGAGGAAGAATGGGAAAAACGAAAACACAATTTGGAGTTGGAACAACTGAAGCGAGAGGTAAGAATAGGCAATCAGGACAGAAAAAGGCTCAAACTGATGATAAAAATGAAAGAGGATCGCCTGGAATACCTAAATAAATACACGCGGGAAATGGACGAAGTGAGGAGGGAAGCATGCAAAAGAGGTGAGGAGGTGAGAGAGGAATTAGAAAAAAAAGCTTCTGAGTTACAGAAACTCCAAAGTGGAGAGAGGGAATTACAAAACGAACTGAGGATGTTAAGAGAGGAAAGAAAGAGAATGGAGAATGAAACGTTCAGGAACCACACTGTGCAGATCGAACAGTTCGAAGCAGAAGCAAGATTAAAGAACGAGATGCAAGAAAGAGTATTGAAAGAAACAACGAGATTGGAGAAGGAAGAACATGAGAGACAGTGGGAAAGGAAACAAAAGGAAACACAAAAACAACTAACAAAGAAAGCAAGGTTGAAGTACGCGGAGATCCTGAAAGAACGACGAATGAAACGGGAAAAGAAGATCGGCCAATTGAAAGAAACGAGGATATTGGAGAATGAAGAACATGAGACGGTGGGGTAGAAAACAAAAACGATATGAATTTGAAATGAATCAACTCGAGGAGAGAGCAAAGATGGAGTCCACAGAGATAGAAAACCTCCGAAAAGATAATGAACAACTAAAGGGGCTCAGAGAGGAAGAACGACTCAAATGGGAAGGAAAATGGAGCCAGGAAGAAACGGAAATAATAATCGAGGTGACTGAGATAAAACAAGTGGAGGAGAAACTACAGGTAATTGACGAGCACACACAGGTAGGGGTAGTGGAGGACAATGGAGGTGAGTTTGAGGAATGTGCTGGGACCCGATGCAAGCAGCAAGATAGCCTCCTTCAGGAACGAGGGGAGGGACTGTGCCCCCTTGAGGCGAATCGCGACGAGGAGAGTCCGGTCGAGCCTTGCGAGGTCGAGGGGGCGAGTGCTGTGAATGGGTGCACGCGGAGCTTGGGGGGTATGGAGACCCCGGGAGCGCTTGAAGTAACGCAAATCCCCAGCGTGGTCGTCCCAGTGTGTGTGTGGTTACGAGTGTGGCGAAATGCGTGCTGGAGAGCATGCATTGTGTGAGTGAAACCCCGTGTTTAAGTGTTATGGCGTGTGTAAGCGATTCCCCGTGTGTGAGTGAAACGCCGTGTATGGAAGAAGCACGATGCGTGAGTGAAAAGGTGTTCAAGGGAGAAGCGCCGTGTGTGAAAGAAACCGCGTGTGTGAAGTCGCGGTATGAAAGAGAAATGGCGGTTGGTATGCGAGAGGGCACACCCACGTGTCCGAGTGCCATGGTGGAGTGTGTGAGCATCAGAGCATGTGAGAATGTGCGCGTGAGAGTGCGACAAAGACGGTGCCTGACAAGGAACAAAGGCCGAATAGCAGCCGTAGCTATATTGGGGACCGTGCCGGATTGGCACAGCAGCGCGCGCGGGGTCCGTACCGTGCTACGCACGAGGCCGCCACGTGCACACCTGCGCGAGTAAAATGCAGTCCGGAAACGTCCGCGGTGGATGCAAGCCGATCCCGCGGACGGACAAAAGCTAGGCTGGATTGGGAATTTGATTCGGATGGGTTCTCTGGGCGAGTGTGTTTGTAAAGCTCCATGTGGCCTGCGCCGTGCGTTCTGTTCGCAGAGCGTGCGAAGCGGTTTCCCCGATGCGCTGAGCGTACCCCGGCTTGCGCGAGAGATCGCGCAGGTTCGGGGTGCGAATGACGTCATCGGAGATTCCGCGGCGCGGGTTACGGACGAGCAGAGCACATGTGCCCGCGTGGGGAACCCCCCGAAACACGGGGCTTGCTTTGGGATGCGCAATGACGTCGTGACTGCATGGTTGGAATCCGGCAGGAGAGGAATCCCTGCCGGGAGTTACCGTCCAAGAAGGGACGAGGTGCGCGATTCGCGAACAGCTGCCATGACGTCACAGGCAGGTTACGAATTGCCGCGCTGGTGTGCGCAGGGAAAAAAAAAAGCAAGCCTCCCCATTTCGAGTGGACACGAGCCCCAGGCAGAGGGTAGAAGACCCCCTTGCGAGGGGGCACAGGAAGTACTAGTTAGGGGGATGGGTTAGCGATAGTTAGACTGGCTTCATGGGGCAGGGACAAGGCCTCATGGAGCCCGTGGAATGGATTAGTAAGAGGGATTTCAGTTTAGATTTAGGAAGTGGGAATTTTTGGATTTTTGGAGACATGGACAGACTGGAAATGTGTAGTGGAGACGTAGCTTAGCTACGTAGAGTAAATGGAATGTGCATGAGTTTTAAGGGATGACGAGGGAACACGAGTTAGTTAGGGGATTTAATTCGGAAGAATGGCAGTGTGGAGTGTTGGTGTGAGTGGAAAAGAGTGAAAAGTGTACAATGAGTGAGTATGGGACAGCAGGCCCAAGTGTGTGAGTGGAGCGAATGTAGTACGCATGGTGCGATGACTGATTGGGGGGAGGAGTGATTCCCACCCAAGGGACCCCGGGGTCAGTTTAATGTTAGCTAGTGGGTTATTCAAATTTATTAAAAGGAGGTCGTTTTGTTAGTGTCGAGAGAAGGCACGAAACCCGTTTTGAGGGGTGCAAGGGTTCATGGACCGGCTGGGAGCGTGGCTGTGGAAAGGTGAGTTTTGTTTAGTGGGCACCCCGGGCACCGGATTAGTCGGCCAGAGTAGGCCAATGGCCCAAGAGGGGCCGGGATAGTGTAGTGGGCACGGGCGACCCGTCGGAAACGGGACCCGTAGCACCAGAATGCCATGGGGGCAGTGTATTGGGCACAGGCGACCCTCAGAAAGGGACCCGGGGCATCAACACGCCACGTGGGCATCGGAGGGGGGGAATGCCAGAGAGGGCAACCCCCCCGCGTTTATAGGGAGCAGCTAGGCTCGGAGGCAGCCTGCGGGTCTGGGGGTGCCATGGTTAGAGTTCAGCAGAGGGGGAGTTCCTGCCAGTTGAGCCATGCTGCCCAGCCAGGAAATTGTGCAAGCGCACGAATGAAAATTTGAGGGCAAGGCCCAAATTTATAATGGACACCAACACAGGCGACGGGAATCATGGTTTTTAGAACTGATAGTTTTAAAATGTGAGGCGTTTTTGGAAAGCCCCGGGGTAGTTTCAGGTTAATGAATGTTAGGTTAGATAGGATATGTACCCCTTCGCACCATCCATCCCTTCGCTCGTTGTAGGCCGCTGGACTCACCTTGGTAGATCGCTGAGCTCTGAGGAGGCCATTCTGAGGCTTCGTTGGGCCTCGAGACAGGATGCTAGTCTCTCCCTATTCCCCTCCAGAGAGGGAACGTAGGGGTTGGGAGTAGGCTCGGCTGACAGGATAGGATAGCCAGACAAAGACAATAAAGGGGATTAGGGAGACAATTATAAAAGGGAAATAAAGAGGGGCATTCCCCTGCATCAATGAACTTTGAAATGACTTTTACCTTCTCCCCTTTCAAAGATCACAAGTCCTGGGCCATGGTTAAGTAATGGATAAGTCAAATGAAAATTGTAAATACGTGGAACCTCACCTGCATGTTTGTTTTAGCGCCGGCAATTTTAGTTAAGTTGTCTGAATGAGTCTGAGAGAGTTTGTTTTGTTTGTCACGCAGCACATAAGGTTATTTATTTTTTGGGACACATATAAAGAAATGTCGCACTCAGGGATCCGAAGACAGAACGGACTAGGGGAAAACTTACACATGCTGGTCACACGAAAATTTGACGACTCGGGACGAGTCTGTAAAAAGGGGAGGGGGTGGTGTTACGAATTTGGAATTCGATTGCACACAACATACAGGTTCCTTTTGTCAGGTCAGCTATGTCGATAAGTGCTTGTTGCCTAGATAGCTCACCTTCCATTGTTTAAATGTTTAGAAATCGATTTAATGCGCTGCGGATCGATTTAATAGTTAGGGAGCGAACAATGGAGACGTCCCTCCCCCCTCTTCTGTGAATAGGAAGAAGAGCCCTTCCGTCCAGTGATTCATGACGTCAACAACTCCCTCCCACCCGTGGTTGAGCGGGGGATGGATCACGAGGGCATGAGTCACGCCCGGCGTGGGGGAGGGGGGAGAAGGATAAAGAGCAGATCCTTGCTTTTGTTTGGGTGGGGAGCGGAGTTGAGGGGCGTCGTTCAGCAGACCTTCGGGTCCTGTTTGGCTTGGGTTAGGGTTGAGGCCTTCGGAAGCTTTTCGCTTCTACAGAGTTGTTCAACAGAGCTCCGGGTCCTGCTTGGCTCGGTAGGCTTTTTGCAGAGCTGCTTTGTTTGGAAGAAAGTTGAGCTGGTCGCTCGGCTCGAGCTGCAAGTGGTGGCTTCTTCTTCTTCTTCTTCTTCTTCTTCTTCTTCTTCTTGGTTCGTGGAGCTCTTTGTTCTCCATTCTGGTTCCCGGCTTGGTGCGACTCGTCGACCTCTTCTTTGAGGTGGTTCCTCGGGGAAGCGGCCATCGACAGGAAGGATCGGTGCCTCATCTCACCAGCGCGGGAGGATTCGCGGGAGCTCGGGAAGGATCGTGGCTCACGGCAATTGGATCCAGATCGCTCTCGCTGGAGCCCGGGTCCGAACAACTTGAAGACCACACGAGGTGGAGAGGTTCGAGATAGATTCTGGGTTTCAGCTCACCTGTCCTCCGAGCTGGAGCTCATTATTTAAGGCCTCAGCCACCATTTCGTGTGTGTGTGTGTGTGTGTGTGTGTGTGTGTGTGTGTGTGTGTGTGTGTGTGTGTGTGTGTGTGTGCGCGCGCGCGTACGTGTGTGCGCGCGCGCGTACGTGTGTGCGCGCGCGCGCGTACGTGTGTCCGTGGGCCCTTCTAATAAGTAGAAAATTGTTAAGTGCTTTGTGTGCTGTAAATGTTTGCATCGCATTTTGTAAAGTCGGTATAGTTCTGCCCTTACGTGCTTCCCTAGTTCCCCATTATTATTAATAAATACCCCAATTGTTAAATGTTTTCAGCTCATCGCGTCGATTCTTTCATTGACTGAGCATTTCCTGTGTTGGGAGTTAGAAAGCCATTGGTTTGCTGTAAAAGGGGGACATTTGGACCAACGGTTCTTGGCGATTAAGCCGCTCGGAATCGCGCAAGGGACAGGCTCGCATCAGCGGTTTGTTCCGTACGAGTTCCGTCGAGGGTGGAATATCCTGGTAGTTGGATCACGTGGGTATTTAGGTATATTGAAGCTTTGCAATCGACCCTACCCCACGTGATCTGCCGATTGGCGTATTTCGGTCTTGTACAAGGACCCGTCGACTCGGACTTATCCGGGCGGTGATCTCTATTCCGGGCGATTTGTCGGGCCGACTCGACTTGCAGCCCCGTCAGAGCGGTTGGCGAGCGGCCGACTCCCGGCACCGTAACAATATATATATATATATATATATATATATATATATATATATATATATATATATATATATATATATATATATATATATATATATATATATATATATATATACACATGTTCAATGAATATTAATTGACCCTACTGTATCTACTTGAAGTTATTTTGAGAGCACAAAATCAAGTTTAAGATGAATGAAAACATATTTACTGCTGATTCAGCTATTTTTGGGGGTCAATTTGCACTGAAACGTAATTTTTTCAACCTCTAATTGGCGAAATTTGACACATGTGACCTCACCATATGAAAGACCATGCCAACCTCCTTACTCGGGGTTGAAATCATCTGTCTAACTTGATATTTGAAGAACTTATGAAACGTTTTTTGAAAAATTAGTGATACCAAAAATCGCACCCATTTTTTGGTGGGTACGTATGTTCAAATACAATTTGTGAGATGTTCGCAATGGAGATGACCGAGAAGGCCTCTTGATTATTAATCCTAAGACACTAAACTAAACAAAAAATGAGGCCTGCAAAGTTTCGGAAGTGGTGTCCGGTAACTCCTAAAATCGCGGCCTTTCTGAGTTTGGATCCCTGACTATTGGGTTATTGTCAGATGGTCATGAAATTTCACACTAATCGTCTGGAATACATTGTGCACAAACGATCGAGCAGGATTTTCGATTTAGATCTTTGTCCACCCACAGCACCCCCTCGAACTTTCGGGATTTCCGATTTCAAACCGCATTTTCGGTACTTTTCATTCAAATGGTTACCGAGTAGTTATCAGTAGATGTAACTGGATGAGATTTGTTATGCATAATCATAAGGTGATTCCCTATCCGCTATGTGACATCCATTTTGCTCGATATCTTATAGTTTCCATGCTCGGCGACCCATCGCCGCCTCCCGGCTTGTCTGTTTATCTGTCTGTTTGTCGCCTACAGGTCACAATTTTAAACCAATCTTCACGAAACTTCACTACATGGTCGAGGTTGTCATAAGGAATAAGTGTATTGTATTGTATTTGAGGCCAAAAGGTCAACATAGGCCAAACGTCAACAACTTTGGTGAGATTTCTAAAATTGTCCATTTTCATCCGATTGACTTGAAATTTGAAGAGGATTTATATGTCACGTCAATGAATTCAACCAGCCAATTATTTTTGAGGTCAATATGGACCAAAAGGTCAACATAGGCCCAAGGTCAAAAACTAAGGGGGTATTTCTAAAATCCTCAATTTTCATCCGATTGACTTGAAATTTGAAGAAGAGTTGCATATTTGGTCAATGAATTCAACTACCAATTATTTTTGAGGTCAAGTTTGTTTTATGGATTTTGCAAGTATCGTTTCACTTTTCAACGACGTCATCTTCTTGTTTGTTTGTTTATCTGTTTGTTTGTGTGCAGGATATCTCAAAAAGTTGTGAACGGATCCAGACAAAATTTTGCGGTGTGACAAGGACAAACTGATTAGATTTTGGTGAAGGTCTGGATCTGGATCCGATGACTAGAATTTCTTAAGTGATTCTTCACCATTGAGAGGAGGATAGGAGATTGGGACCATACTCTGTGCAGAGTGTTGGTGCTGCTTCAGCAGTCTCCTTAGCTATTGGGCACAATCCTGGACGGGTCGCCGCTCCGTCATGGGATATCAGCAAGCTGGTACTCATTTTGCTGACCTCGAAAGGATGACAGGAAGAGTCAACCCCACCTGGTGTTAATTCATCAGACAAGCTGGATTTGAACTCAGGATCCAAGGATCCCAAGCCCACCACCCTAACCATTAAGCCAACACCAGGCATACTGTTATGTATACTTGTCTTATTATTAAAACGACGTGGATTTCATGTATACTCGTGTATTTCATCACTTTGTTGTTACTTCTTCTTTTCATCCCAATTATTCAAGATCTACAATACACAGTGGTAGGTACATACTTAAGCCTTGTATGAGGCTCCTCCTTCTGACTTCCCATTTATTTTTCTTTCTTTCCTTCTTCCTCTTATTCTGTATACGCTGCTAACACAAATTCCTTTGGAGAAGTTGTCAGAAGAGGATCAAGTAAAACCGAAAACGACAGCCTGGACAGCATTTGCTCGAGTAACTCGATAACATTGTTCACATGGAGACCACCATGTTGTTCAGCGGTGCGGAGTGCTCCGTTCTGTTGAAGTGCTTGCTTGAGCACTTTGAATTAGTAAGGAAGCCACTTGGTAATGGAAGACACTCCAGGTTTATTTTTATTATGTCATCTTCATCAATTTTCATTCACATTATGTCATCATACACATCAAGTGAAAACGAAATTTGTTTCAATTACTTTGTGTTTTAAAGATGATAAGGATAATTCCCAGTTTTGGCTCATAAGAATTACTGTCAGTGACTTTTGTTCAACTCCAATAGATCTGTACATGCAATCCAAATTTAATATGCAAATTAGTTCTCCCAACTCTCCAACTCCCATAAAATGTTACAAAATACATAATTTTACTCTAATCAAGTTGACAAACGAACAGTTGTCATTCACAAGATTAAACTAGAATGGCACTTGGGTGAGCGCATAGTCTCGCCTCACGCTCATTCTGAACAAAATTACCATCGTTAACTGAACACACAACTATTATAGCCCACTGCTATTCTGGCCATATATCCCTATCATCCATGCACACTATTATGTCATTATCGATAGCTTTATTGATTGACTATGAGCATATTTAACGACTTTTGTGCACATTAAGGCTAAATTACATCAATGAAGGTGAATATGAAAATATTTCGAAACTATAATTCCCCATGGCTAGTCAATCATATGTGAAAGTTTTGAATCAATCTGTTAACCAGATCAGGGGAAGAAATTGTTTTTTTGTTTTTTTTCAATCCAATATGGCCACAAGACCACCTGACTGATGACATCATAAATTTAATTCTTCACTGACATTGGGTCATAGATCAGATATATGAGGTTTCAGATTTTTCAGACAAGGATTTCCATTCAACCAGTTATGGCTGGAATACTGATGACATCATCGTTATCACCCTATATACCCCATGGGGAGTTGTTGACATTGTGCCAGGTTTCAATTTTTTTTGTTGAGCGCTTTTGGAGAAGATGTCAAAATTTTTTCCTTTAATCCGATATGGCTGCCATACCTTGTGACCTATGATGTCAGAATTATCAATAAAATATTCTCCATGGGGAGTTCCTCCTATTTTTAAAGTTTTACATCGATCAGCCAAGCGGTTTCGGAGAATTTTTTTTAAAGCGAAACAGAAAATAGATTGAAGGACACAGATAGGGCCATTACAATAGTTTTATACAACCCCATCGTGGCAAGATTAATTGGAAATCACCAAAAGGGCTATATATTTCGAATTAATGCATACTGTGGCAGGTTCACCCCCCCCCCCCCCCATTCTCCATTTCCTCACTTCATACATGCCTTCTGCCTTCCCTTGGCACATTTATCTCCCAAACTTATTTTCCTTCTCTTCCTAATCCTCCGACACTCCCCGGTCCTTCCTTTCTCCAATCACCTTATCTTTCCTTTCCTCTTCTCTATTTTCTCAAAGGGTATGAAAACTCGTTATCACAAGCATACTTCTTTCATATCAAATAATTTATCAGGAAAGGTTGATGGGTTGGTATGAACATTGGCAGCAACAATGCATTGTCTTCAGTGTCTAAGTAATGTTTCCTGTACAATTAGAAAGTAAAATCACAAAATCAAATGTCCTGAAAACAAAGATTGGTTTGAGAGGAATGTGCAAACCAGTGTACACTGTCCTGTGCCTTAACTTCTAATATCAGTTTCCTTACAAGAAATTTAGACACAGCAGGAGACCATTTGGCCCATCAAAACCTGCACTATTATTACCAACTTGTGATTGTTTGTCCGTGCTCTATCCTTTTTAAGTGCTGAGCCTTAAGCAAGGACGTAGTGCTTTTAAAGTCTTTGGTATGACCCAGCCAGGGTTCGAACCACCGTTCTCCCAGACTCAGAGCAAATGCCCTTACCATTATGCCACCAAGTGAACTGCACATGCCATCATGGCTCAAAGACAAACGAGACTTGTAAGGTGTTTGGCATTCTCTTTCGGCTTAATCTGTTGGACTCAGCAGGTCTGGCATAACAACAATGGGGGAAACAGTAATATGGTTAAGTTAACACTCAATGCTGGCCCAATGTTTGTCTTTCAGCCATGATGGCATGTGCAGTTCTTCACTTTGCTCCCACATAATTAATTACCTTCAGGCTTCAGCTGCAGGCAGGATTAAATACAACAAAAGTTTAGTCATGCTTGTTAAATTGGCTGAATGAATAGCCACAACCTGTGTCTGCCCAGACAATTCACAAGTCACCAATGAAACTGTTTGGTCAGCTGGTGTCCTGATTCATGTGTGTTGACTCGTCTCCCCGAATGCATTGCATGATATGTGCTGTATTGCTGTTGAGCCATTTCTTCTCTGACAAACAACGTGATTTCTTATCAGTCCAAGTAACCAAGAGGCAATTTTCTGTTGTTGTATGTGTGTGTATGAGGGGAAGGCAAAGTTTTGTTTTTTTCTTCCAAAAAGTTTCAGAGCCATAAACGACTTTTATTTGATACAAGGTAGAGCTCACAAAAGAGTGAGGTGGTAGACCATACAAGGACAATGAACTTGACTGGGGAAATGGGCCACTGTTTGACAAAACAAGCAAAGGAATGAATTAACAGGAAATTAGTAGAGAAAGAAGGCGGAGGAAACACAATAACCTGCAAAAAGAGGTTTCGGTGAGGTATGGTACGTAATGGGGATATAAAAAAATTATGCATGGAAATGGTGAGGAGGAGAGGGGATGATGTGAGTGCACTGCCTGTTTAAAATCCTGGAGTGAAAAGTGTGATTGAACAGCCTGAAGAAGGCAGTTCCACTAATGTGAGCTAAGATGAACAAAATATTGGAGGTATGCAGCCTTCCATTTCAATGGCTCCAGTAAACGCAGCCACAGCTCAGAAGAATGTGCGACCCGAGCTGGAAACTGTTCAGAAAAGGACCAACATCTGTGCCAAGTTTTGCTGGCGCATGGCCTCTGGTTGGGGAGCAAACGTTTTGGCTCACGCTCATATTTGTACCAGATATGTTGTTTTACTGCTACGTTTAATAATCATAAAATATGTTAATGCATTTATCATGTTCTTTCCTGGTTACATGTTCAGTATCTTGAACATCCGCTCCAGGGGAGCTTTCTGGCTGATGGTGGGTGGAGCAGAGAATTTCAAACTATAAATCACTCATAGGAGCAACACTTCACGAAACAGAATGAACAAGAACAGCACTTACTAGAGCGCATACCTCTGCCAAGCTGAACAGTTTATTTTGTATGCCACTGATAGGCCAGATATGCCTGGTGTTGGCTTAATGGTTAGGGTGTGTGCTTGGGATCCTTGGTTGACTTAATGGTTAGGGTGTGGGCTTGGGATCCTTGGTTGACTTAATGGTTAGGGTGGTGGGCTTGCGATCCTTGGTTGACTTAATGGTTAGGGTGTGTGCTTGGGATCCTTGGTTGACTTAATGGTTAGGGTGGTGGGCTTGGGATCCTTGGTTGACTTAATGGTTAGGGTGGTGGGCTTGGGATCCTTGGTTGACTTAATGGTTAGGGTGTGGGCTTGGGATCCTTGGTTGACTTAATGGTTAGGGTGGTGGGCTTGCGATCCTCGGATCCTGAATTCAAATCCCCCTCAGATGTTGAATTTATACCAGGTGTGGTTGACTGACTATCATACTTCTGAGGTCGGCAAAATGACTACCAGCTTGCTGGTATACTGTGTTGGAGTGGCCACCCATCTAGGATTGTGCCCAATATCTAAGGAGATTGCTTATGCAGCACCAATGCTCTGCACAGAGTGTGGTCCCAATGGATGGATGGATATGTCGGATCTGAATCCGCACCTGAACAAAAATCGAATCAGTTTGTTCTTGTCACCGAACCAACTCATCCACCTAGTTTGGTCATAACTCATCCACAACTTTTTGGGATATCGTAATGTATATCGTTTTTGGCCCCAACTCCGGTGAAAAAATCATTTTTCAAAAAATGAAAAAATTATCATATCTGGATCCAGATTCGGATCTTCACCAAAATCGAAGCAATTCATCCGTGTCACAAACTTAACCTGTCCACCAAGTTTCGTCCGAATCCGTCCGCAACTTTTTGAGATATCAGGCAATATCGTTTTTAGCCCCATCTCTCAATGGTGAAGAATCACTTAGAAATGAAATAATTCTCGTCTCCGGATCCGGATTTATATCTTCACCGAAATTGAATCGATTCATCCTTGTCACACACTCAATCTGTCCACTTAGTTTGGTTCAAATCCATCAATAACGTTTTGAGATATTGTGCTATACAGTATCTCGTTTTTGGCCCTATCTCTCAATGGTGACCCGGATCTGGAGTGAGATCTTCACCAAAATTATGGATTGCTGTCCTTGGGCAGTCACCGACATACACAAAAAATTTCAGAACGATTACTTGAAAACTGTGACCAAAAATCATGTGACAAACAAACAAACAAACAGACAGACAGACAAATAGACAAACAAGCCGGTAGGTGACATGGGTGGTCGCTAGACTAAGGCGAATTTGAAATATGTCGATAAGAGAACACATCAGATGGCATTTTTGCCGTTCGTTGTTCCATATAGGAACATGACGAGCAACTGTCCATTCATCATTTGTGTTCGATTCCCTAACCCTACGTTAGGGAATCCCAACGCAAACGTTGGTGTGAAAGCATATAGTAATATAATTGCATACTAGTCATACAGTTTTTGACATATCGGGCTGAAAATTTTTGACAAAGAGGTTGATTATTGGCATAAAAGCACGGAAGCCGATTTTTGATTTTCGAAAAAAAAAATTATAAATTTTTTTCTAATTTTTTTCAAAAAATTCAAAGTCCCGTTGCTCAGCAACGGTGGCGTCCATAGCAACGGTGCTCAAAAGCGGACAACTAGATCCTGGTATGAACCTACCAGTCAAGTTTCATCAAAATCGGTTGACTCCTCTGGCTTCCAGAGCTGTCCATTACATACAAACAAACAGACAAGCCGTAGGCGGCAATGGGTCGCCGAGCATAGAAACTATAAGATATAGAGCAAAATGGATGTCATATAGCGGATAGGGAATCACCTTAAGATTATGCATATCAAATCTCATCCCGTTCCATCAACTGATAACGACTCCATTAGTTCCATTAGAATGAAAGTACCGAAAATGCGGTTTGAAATCGGAAATCCCCAAAGTTCGAGGGGGTTCTGTGGGTGAACAAAGATTTAAATCGAAAATCCGTCTCGATCGTTTGTGCACAATGTATTCCAGACGATTAGTGTGAATTTTCATGACCATCCGCCCATAACCAGAGGAGGAGAAGCATTTGGCGCGAAGGCACCTCCAGCTCTCACATATTATCGATTTTTGCACCAATTGACCTTTGACCCCTGACCTAAGCGAAATCGGTCAATATGTCCTGAGGCACAGTTGTAGTACTCATTGAGTACCATGAACCTGCAGAGTTTCATTCGTATCGATGCACTCACCTGGTCGCTAGGGGGCCTTCAATTTTCACCAATTTTCGTGCATACCCTAATTGTAGGGGGCGCTGCAGGTAAAGTATTCCAGATATCACAAAAACCTGAATATATTTGATAGAGCTTCACCTGCAGATCATTCGTGCCAAATTTCATAACCCAACATGGGATAATGGCTTTCGGAATTGATTTCGCGTGAACGGTACCGATTTTGAAGGTTTTTCGGTTGTTGCTAGGGAACCAAAGCGTCCCTAGCAACCATCACAATTTCCAAAGCACAAGGTCATAAGATGTACCTACCACCCGAGTTTGGTCAAAATCGGCCCACGTTTACTACCAATTATGCTGATGACAAACGAACAAACATCCAAACAAACATCCAAACAAACAGATAGAATTACTGACAATAAGGGTCACCTATTTCGGCGACCCAACATACATTCAGACAGACGGAAAACCTGAGAAAACGGTAGTCTTGCGACCACCCAACATGACAGACCAACATACTTGGTGATTTTTTTTTTTTTCCAATTAACAAACATATGCTACAGCCCAACATGCTTGGTGAAATTATTTCGTGAAGTTAATGGAAAATCTTCAGTGTACTGGACAAAATTACCGAGGAGGTTACATCATCAAGATGTTGTTCTGGCTCAAAGCATGAGCAATTTAGAAGAAAAAGCTGTTTTTATCTTTTAATGGCAAATGTTTGTTAATTTTGTCTTGTAAACTGTAAAGCCTTTAAATTTTTTGCTGTTCTCCAGTTGTGTTATCGTCCCCTTCTTTTTCATGTTGCTCGATATTTATTTTCCTCTTCCTTCCCAATCCTCTCTCTGTCTTTGCACAGTTTTCACATCGAAAGCGTGGCATTTTTGAAGGACAGTACCACCGTTGAACTTTTCTACCTGAATGCACGTGCCAGGATTGCTCTGGTAAGCCATTCCAATCTTGTTCTTCTATATTTGTCGTGCATCAGCTCAGCAGTGACGATTGATCAAGATTAATTTGTAATGGGGGGGCAGTCTTTCCCTTAAGGACTACACCAGGTCTCGCTGGAGATACATTCTGCAGAATTGTATAAGGTGAGTTTGTGCCTGGATGCAAACCACTAAAGTGGGAAAATGACAATTATAATTTAACCTGCGTGCCAGTATGTTGACGTGCTTATTTTTCTAAACAATAATTTATAGCGCTGGAGGTATGTTTACAACCCAAAAATCACAGCAGATTAAGGGAAAAGTGATGTGTTTAATTTTTAACAGGATGGGGACACAATAAAACAAACCAATTAATGCCAAGAACCTAAAGAAAAAGAAGAAGATGATGAAATCAAAACAAAAATTGCTTCACCTAACAAAGATTCCTGAGACATAAACTTGTATGGCAGGATACATAGGACATGAAAGGTGGAAAACAGGATAAGGATGAGAAGGAGGTGGCCTTCCCTCGTTTTTAGGCGCTGTCAGATGGGTCTCACTGGTGAATGTGATGTGAGCAGGTCAGGAGCGGAAGCATACTCGTCAGCACACTCTGAAAACTGGCAGAGCACAAATCTGGTTCCGATTCTGAGGCTACAACTTCGTTTGTGCTCTGATTGCTACAGCTTGCACTCACTGCCGCCAACATGTACTGCTTGGTCTCCAACTCTCACTGACTTGACACCACCGGCACTGACTCACACCTGAACTGCACCTTGACTGGAATTGAAACTCTCTGACACTGAGCCTCACTGACCACTATGCGTTCAAGCTACAGGTTTTATTAACCTGACGTGTGATGTCACCACGGCTCTTTGATTTGCTGCACTCTTTGCCATGTCACCTCCTGGTGCATGGGTCTCCAGTTGACGTGAGGCCAATGCCAGGGGTCCTGCTCTCTCAAACACCATGACATTAAGTCCATAGCCTTGAAAATAAATGAAGCAAACAATGGGAAAGGTAAAGCACATATGTATAACAAAGCAAAGTATAAAGGGATGGCCACAAGATAAGAAACTGCTACACAATCAATCCTAACAGTGCTAATTGGGGAAATTATGACATGACTTATTCTGACATTATTTAGGACATACCTGTCTAATTAATTAATCTCCTTTCCCCTAAGCCAAGACATTTTTCGTCACAAAGTATTTCTAACACTTTTCACCATGCATCAGTTTCACAGCTTCATGGCATTTGTAAAACTTTCTTGTCGATGTTTCTCATCACCGTGTCTTCACAATGCACCCTCGGTCTTCCTCTGTCACTCGATCCTTGCACACCGGTGGTTGTTGCCATGTGTGTGTATCATGTCTGGTACGTGTCCAAACCATTGCAGTCACTTTCCTTGAATCTTCTTTTTAACAGTCCAGTTTCTTCTTGCCCCAGCAGTTAACTTGTTACTATATTTTTATGCAGTCTCGAAACCATCAGTATTCCGATTAATTATCCAACTCATTTCTGCATTCAAGTCTTTCATTTGAGCGCGATACTCATAACACGCCATTGCAGCGACCCGTAACACAGCATCGGCACAACAGTCGTCTCACACGTGATGTTGAGTTTGGGTTTTATCGAAATGTCTTTCGCCTCCTTCCACGATAATACAAAGTGTTTTGAATGTATTAGTGGCTAGTCCAATTGTTATTTTTAATCTCTTCTTCACAATTACTGTTTTTCGGCACTACTCCAAAATACACAAATCTTCCCACTTGTCCTCTTTTATACTCTATTGACGATTCTGATTCTGATGTAGCATACTCTGTTACAGAGTTGTCAGCACAGCCAAAGCAGTTTCTTGGAAAGGGTTATCCTGGGCGGTTTGCCATTGCCTTCTCAGCAGTACTTGGGGCAGGAATTTGGAATTTCTTCATGGTGCCAGTGATAGATCGCCTACTCTTCGTGAAGGACACTGCGGGATTTTTAACGTCCACCAACTGATGTCGGCAGACGGGACTGGACGTCCAGTTTAGCATCCATCCGAGGAACAGCACAGACATTGATTATATTAACCCTGCCTGTAAAACAGTTTATAGATGAGTCGAGATTCAAACACAGGCGAGACATCTTAGAGGCAAGTGTGCATACCTCCAGGGTCGATGCCATCCTGCCAGCCTCTATTTACAATACTACTATGTTTATTTGTCTCCATGCCTGGTGTTGGCTTAATGGTTAGGGTGGTGGACTTGGGATCCGAGGGATCCTGACTTTAAATGCCACTTGGCTGTTGAACTAATACCAGGTGGGGTTGACTCTGCCTGTCATCCTTATGAGGTTGGCAAAATGAGTACCAGCTTGCTGGTATCCTGTGAAAGAGCGGCGACCCGTCCAGGATTGTGCCCAATAGCCAAGGAGACCGCTTAGGCAGCACCAACGCTCTGCACAGAGTATGGTCCCGATGGATGGATGGATGGATGGATTAAGCTGATCTCTGTCGTTCTTCATTCATTCTTGTTTCTTTTTTATAGATTGATGCTATTATCATGTTCCCTCATTGACTCGGCACTTGTTCACGTTTGTAGATTTTGTTGAATAACCAATGCATTGCATTTAGTGTGTGCCCACCCCCCCCCTCTTGCAGTAGCTCCACAGTTAAATTGTCACTTTCCTACTCCTTTTGATTTTCCAGGCTTTCTATCAAGGGCTTTCCTCCTTTCTTTCGTTTGGTTCTGGATGGCTTCTCCACGACCATTTAATCCACTATGTTTTGCACATTGTACAGCTCTTCAAAAATTATTTCTATCGATTGTTTTTATACTTGCCCCTGCTTGCCTCTCACCGCCGACATCATCAACCTCTCTGCACCTCTTCAACCCACTCGGCCCTCTTACTAATTTGCGATACCACCTCTGTGTTACATTTGGCTTTGTAAGTTATTCTGCTTTCTTTTTACATTGCTCATTTATCCATTTGTTTCTTTATATTACTGCAGTTTCTGAACAAAATTAGCAGTTTTAGAATAAAAAGAAGTGATAAAGCCAATCAAAGCAAGCTTCTGAAATAACCAGAACAAAGAAGTTTTTTTTTTTCTCTCAATTCTGGACCACACCATTCCGATTCAAGCTTGACTCGATCAATCAATGCGCTGGTAAAACTCCAGTTGTTATCGTGACGAGTCTGCTTCGTTTTTCTCAGGCAAGTAAGGACAGGTTGGTTCAACCTTAGCTTGCCTAATTGTAAAACTTTGTAATAGCTTTTCTTTTGTCAAACTCGTATTATTTATTGTACTATGGAGGATATTGAGTTGAAACAATTGATTTGTAATCCTAGAACTACAGTTGGATCGATAACCTCCTTCTGGCTGGACCTGCAACATTAAAATGTGTGGCGAGTGATTTGAAACGACCCACAAAGTCATGTTGTGTTGCCTTGGAAACACCTGCTGATGCAGAACAACTTATCCAAATAGAAAAGTGGCTGTTTTCTGTATGTTCTCATTTTTGTGTGTGTTAAGACTGTACAGAAAAGTTGGACTCACAAACACATTCAAATCAGCCAAACCAGATTGTTTTTGCAAACATTATTCATGTGTCTCAACAAACATTTTTGATGATTTTTAAAGTTATAGATGTTATTGATGTAAAGTTATGGATGATTTATTTGGTTGTTTAACCAAATAAATATACTTATGAAGTTTGTCAATAGAAGGAGGCATCGCAGGAATCGACATATGGGAATGGGGGCTGGCAGTGGGGGCTGGGGGAGGGGAAGGATGAGATCAAACAACAAATAGTATTTCCCTTACAAATCTTCAAAGCCGCAAAAATAACTGCTTTTGTTCCAATGGCATAAGTAAACTCACCCATCGCAACGAAAGTATGTGATTGGTTGGAAACGACATTGAAAAGGATGACCATCTGTGTTGGATTTCCCTGGTGTAGGAACAGTCGTTGCTTTGGCATTGGGGGAGAAAACCCTTTTAACTCTCTCTTGTATGAAGCCAATGGAAAAGGAGTAAAAGGGTGAAACTAATTTGTCTGTTTGACGATGATGAGAAAAATGTTGCATCACAATGAAAGCAGTCGTGGAAAGAATACAAATACCAAAATCCATACAGCAGGTGTAGTGCATGGATTTCCAAGCGACCTGTTCTTAATGATTAATTTACAAGTTGCAATGAAATTGAGTCAGTTTCAAATGCCGCAGTCCACCTTGTGAATATCTGGGCCAAAAGTGTCTTTTGCCCTTTTATCCCTTCTTCTGTCTTATCTCTTCCTTAATATATTGTATTGTTTCGATTTTTATCTTCTGCAATGCACAGCAGCTTTCAGACTGATAAGACTTACTTACTTAGATTTAGTTTCTCCTGTGACTTCTGACACATAAGGTGACAAAGGATCTCCACCACACTCTGCTTCTGTCAAACCATTCCATGTTTGAGTGTGAGACTGGTTCCTTGGAGGTCTCTGTTGATGGTGTTTTCCCAGGATGTTTCAGGTCTTAATCTTGGTCTCCTTCCATGTGGTTGCCATGTCAAAGCCTGGTCGGATTTCATGCGCTCAGAAGGCAAATTAGATGTCCAAGCCATGCAAGTCTTCTTTTTCATAAAATATCAGGGGAGTAGGGTAAGAATACTGATTCTGGCTCACTTTTCCCCATGTAAATGAATGGGGGATTTTCAGCGATTTATATTTTTTTTCCCTAAAAATAAATCCCCTTTTTATCCCAAGGTATATTTATTTGTCTCCCCTTTTAACTTGGAGGTTGAACCTCATTGAATTGAACAGCTCACTCATTGAACCTATAAAGATTTGTTCATTCTCAAATTCCTTCAATAGTTTAATTTTCTTTGCACAATAATCCCCATCTAAAATATTAACAAACAAAACATTTGAATCTTTATATTTTTTAAGATACCCCATTTGTGCCATTACGAAATGATAAACTTCTCTTAATGCTCTTGTTTGACCACCTCCTGAGCCACAGGTTATTTTTTGTTAAGCCCCGCCCACTTTTCTTTAAGCCCCGCCCACTTTTGTTAAGCCCCGCCCACTTTTCATAAGGTAATTTTTCTAAGCCACGCCCACTTTTCCTAAGCTCCGCCCACTTTTGCTAAGCTCCGCCCACTTTTCATAAGGTATTTTTTCTAAGCCACGCCCACTTTTCCTAAGCTCCGCCCACTTTTGCTAAGCTCCGCCCACTTTTCATAAGGTATTTTTTCTAAGCCACGCCCACTTTTCCTAAGCCCCGCCCACTTTTACTAAGCTCCGCCCACTTTTCATAAGGTATTTTTTCTAAGCCACGCCCACTTTTCCTAAGCTCCGCCTACTTTTGCTAAGCCCCGCCCACTCTTACATCATTTCCAGTTCATCTCTGACTCACAAAGAAATCACTAGAAAATTACAGGATGTTATGGTTTTGAAAAATTTCCCAATGAAGGCTTGCCTAGGCTTGCCCAGGGAATTTCCAAAGGAAACCACACCCACCAGTCTTTCTCTATAAAAGCTTCAAACCCAGGCTCCATTTTAAACATTTGTTCTTGCTGGCAATGGTGTTCTGTGTGCTTGTCTCAAACTCTCTGTCTTCTATGGAACTAAACCTTCAAGTTGATGAACTGGATTCAAACCTCTTATCTATTGAGGTAAGATTTTTTATTTTCCTATTTTCAAACTTTGATTGAAGCATACTCATTTAATAATTAAATAACTTAATTAATACATTATTATTTTCTCTCACAGGAAATTGTATCTGAAAATACTGCTTTTGCTACAACTTGGCGAGAAATTCTTGGCTTGGTTGAAGACCTTGAGTGGGATGACTTTGGTGTTCCTTGGAACTCTCTGTCTTCTATGGAACTAAACCTTCAAGTTGATGAACTGGATTCAAACCTCTTATCTATTGAGGTAAGATTTTTTATTTTCCTATTTTCAAACTTTGATTGAAGCATACTCATTTAATAATTAAATAACTTAATTAATACATTATTATTTTCTCTCACAGGAAATTGTGTCTGAAATACGAAATGAAAATACTGCTTTTGCTACAACTTGGGGCGAAATTGTTGGCTTGGTTGAAGACCTTATGAGCGACCAAGACCCACAGAACGAGTTCGTCCTTGATGACCCAACCAAAGAGTTATACCTTGGAGACCAGCAAAATCCTGAAAAAGAGTTTTACAGCAATAGTACTCATTGTGAGTTATCAAGACAATACCCACTGAACAAGTTATACCTTGATGAGCCAGAATACAAGTTTTACCTTGGAGACTCACAAATTTTGAAAAAATCAGTAAATGAGTTCTGCCTTGATGGTTTAAATAACTACCTTGGAGACTCAGGAAAAGGGTTCTGCCAAGATGGTTCTAAATATGGGGCCTACCTTGGAGACTCACAAATTTTGAAAAAATCAGTAAATGAGTTCTGCCTTGATGGTTTAAATAACTACCTTGGAGACTCAGGAAAAGGGTTCTGCCAAGATGGTTCTAAATATGGGGCCTACCTTGGAGACTCACAAATTTTGAAAAAATCAGTAAATGAGTTCTGCCTTGATGGTTTAAATAACTACCTTGGAGACTCAGGAAAAGGGTTCTGCCAAGATGGTTCTAAATATGGGGCCTACCTTGGAGACTCACAAATTTTGAAAAATCAGTAAATGAGTTCTGCCTTGATGGTTTAAATAACTACCTTGGAGACTCAGGAAAAGGGTTCTGCCAAGATGGTTCTAAATATGGGGCCTACCTTGGAGACTCACAAATTTTGAAAAAATCAGTAAATGAGTTATCCTTAAGAGACTTTGTAAGTTGGTTTTACTTTGAATACTTGAAATGTGGGTTCTGGATTGATAACTCACAATGTGATACATATCTTGGAAACTCAACGGGAATGTGGTTATACCTTGAAGACTTGGAAAGTTGGGTTTATGTTGGACACTTAAAACTTTTTTGGGGGCTTTTATTTATTTATTTATTTATTTATTATTATTATTATTTTATTTATTTATATTTTGGAGACTTTTGGAGTTGCTATCACTCTTTGGGATCTAAACCTATCGATGTAGTTCTTTGTCGGATGGTGCTTGATGGGAGCAAGATCAAGAAAGTTCTGGGAAGAAAGTGCAGGCTTACTCCCCCTTTCTACGTCATCAAACCTGAAAGCCTTAAAAGACAGAATTGGAAGAAGAAAAAAAAAACGTAAAAATATATATATATAGGTGGAAATCTCATTTTGAAAAAGACATTGTGTTGGGCGAGGATTGAGTTGGGGTTGAGATTTTGAATGTGAGGGTTGGGGTTGAGATTTTGAATGTGAGGGTTGGGACACACACACACATACACATCAACAAACAAAAGTTAAGCCTTGACTATTCAGTTGAGGATTCTGTGTTTGGGGTTCACAGATCTAAGAACGTCCCCCTTGACACACATTATATACTGTTATACACCTCGGACTTGGCCCTCGAGTGTCCACAACGGTGTATAGTAGGAGGGAGTGAAGCGCCAACCTATTGCTCCCATTGCACACACACACACAAACAAAAGTTAAGCCTTGACTATTCAGTTGAGGATTCTGTGTTTGGGGTTCACAGATCTAAGAACGTCCCCCTTGACACACATTATATACTGTAATACACCTCGGACTTGTCCCTCTAGTGTCCACAAAGGTGTATTATATGCTTAGTTTTGTCTTTTGTAATTCCTGTGAATAAAATGAACCTAAAATCTCTTCCCCTTCCAAATCATATATTTTATAAGTCCAAGGAACTGTATCTATTACATCAACAATTTTAAAAAGTTCTTTCGTCCATCGTTCAGTAAAACCCTTTTCAAAATGAGATTTCCACCTATATATTCTTACGATATCACCAACTTTGAACTTAGGTTTTCTGACATTAATCTCTTTTTCATATTTTAATTTTGTAAATGTTTCTGATGGCTTCATATTCGTTGACGTGTGAATCGTGTCATTATACTTATCCACAATATCCTGAATAAAAGATAACCATTGTTGTGAACCGAGTTGTGTGAATTTTTTATATAGTCTCTCTTTTAAGGTACGATTAAAACGTTCAACAACAACTGCCTTCCCTTCATTAAAGGTACTGTATAATGTAATACTGTTAATTTTTAAAAAATTCATAAATGTCTTGTTATAAAACTCTCTACCCTCATCAGTCCACAATTTCTTAGGTTTTCTCTTACTTTTATTAAATATCTGTTGAAAAGCTAACACAAGAGTATTACCTGTTTTGTTTTTTAAAGGGACAACCCACGCATATCTACTCCTCAAATCAATAACGGTTAAAGCATACTTGTACCCCTTATCATTATTGAGTTCAATCAAATCAGCAGACCAGATATAATCAACTTCCTTGGAATAAACTTTCCTTCTCTGAAACTTTGTGAATATTGGTTTATGTAATTCATCAGCTAATTGCTCTTCAGTCTTAATGGCATCATTAGAGCCTATAAGTTTTTTGAATTTCCAAGTCCAAGTTTCAATTTAGCACTAATCATCTTCTTCACGATGAACCTATCAACTTTTTCTCTCAAGGTTGGATTTTGTATCAGAGACAAATTATATAACATTTCTCTATCGGCTTCATGCTTTTCTTCCAACGTTGTGGTATTCCCATAATCAATATCGTGTCTCATGCACACTTCATCAACTCTATTGATTGGTTTACTCCAGGATTTAGGATTGTCTGCCTCATCTAATCTTTTATCCAAGTTTGTGCCTGGACCACAGAAAGAATACCCTGGAAGATGTAATTCCCCTGGTATTCCAGTAGTTGTAAATTTACTTCCTGATAAAAACTTTTGTATATCTCCTCCGAGTTTGTGTTTGGAGATAAATTGATTTTTTTTTGAACCACACACCGAACATATACCTTTTTGTATAACCCTGTTATTTTTACTTTTAATATATGAAATATTTTTAGTATTAGTTTTCTTTTTACATTTGAGACAATAACTCATTTATTTATGAGAAAAATTTCTGCAGAGTGCAAAAACCTTTTTAGTTTCCAACATGCACATTTGAATCTTAATTTTTAAAACATAAAGAATCCTTAGAAATGCCTTCACTCTCTCCTCCATTTATTTAAGAAAAAACTTGAATTAAAATACATGTCTTCTCGATGTCGATAGTCTTGTCGAAAGTATTGTAAATAGACTTTTTAATTGTTTGTATTCCTCCCTGGTGAGATAAGTTAATTTCTTTAATACCTCTATTCTTTTTTGAATCTCACTGGTTTCCATATTTTGATATTTATTCATTCTCTCTCTTTCCTCCCTCTCTCTCTTCTCTCTTTCCTCCTTCTCTCTCTCCTCCTCCTCCTTTTCCTCCTCTTCCCTCTCTTCTTCAACTCCTTCCTCATCCCTTACTATACTTGAATCGTTTACACCCCATAGAATATTATACATATATTCATCAGGATTTCTTGTTATTCCTGTATCCAAAATAATTTTTTACAACAGGATACCAATAAAATTTCTTTTGAATTTCTAAAAGAGCCTTACCTTTTCTTAACCTTATAATTTTTTCATTATTTAACATTCTAATTAAATCTAAAGTTGTTGGTTTATCAACATCAGCATAATGCCAATCTTTTATTGAAAATACCTCATTCTTATGTTGTAGAACATATTTATTAAAATACCGAATACCCTTTTCTTGAAGGTATGCTTGAACACAGAAATGATAATTTTCTTGAAGCCTTCTTGCTGTCATTTATGTATTAGAAATATATGTTAGAATAATATTATGGCACGAAACACCTCCCCATCTTCCCATAGTTAAATCATTTTGTATTTCCTTACTTATTATATATAATCCTGTTTTTTCTGTTTTCATGAGATAAACAAGGGCAAAACCATTATTATATTTACCCTTATTAAATTCTTTTATTTGTTGTTTACTAATCGTGGCTCCACAAAACTCATTCTCGATACCAAGTGGATAATATTCTTCCTTACGAGACTGATTTAATTGTTCCAGGTCTTCGAGGTTAATTTTAAATGACCAATTATACCCTAAATCATTCATATCATACCCCCATTGTTCTATTCTCATACAAACGATACGCCCTTCTTTATAAAAATTTATTTTAATTCGAACTGTGAATTCTGTATGACCTGGAGATAATATCAACACTTCTGTATCTTTAGAATACACAGCCGTTTTATTTAAGTATATATATTGTGATAAATCGCTTAATCTCACCAAGTCATTCGCGTCAGTCGGGCTTGGATAATTTTTTAATTTATAAGCATTTTTCATGTTAATATTTTTGTTTATATTATATTTATGTCGTTCAGCCTGTGCCTTTGTGTAATAATTTGATAAATCAATATCCAGTTCTTGAGATACACCAAAGATAGAACCATCTTTACCAACATAAGTCATTTATATTAGATTAAAAATAATATCATAAAATTTTTTATTTTTGTTGAGTTGAAATAACACATATAGACATAATTGACCACAACACTTGGAATTTAATTCTTGGACTTGAAATGTTTGATAAACACCATTCTGTAAGAATTTTATGACTTCAACAGGTGGTGGAAGACCAAAACTATCAAAATAATATTTGTCTTGACTATTAAAAATACAAACCCAATGAGAACCGTTCCCATCATTATCTTCTAAGTTCATAATAATATTCTTTGTATGTTTCGACACATTTGTTAATTCATCTCTCATACAAATAACCACATTATGAATTTTTAATTTCTTACAATATTTGGCAAGTTGTAAATTTGATGTTGTATTCTTTCCAAATTCTTTCAACCACTCATCAATGCTCATTTATTTATTAGAAAGATATAATCCATTACCTCTTTTCGTTAATTTTACACCTGCTTGTGCTATAGAAGAAAGCATATCTCCAACTAACAATCTCGCTTTATCAGGCAGACCTTCAAGTTTTTCAGCAAAATCTACAATTACACCACTTCCACTAATTTGTTTCTCCAACTCTTTGTTATGTCTTTCCAATTATTTTGAGCCTGGAGTTGAGCCTTCCTTTCGTTGGCAGTTTTGACCGCTGTTGAAATACCACCCGTCAATGCTCCAACCGCACTTAAACCAGCAAATAAAGGAATTAGAAATGGGAGAAATCCTCCACTCGTCTCTCTTATTGAATATTTTTTCAACATTGGTTTTGTCATTTTAATTTTAAGTGAGCCAGTGTCATTCAAGATTTTAACCTGTTCTCTTGTGAGCAAAACATCAATTCTTACTGCTCCTTTTCTCTGAATTGTATTAACGTTAATCGTACAAGGCTTTTGATTTTGAACACAAGATGATAGTTTATGAAGATTGATTTGATTAACATATACCCCAGTTGGTACTTTGCCACTCATTTATTTAACAAAAAATTATGTGAGACTAATCATCACACCATTATCTGTATTAATCTGCAATTCTGTTTCTTCCAAAAGCAAACAATATGTATCAACTTCTTCACTCTCTCCTCTTTCAATGTATAGGGAAGTATCCACTCGATTAGACTTTATAGTTTCTTTTTGAGCGCTCAGGTCAAACGTATAGATTGTATACAAACTTTTAAATGCTGTCATATCCAAAATAGGTTCTTTATTTCCATTACTTTCACACACCTTTTGGTAAGACTTGTATGCTTCAGCAAAATCATTTTTTTCCCAATTAATTTCCAATCTATCTCGTGGATAAAATGTTCCATCTAGAGAAACGCGAAGTTGTTTCACCTTAGCATTATCACTCAATGCATTATTCTTATCAGTCGCAGTATCACCATCTGGCTTTTTAAAAATCATCCACAGATATCGTGGCTTTCCTTCCAGAACACCCAAATTCCACGTGTAAGTAGTTTGATTGAGTTTAACGTGTTGACATCTTCTTTTGAGGTATGATACACTGAGTGGTCTCTTTGAGTTAAGTCTTCGATTCAACATCTCTTCTGTTTTAAGATTAGGAGTATATTCACTGATATACCAACTCATCTCCTCAATTACAAATTTATTCTGATCACCAAAAGCATTACCAACACCAAAAAGCAATCTATTTTCATTATCATTCCTTTGTAGTTGAAATCTAATTTTAAGACCATACAGAACTTTATCATAATCACAAAATCCAAATATACCTTTAAGAGGAACTGCCACAGTAAAACTATTTTCTGCTTTTGTATCATCATTATACATTCCTTTCCTTTGAATATATCCAGGGTCTGTGTTTGTTCCCGTTGACATATCAGGAATAAAACCTTCGACAGACCCCTTTCCCATTCTATCACTGAATGTATAGAGTGTAAATTTCATCATTTCAGATACAGCAGAGACATAATCAACCGCTTCAACTTCTTGTGTTCCAATATACAATCGCACACTATCAAACATTTTCCAGAAGAAATCATTTACAAGTGTAGCGTTTGTGTTATTCCCAGCCTTAGTGAATTTAAATTTACACAACAAGAAACTTTCGGAGAGATTCAAATAGGTTTGTTGATTATTTATTTCAAAACTTTTTGTACCATTTGTATTCCAGTCTGTTCCAGTTATTGCATTTACCTTGAAGTAATCTTCTTTTTTAGTGGAGTTTGAGATAATAATAGTATCATCCAAATCATAGATACTATCAATTGCTTCCATACTTGTATTTATTTAGGAAAAAAGATGTTAAAACTTTTGAAACCCTGATCCAAGTATTTGAATTATTTTCTGTCGTTCTTGGGGGACAACTGAGTTTTACCTTTCTTAATTTCTTTTATTGCTTGTAATTTATGAGATTCTTTCTGAGCATCTTTTATACTCTTTACAGCACCTGCTACATTTCCCACAGCAGAAGCAGTTGAACCAATTAGGTCTTTATGTTTAAGAATAGTTGAACCAATACCCATGAGAGTATCAATTATCCCATCTCCTCTAAATTGATGTCCAACACCCCTTTGTCTCTTAGGTTTATAGTATCCTCTACCAAGATACATACCTTCACCCTTGTAGTACGGGAAAGGAACATCCCATCCCCTGTAATTATTTTATATTTTCCCAACTCGTGCTTCCTCACAATAACCATCGTATTTATTTATTGAAAAACTTCACGTAGGTGAATTCTGATGGATATAACTTCTCCATTAAAAGAGATCACACGATTATCTTGGTCGGTTATCCTAAAATTTACTCTGTGTATGGTTTTTCCTGACACAGGTAGATAAACCAAATTTTTAGGCTCCATATTGAATTTATAACCAATTGGGGTTGAGTATGCGCTGAATGAAAATATTGTATTTGTTTTTAATCCATCATTATAAGCACCATCAATCAAATCACAGTGAATTAACACCGAATTTATTCCTGAGGATATTTGAATGACATTATCACTGTAAAACGTCCCATTAGTTTCAATCTTTTTGAGGAGAAACCTAATAACTCTCTAAATGAATTATCAATTGTGAAATCAACCTTGTAGTTATTTTTAACTTTAATCGTTGATTTTGAAGTATGTTTTTGAATGTTTATAATAATATTTTTTGGTTCATCACCCTGTTCTTTCATAAGACGAGCAATTTCGGAAGATATTTGAGAAATCTCGTATGCTCCGCGTGAGACTGTTATCGTTTTGTATCCACTTCCCGGATTATAACTAAACTTGTCATTTTTCTCGGTTATATTAAATAAGGTATTATAAGTCTCCATGGACAATAAAGATGCCTCATATTCTTTTGTTGTGTCAAGTTGTAGTGGGTATGGGAATGAAGATGTGTGGTCGCTTGTTGTGAAATTAAAACTCAGGATTGTGCTTCTCATCTTATTTAATATGAGATAAAATGTCTTTATATTGAGATTTATTAATTATTTTCATGTTCATCAACTGGTCTAAAATGGCTGATGCTTCATTAAAACAATTGTTATTTCCAGCCTTCTTACTGCCGAACAACAATAACAGTCTATTAACTAATTGCGATGGGTCATTTGGAAGAAAACTAATACCTGAACCAAGGATACTTAAAGCCTGAATAATGTGTTTCTCCTTCTCATTCTTCTTACTTTTACCAGAAAGAATAACCTTATAATTTAGAGTGTTCAGCAAATCAATATATACTCTATCATCATTATTTTCCATATCCAATGGTTTATCAATATACTTTGATTCATCCCTCACAGTTGAACCTTGCCTTCCATCTTTTGTGAGAAGAAACATTAATCTCGGAGTTAGTTTAACAGGGGGTTGAGCAGAACTTAAGAACCTTAATTCATCATTAAATATCAATACCTTTTCTTGAACAAGATGAAATATTGCTGGTTGTTCTGTTGGAATGAGTCCTGCTTTGGTTTTTGAATCCGCTGAATATTCATTGTTTTGAACAGCATTCACAATATAATCAGGGGGTTGATTAATCTCTTCCAGTTGTTGAAATAAACCTTCATCATCATATTCTAATTCTCCTAAATGCTCTAATTCTTCCTCCGTCATTTGACTGAAATCTTTTAACATTTGAAGCTTTCTAGGAGTATATTCTACTGTGGGAACTGTGGAAACATCTTTCATTTTTTCTTGGGAAGTTTTTAAAAGTGGTTTAAAAAATTTCTCTTGTTTTTTTTCAAATGCTTCTTCGCCCGTTAGTTTCTGTCTGCGTTTCTTCTTTATGTCTTCCTGTTGTTTTACAACTTTTGAAACCAACTCTTGATGTTCCTTAAATCTTCTTGCTCTTTCTTTTGTATCCATTTATTTATTGTAAAATATCATTTAATGAATTGTAAAGATCAACAGGGAAATTTTCCTTTTCTTCATCATTCAAGTAGATGTGTTCAAATAAATCCTTTTCTTTAAATATTTCATCAAATTCTTTATTAACATTAATGCGAGTTGTAATTTCTTCTTCACTAATCCTTGCATCTCTGCTTTTCATACGTTTGTGTTGAGTTTCTTCATCAACATCAAAACCGAATGATAAAATCTTCACTCCGCTCAGATATTTAATAATTTGTCTCGTTCCTTCTGGATTAGTTTCTAATATCCCAACACCACCAGATTTTAGTTTCTTTAACTCACTCTTACAATGTGAATATTTTGTTGTACCAAGAGAAACCTCCTAAAATATTTGTCCTTCATTCCTCAATCGCATATGTTCCTCCACTGAAATATAGTGATAATCTTCACCTTTTACTTCTCCAGGTCTTATTGCTCTAGTTGTTGTTGATACAATGCGTATCACGGGGTGTTTTTTAAGTAAATTTACAATATTCTCATTTGTACTACACAAGAACCTTGATTTATGAAAGTTTTTTCCAGAAGCAGATTTACCCACAAGATTTATAATAATAGTTGTCATTTATATATGTAATTGTTTATAAAACAAAAAATATATCCCTTAATATCTCATCTTGTTTCACAACAATATATTTATATTTTTCAGTCGTGTGCTTCATATAATCCTCAAATTTCTTTTTACTACATAATGTAGAACAATTATCTCTCCAAAAATTATTGATATCTATTGAATTTAACTTGAATAAAATAAAAGTATTAGCATTGTTTCTGATGGAACGACGAGGAAGTTGAAAGTACGATTGACTAAGATAAATACAATTACAAGAAGAATGTCTCCCTCTTGTGTAGTAGCTGTCCATTACCGTTTGGTTTCTCTCATTAACACAATCATCAAAGATAACGAGGTTCTTTTTGATTTATCCAAATCTTGGGGAGACGGTATATCATCCGTATTATCACTAAGAATACAAGTTATAAGATTTGATTTCTTTTACATCTCTGTGTATCACAAAATAGTTGAATTATATCTTCAATGTTATAATCATTTAGGTTTTTTTGACGTTTAAATAAACCTATTATATCTTCTTTTTGAAGACCAGCATTAAAACCTTGTGAGAGTAGTTGATACTCTGGTTGAAAACTCGACTTTGTGAAAATTATTAAATTATCATAATCTAAAAAGTTGGGAGTGAGGAGCATTTTTAAAAGTAAGCAGGTTTTTCCACATCCACTTGAACCAACTATGAGACATCTTAATGAATTTGGGAGATTTTTATGGTTGTTAAATTTTATCTTATTTTCCCAAATAGGTAAAAAATCATTCATTTATATATTTGAAAAACAGGTTATTTAATTTATTATTGGCTTTTTTAGAAACTCTATATTTTATCCTAAGTTCAGGTTTAATTTCAAGATAATCCATTATTTTATTTATACAATATCTTGTGTTGATATTTCCCTGAAAATTACATCCATGAATAATATACAACAACAATCCTTTGAACATTTCTCTTATACGTTCAGTTTCTTCCCTTGTAAGGAAAGGTGTGTTATCATCCTCATACTTTACATTCATTTCTCTAATCAATCTTGTAAAGTAATTCATTTTTGGTGTAAATCTAAAAGAATTATTTTCCTTTTTATATTTTTTATTATCATTAATTAGAAGATAATCACAGAATATACATTGTTTATAGGCTTTTGACTCTGTGTTTAATCCCTGTCTTTCACACGCAGGACAATTCTCAAATTTGTCATATGGAGAATCAGGAAAGTCTAGCATATTTATAAAGTAAAACTTTACTTAAACTGAAATTCATCTATACTTTCAGTTGTATATTACCATCGATATCGATATACTTTTTTTCATTATCAGATTCAACGACAACATTTTTTATATTAAAGGTAATTTTAAAATGATCGTTAACTACTATTGAACGAAATGTCATTTCACCTGATATATTAACATCCTTTATTTCATCAAGATTTACATCTTTAGGGTTGTTGAAAAAAATACAAATTTCTCCTTGCATATTACAGATGGTCTTATCTTTTCTTTCTAAAGCTTCATCCATAAGGTTTTTGTTCTTTGATACTTTTTCTTGTTTCATTGCTTTTTCTAGTTTTGAATATATTACTAGAAGGAGAGGAGAAACTTTTGTTAGAGATACTTTAATTGATGTTCTACCAGGTATACTAAAAGCCCTTCCACTGAAGGAAATTGAAGAACTCATATTATTTACCATAATAGTTTTTATCCAATAGTTGTTATATTTATCTTTGTTCAATTTTACATCCTTGACATATTTCTCAGTATCTTTAACAGATGAAGAGATTGATTGAAACTTGTCTTTTGTGTCTTGAAACATTGTATTTATTAAGTGAAAAAGTTGGAGGATAAAATGTTTTTAAGCACAGATTCACCTATAAATTAAACGAAATTTTCATCAAGAAAATTTTAGTTTAAGCAAAGTTTTATTCTATAAATATGGTGAATACAACGTACTGCGATGTTTGTAATCACGAATATAAACATTATAGAAAACACCTCCGAACCAACAAACACACATTTAATCTATTTCATCAAATATCTCCTCTTGAGTTGGAAAGAAAACATTGTGATATCTGTTCAAAGGATGTTTTGAAGAGTAGTTATAATCAACATCTTCAATCACAAAAACACAAGAAAAATGAGTTTAAAGTAAAGGGAGACTATTATATTAAAAACACTGATGAGGCATTTAAAGGGCATATAAAAATAAGGATTTTTCAATTTGGAGAACCCGGTCCATCATCAATAGCTGAATCAATTGAAATAGTGAAACCCGATGTTGAAAAATTTATTAAAAAGACATTAAAAGAAATAAAAACTTTAAAGTTTTATATGGGAGTGAAAATGAATATGAAAAAGACAAGATGAAGAACAAACTCCTTATATGAGAACAGATCTTCATTTTATAACATCATTTCAAGATTTTTTGAATAGTGGGGTTTATGAAGAACTATCAAGACAAGAGGAGGATGTTGATAATACAGTGGTAGGAAGTGGATTCAATATTTAAAAAATCATCTTTTTAGATATACACATTCTAAAATCAAACCCTCTTAAAGCTTCTTCTTATATTGAATTACCAAAAGAAATAAAACTAAAGAAGGCAGTTGTTAATATTAAGAACAATGATAATAAATGTTTTCTCTGGTCTGTTCTTGCTCACTTACATCCACCAAAATGTAATTCAGAAAGAGTAAAACAATATATGAAATATGAGAATACCTTGGACATTAAAGATTTTAAATTCCCAATGCCATTAACAGATATTCCTAAATTTGAGAAAAAGAATAATCTTTCTATTAATGTATATGGATTAACGGATACAAACAAAGTTCAAATATTAAAAATTTCAAACAACTATAAAAATGAAGAAACACACATTGACCTTTTATATTTTAGTGTTGGAAAGAATTCACATTACACATACATCAATAATTTATCAAGATTAATCTCTTCTCAGGTATTCAGAACAGCAAACAAAATATATCCTTGTAAGCGATGTCTTAATTCATTTCATACAAAAGAACGATTAGAACAACATTCAAAATATTGTAGTAATCATAAATCAGCTGTAATTACAATGCCTAAACCTGGTGAAAAGATTTATTTTGAAGATTATAATAAATCTATCATGCACCCATTTGTGATATACGCTGATTTTGAATGTATCCTTAAAAAGATAAATACTGCTTCTCCTAATCCAAAAGAACCATATACAAATAAATATCAAAAACATATTCCTTGTGGTTTCTGTTATTATATCAAATCATCTGTTGGAGAAAAGTATAACAAACTTGAACATTATCATGGAAAAAATGCTTCACAAGAGTTTGTAAAACGATTAGAAAAGGATTGTATAAGACTCACTAAATTAATGAAAGAAACAAATGAACCGATGAAATTAACCAAAGAAGAAAAATTAGAATTTAGAATGAACAATATCTGTCATATTTGTGAGGGGGAAATTAAGGAGTCTAAAGTTAGAGACCATTGTCATCTTACTGGTAAATATAGAGGTCCCGCTCATTCCTGTTGTAATCTTAATTATAAATTACCTTCTTTTATTCCAGTCTTTCTTCACAACAGCGCCAACTATGATACACATCTATTTATAAATGAACTTTCAAAAACACCAGGGAATATTTCTGCCATAACAAACACAAGTCAAAAGTATATTTCATTTTCAAAAATGATATTCACAAAACCTATAACTCGTATTAGGTTTTTAGATTCTTACAAGTTTATGGGAACACCACTAGCCTACCTCGCATCAAATCTAAGCTCCACGGACTCTTTTCCAAATCTTAATTCATTCTTTCCAAAAGAGGAAATTCTCACTCAAGAGGAAATTCAGATTAAAGAGAGAATTCAAAGTAAAGAGGAAATTCTAACTGAAGATGAAATTCTAATTATAAAGAAAATTCGAACTAAAGAGGAAATTCAGATTAAAGATGAAATTCTGATTAAAGAAGGAATTCTTACGAGAGAGGAAATTCAAACAAGGAATGAAATTCAAAGTAAAGAGAAAATTCTTACAAGTAAGGGAATTTATCCTTATGATTATATGGATTCATTTATGAGATTTAAAGAAACACAACTTCCTTCAAAAGAAAGTTTCTATAATAACCTTTATGAAGAAGAGATAAGTGATAAGGAATATAAACACGCACAAGAAATATGGAAAATATTTAAGATAAAGAACCTTGGAGAATATCACGATTTATATCTAAAAACAGATGTTTTATTGTTAGCTGATGTGTTTGAAGCTTTTAGATCACTCTGTCATAATAAAAATTGTTATGGATTAGATCCTGCCCACTATTTCACAGCTCCTGGTTTAGCTTGGAGTGCAATGTTGAAAATGACAAAACAAGATATAGATTTAATCAGTGATGTGGATATGCTTTTGATGATTGAGAAGTCCAAGAGAGGTGGAATATCACAAGTATGTTCAAAAAGATATGCTAAAGCAAATAATAAATATCTTCCAAATTATGATAGTGAAAAAGATAGTAATTATTTGATGTATTTTGATGCTAATAATTTGTATGGATGGGCAATGTCTCAATCTCTGCCTTATGGTAAATTAGAGTGGGTGGAAGAAAAGGATTATGAAAAGGCTTTGATGAATATTGTTATTTCTTCTCAAGAGGAATTGAATGACGAAGAAGAAGGTTATTATTTTGAAGTTGATTTGAGGTACCCGAGTGATCTTCATAATAAGCATAAAGATCTTCCTTTTGCATGTGAGAAAGAAACTCCAAAGAAAGAATGGTTAAGTGATTATCATAAAAGTTTTAATATTAAAGGTAAATCAACAGAAAAGTTATTAACAACATTCTATGATAAAGAGGGATATGTTTTGCATCAGAGAAGCTTAAAACAGTTTTTGAGAGAAGGATTGAGAGTAGCTAAAATTCATAGAGTTTTAAAATTTAAACAAAGTCCTTGGGTGAAAAAGTATATTCAATTCAATACAGATATGAGAGCAAATACAAAAGTAAAATTTGAAGGGGACTTTTATAAATTAATGAATAATGCTGTATTTGGAAAGACTATGGAAAATGTTAGAAACAGGCAAAACATTAGATTCGCAACATCTTGGAAAGAAGCTTCGAGATTGATAAATAAACCAAGTTTTGAGAGAGAAGAGGTTTTTTCAGAGAACTTTTCTGCAATTCATATGAAAAAGGAAAGTATTGTAATGGATAAACCAATTTATATTGGAACAGCAGTTCTTGATTTATCAAAGATATTGATGTATGATTATTTGTATAATGACTTAAAGAAAGAGTATGGTGAAAATGTTTCATTGTTATATATGGATACTGATAGTTTTATCCTAGATATAAAAACTGATGATGTTTATGAAGATATGAAGAAAAATATTGGAGTATATGATACAAGTAATTTCAGCAAGAAGAGTGAGTTATTTTCCAAAAAGAATGAAAAGGTTATTGGTAAGTTTAAGGATGAGTTGGGTGGAAAAGTAATGAGTGAGTTTATTGGATTGAGAGCAAAGGCATATGCTTATAAGTATGGTGAACAGATTGATAAGAGGTTAAAGGGAATAAAGAAATATGTAATAAAGAAATCAATAACTTTTAGAAATTATTATAATTGTTTGATGAATAAGAAAGAAGAATATAGGAAAATGAATACAATAAGAAGTTATAAACATAACATATATAGTGAAGAAGTAAATAAAAAGGCATTAGGAGCCTTTGATGATAAGAGATTTATTTTAGATAATGGAATAGATTGTGTTCCATATGGATATTGTATGATAGAGTGTATAAAATAGATTATGTTTTAACGATGGGAAGATGGGTTAGGGTTTTTTAAGGGCTACCGCGTTTTTTCACAATATATAAATGGTTAAACCAAGTATTAATCAAACTAAAGAGTGGAGAAAATCTCAGTCTTGGTATATAAATGGAAAACATAATGAATGTGAAAAATATCAAATAAGTCTTATTGAAAAAATAACTAAAACAAAGGTAAATAAAACAAATAAGCGAATTAATTTAAAAACTAGTAAGTTAGAGGATGTAAAGAAAAAATGAATATCCTTGAATGGACTGAAAACTTTGATGGTTATCAATTGAACAATGAAAAAACAATTTACTATAATCTCAAAATGATATGTGGCTCAGGAGGTGGTCAGATGAGAGCATTAAGAGAAGTTTATCATTTCGTAATGGCACAAATGGGGTATCTTAAAAAATATAAAGATTCAAATGTTTTGTTTGTCAATATTTTAGATGGGGATTATTGTGCAAAGAAAATTAAACTATTGAAGGAATTTGAGAATGAACAAATCTTTATAGGTTCAATGAGTGAGCTGTTCAATTCAATGAGGTTCAACCTCCAAGTTAAAAGGGGAGACAAATAAATATACCTTGGGATAAAAAGGGGATTTATTTTTAGGGAAAAAAAATATAAATCGCTGAAAATCCCCCATTCATTTACATGGGGAAAAGTGAGCCAGAATCAGTATTCTTACCCTACTCAGGGGTATGAGGTTGCTTTATCCTCTTTCTTACTTCGACAATGCTTACAAAATCAGTCCATTTAATGCCAACGATGTTGAATGTATGTATGAGAGAGGTTCGATTCCAGAGGACTGGAGGACAGGTGTAATTGTGCTGATATTGAAGCGGGAGGTCAACATTTAAGATCCAGGGAAGTACAGAGACATTACACTCTGAAGTCATGTCATTAAAATACTTGAGAGAATTCTGAACAAGAGGATAACGAAGAGTGTGAAGAGCAACAGGGGTTTAGAAAGTGTAGGGGGATGACAGATGGGATGTTCACGCTGAGTCAGCTGGTGGAAACAAGGTTGGAAGTGCAAGGTGAAATGACATTGGGATTTGTGGACCTGGAGAAGGCCAACAATATTGTTCCGAGAGAGATGGTGATGGCGACACTGAGATGGATGGGAGTGCTGGAAGCAGAAGTTAGGTTGGTGGAAGGGATGTACAAGTAAACAAAGAGAAGAGTTTGGGTTGGTCCTGAGATGTCGGAGAAGATTGTGGAGAACATTGGTTTGAGGCAGGGTAGCTTTTGCAGCGCACGCCACTCACGTTTATCATCGTGATGGAGCTGGTCAGCAGGAGGGTAAATATAAAAAGTATTCTGGGAAGGATGCTGCATGTGGATGATCTGGCTGTTGTGATGGAGAGTAAGCAGGATATGCAAGAGGTACTGGGGGGAGTCGAAAGGGGAATTTTGGAAGCATGGACTAAGATTGAGTATGGAGAATACTGAGGTGATGTGGGTCAGGCAGCAGAGAAAGGAAATTAATATCAGTTTAGAGGAGAAGGAGATAAGATCGGGAAATCTTGGTTGAGATTGGAAGATTGTGTGAGAAGTGATATCAATAAAGTGGGGGTGGTTGGAGAGTAGTGAAGAGAGTTGGCTGCCAGGGGGAAGTGGAGGAGTATTGTGGTAGAGGCAGAGTAGAAGCTTGGATAAAGTATAAAGGGAAGAGAAGGAGAAGAAAAAGAATGTTGTTACCTCGGCATCTGCTTTCAAAGGCATCGATCTTGTGCTCTCAGGTCATTTTCAATTGCCATGTTAGTATACAGTGGTGTTGAGACAACATTACTGTTATAAAGTTTTATTTTGGTACAAAGGCTGATTTTGTTTTTCCAAATACGAGCAAGTTGTCCGTGCCTGCACGGGATTCTAAACAGGGTGGGGATGGAAGTGGCAAAAATGCAAATGGCGTTTTCTGTCATAGAGCCGGCAAGCTGGGACCAATGATTCACATTTATTGCCACATCTGATGCAATGAAATGTTCTAACAGCGGCGAGGTGCTCCATTTCAAACTGTTTGTTCGATTATATGTAGCTTTTTGATGTCGAGGGTCCATAATAAAAAATTTTTATTGGTGTCATTGTGAGTGAACAATTACAAATTAATAATAGGATTAATCTCTACATTAATAAGGTGGCCATTCCTCCAGTTTTATGGAGGACAGTTCGGTTTTCTGCTATTTTGTCTTCTTTCCTCTTTGATAAAAAATCGGATGCCTTTATGTCCTCCATTTTCCTCTTGAGCCACCCAAGCTTTTGACGCACAACGTTTGATTGTTGGTCTTTATTGGTTAATATATTTCTCATTTAATTAATCCTGCATTTGTATTGGTACAAAGATCCTTTTTGTCGCGTTTCTGAATAACGTCTTTACATTACGGTTACAGCTGTGGTGTGGCACTGTTAAACGTTCATCTTGCCAGAAATGCCAAAGCGAAAGTTATTGTTCAGCTCAGAAAGATCATGATTCATGTGAAAAGATATGTACGCATTCACTTCCTGGGGAATAAACAACTTCTGAGTGATGCCAAGAAAGGACAGAAATACAAACACTCGTGGATCCGAGAATTGTGAGTGCACATTTAACTTTTTAGTAGTTTTTATAACTGTGGTTATTATGAATTAGCACTAAATTTAGAAGAATTTTTTTTTTTTAAACACTGTGCACTAAATGCAACTGTCTTCTTTTCTGAAGATATATCAATGGCCAACCTATACAATGAAATCTTACTTCAATCATGAATCGGCAAACCTTTTCTTCAAAATCCACCGCCTGGGCCTGATCATAATAAATTTGAGATCTCGATGAAAACCGATTGCCTCCGAAAAAAACGATTACGGATCTTCTCGAAAACACAGCTACAGGGAATGAAGCGGCCAGCAGCACTGCATCAATGATTCATAAAACAGCACTTGATGGAGGGCGGGGGAACGATGGTTTAAGTAATGGATGCAATGGACTCACCGACCCAGCAGGCAAACACAAGTGTGGGTTCTCAACCGGACCGCATTCAGATGCTTGTGTTTGACAAGGATAACTGTTGTGAATTTGCGTGGTCCTCCGAACTGATTGAACTTGGAAACACTGTTTAATAGAAAACTATTTAATAACTGTTTTGCTGTGTTTTTCCTTCTTGGTTGCTCGTTTTTTTTCGATCTCATTTCAAGCATGTTAGACTTGAGCTTTTGCCACTTGGGTGCTGTTCAGCTTGGCTGCATGCCTCCACTGTGGCCGTTTGCCTTTCATTGTGTTTTTTAATCCTGCTTTTGTTTGAAACCACATCACTTTTAACGGCCGATCTACCTCATAAACTTTACTTTCCACAGGGTGAGGCTGAGGTCGACAGTCAGATTGCATTTGAGCTTGCTGCACATCTGCTGCAGGTAAGATCGCCCGTAATAACGTGACTGCATCATGGGTTGGCAGGATAGCTCAGAGCAAGTTTACTCACCTTTGAGCTGCTTAGTCTGAGGTTGATTCCCAGCCTGGCTAGACTGGGTTCAATGTCATCCCGTTTCATTCCCGACCTGACTAGTCTGGCTTTGATATTATTCTGGTTCTTTGTCGGTCGGACGTTGCATCAATGAGTACATAATCCGTGTGAAAAGACAAGCTTTCCCATGAAAGATATTATGGTAACATTTGAAAAGAGTATGGCATGTGTGCTGGCGCTCAGGCCAATTCTAAATTTCTGCCATTAACTATATGGGGAAATGCATCAGCGGCATCGTCCTGGTGCTAGAAATGATGCAAACCAGGAGCTAAGTGCTGAGTGCTCATGAATGCATTGCATTGTAATCCAGCTTGATTGGTTATGTTCTGTTTGATAATGTTTTAGATTCTGGGATATTGACTTGTGATGCAGTTGATAAACCAACTTGTACTTTTTTCACAATTTTCATGCAGTTGTATTAATAATTATTTTCTTATGACAATCGCCTTTGTAAAATGAAATGTTTTGATTTTGCTTGATTGCCCTGGTAGCACAGGGCTTACATTTCCTCACTCTGATTAAAGGAAGATTGCATTGTCATAATTATAATTATCATCATTTTAAACCTTATTTAGCACGTTTTTATTGTTGGAAAGAGGAAGATTTTCAATCAAAGCACTTCTTCATAAACGGGTCAATTTTATTGATAAAAGTCACCATAATACTATCACATCAACAGGGTCGCTAATGCTTCCCCACCGTGCCGAACCAATGTGCTTCATGAATGGCCGAATTAAATAAAACCATGTTCGAATGGAAAGTGTGTCTTCCCCAGTCGGGATATAATCCCACCTGTCTCTTCAAACGAATTTGTTTTACCAGTCTTTATCTCCCCAGGGTTTTATCAATCGGGCCAAAACAGTTTTGTTGTGCGAGAAGCTGGGAATCTGATGCCACGGCTTTTAAGAAATGAAGGTTTAGAGGATACACTGAAACGATGAATAGAGAAAGGAATTAATACAGCAGTTAGTACTTTTTTGTTCGCACTGGGGTGCCATGAGCAGATTCTACATTTAGGGATAGAGTGTAAATTATGAAAATGTGTCCCCATCTCCAATCTATCCAGAAAACTTAACATCATGAAAATCGGAGGAAAATTATTCGGGTTTTTTTTTCATCAAAAAGGTGATTTTTGTTAATTAGGTCACAATCCAAAATAAAATAGGTCAATGACACTAATCAAATATCAGGTGCACAACTTCAGTGCAGGTCCACTATTATGATGCAAGAACATATTCTAAAAGGCTAAGCGGTCTTGAAGATTTCGCATTGGGAAAATTGAGCAATTACAAAAAAATGCGATTTTTTTTGTTGTTGTTGTTTAGACCGCCATTTGACTTTAACCTTTAACTTGGAGGGGTATGATATGAATGAAGCATAAATGCACCCCCCCCTCGACTATCTAGAGAGGGCAATTTTGCTCTGATTAGCCAAACCTTCGTTGAATTATGGTGAAAATGTTAAAATGTCTAATTGGATCATGACCTTAAAATTTGGTAACGGTCAAAAAAACTATGTCAACCCTGCATACTTTTTATTTCTGTTATGGATGCAAAATTTCATTCTGAAATTCCCATCTGGATCTGAGATATAGCTCTGACATTGAGAGAAAATAGGGAGAAAAACCTAAATGGTAGTTTAGTACTTTAGGAGCCTTAGCCCTTGACCTTTAACCCAGAGGGCTATGATCTAAATGAATTTAAATGCTCCTTGCTCTGGGCTTTCGAGGGAGCACATTTTCATTCTGATCGGACAAACCTCAGTTAAGTTATGGTGTAGAATGTTAAAAGGTCTATAATTAGGTGATGACCTTCAAAATGAGGTCAAGGTCATAAAGAAATATGCCAACCATGCGTACTTTCTGTTCACATTATTGATGCAAAATTTCATTCAGAAAGTACCACCCAGCTCTGAGGTACAGCTCGTACAATTGATAGAGCTCGGAAATTGGGAGTGTTGGGAGTGCAGGAAGCAAAAAAAAACAAACAATCTTCTATCTTATGAAAATCTGCATCTGAAAATCTTATGAAAAAAATTGGTTTCTGTCAGTCTGTCAGACTGTTTTTTGACTGCCATACATTTCGTCGTTACTTATCCAATCTCGACTAAACTTGACAGGGAGATTAGGGGTCACACAGCAGAGGTTGTAGTGATTTAACTTCCCCCATCCCCAAGGGGGGTTTGTGCCTTGCACAAACTCCGTGTTGAGGTGTATAATAGGTTATCATGGCTTTAATGGGGCACCTTCCAGACATAAAAATTATGATGACCACAAATGTTTCAGTCAATTCTGTCCAACGTACAGTTGCATTTTTAAACAGTCGCTATTAAACTGGAAGAAGTTTGAAGGAAACTCGAAGTGATTGCAGCATTCTATACTTATCGCATCTCCCTCAGAGGAATGGATCAGAGCTGTCTCAAATTGCTTGGCCTCGGTAAGCGGCAACGATCTTTAGCTAACAAAGCTGCTTACATGAGTCTTGACACATGAATGATGAATCCCATTGCCTGTTCGATTTTTCGAGCTATGATCAGATTATATGGACTGCATATGGATTGTTTATAACATATCTTGGGGCCTCATGTGTGATTTCTCCCAGCCATGGTTTCAAGTGTGATGTGCGATATTGCCACCGACACCGTTATGGCCCACTCATGACCCTTATTTGATGCATAACCATATTCCTGAGGGTCGTTGGCATTTTGATTTGCAGGGTGTATTCCATTACCAATCAGCTTGCTATCGCTTGCCAAGCCAGCTGTTCCTTATCAACTGTTTCATTGGAGTGCATGGTGCGCACGGACACGTGATCCCCTTCACCTTCTTGTCCCACTTCACTCCTCCTGTCTCCCCTTCCCCTCCCCCCATTTGCTCCTGCAGAGAGCAGGTGTTTCTAACATATATATATATATATATATATATATATATATATATATATATATATTTTTTTTTTTTTTTCTTACGAATTCGCGCCCACCGGCGTGCGAACGACCGCTTTTCACTAATAGTAGCCGCTCGCCCACCGAACAAACAATTCAGTCATGACCTTCCGGAACCCTGTCACGGGTGGGTCTTCAACCCCACCACGGCCTAGCCAATTTTCTACCCGCGCAAAATAGGGTCAATCGCTGAATATCGATATACCTAAGTACCTGCGCGGGTAGCCTACCGGGAGACCATACATCGGCGCAGGTCGGCTTGGACACGAACCGCTAAAGCGGTTCGTTCCATTCTGCAGTGATAACCGAGCGGGTATTATCGCCCGACCTCGCCGGATCCGATTCTATTTAACGGGTATTTAAAACCCAACTAATATTCTGAGATGCAATATGGCGTTCCAATGGGGGAAAAGACGACGAACGGGTTACATTTAGACCCACACATTTATTATTTTTACACATGCATGCACACGTACAGCCATGCAATCAATGCAGGTATTCAAGAACATGTATACAGGCAAACAATCATGCATGGGACGGGCAAAAAGACACGAGCATGGTGATAGCACTACAACCATCTATCAGCAATTATCTCGTCACTTAACAGTTTTTACTTACAGGACACGGCGCCACCAACATTCATTCAAAAGAAAGGAAAAGGCCACCCTCAAAGACGAGGGCGCCAGACAGGGTCCGTAGACCTTTATGGCGTGGAGCCTGGTTGACTGAATGGACCCCATGAGACCGTTGCAGGTTACCTGCACCCCCGTGGTGCGATGGTGGGCGAGCTCTCTCCGGCACTCTCCTCCCGGGTGCACAGGCTGCGCGGCAGAGCTGCAAAGCGGCGCCTCCCGTCCACGTCCTTCGCGCCTCGACCTGGACCACCACGCACAACACATGACTTGGCGCGCCCAAGGAGAAGGCACCACCTCGACGACGTCGAAACCACCAATGCACACGAAGAAGACCACCAGTGAACCACCACGAAGACGACCACCAACCCGAAGATGACAAAAAGCCCCCAACTGGTGTCCTGCGCGCCCTTATATCCCCCAGTTCCAACGCCTCGCTCCTCCCTGTTTATTGCTCTGCCCCTCCTTCCAGAAAAGGGGCGTGCCCTCTCGCCCCCCCTCCCCACACGCCTCACGGGGGCCGAGAGAATCATTCTTGGCACAGGTCCAGGGAGATTCATTCCCCCAAAATGAGGCCCCTCCTTCACATGACCTTTGACCTTTGACCCGCATTGCCCTTCCCCCACACCAAAGCGCCGGGAAAACAGGCGGGAATAACAAGGCGGGAGAATCGGGTGGGAAAATCCGCGCACCATCGGAACTCCTCTGGTTTCCTTCGCTTCGTAGAGACGGTTTACATGAGCGGAGAGGGTTGTGATGTGGTTTGTGGAGAAGGGGATCGACAGTTGGCATAGCGGGAAAGGTGGTTCGGTGGTTGGCGTAATTGTTGTTGTGTGGGAGCGATGTTGGTGGTTGGTGGTGGAGGCCGCCGCAGATCGGTGGTCGAGAGCGACGTCGGTGGTGGTGATTTAGTTGTGATTGGTGGTGGAAGCGATTGTGGTTGTGGTGATGGTGGCGTGGTTGGCGTTGTGGTTATTTGGGAGCGGTGTTGGTTGTTGTAATGGTGGTTGAGATGTGGTTGGTCCAAAATAACGATAGGAAACGAAAAACACTATCTCAAAGGATCACAGCCCTGTGACACGAATAAGCCCCATTAAACAATTGTGAGGAAATCTAACTGAACACAGACTTATCGATCTCACTGAACTAAGGACCTTTATGGTGTTCTGCGAATTTCCACAGCCGTAACACTAACCCTTCCCCTTTTTACAGACTCATCCCGAGTTGTCGAATTTTCGTGTGCCATCATGTGTAAGTTCTCCCCTAGTACGATTTTCCTTCGGATCCCTGAGTGCGACATTTAGTGTATTCGTGTCCCAAAAGTAAATAACCTACGGGCTGATTAATTAACTAAACAAACCCACTCATGCAGACGCCAACTAAATTGCCGGCGCGAAGACACACATGCAGGGGGCGCAACTCATTTACAATTACAACTTATCCTTACTTATAAATTATACACTACACCATGGTCCATGGCCCAGGATCTATGGACTCTGTGGGAAAAAGCAGGGAGCTAGGCTGCTCACATGCAGTCTCTGGCCCATGGAACAATGCTGGTGATAGGGAATGTGGCCGGCTGCTCACACGCAGTCATAGGCCTCCCCCGTGAAATGAGCGCAGTGAACACAAGCGGTGCACGGGCCGCCAATGCAGTCCCGTGATGCGGCTGCCTACAGGGCAGACCCTGCAGCATGCGCGACGATCTGACGCAGCAAACAAACGGTGCACGGGCTGCCAGTGCAGCCCCGTGATGCGGCTGCCTACAGGGCAGTCCCTGCAGCACGCACGATGATCCTGGTGCACATGGCAATGAATGGGGGCAAATGCAACAGGGCAGCAGGCATGGGGCAAAGGCAAGCAGGCAAGGCATGGCAAGGCAAGACAAGGCCATTGTAGCAAAACGTGCTGGTGGTGAAGCTGACCCGCACAGGCCTTGTAGTAAAACAGCCGGGAGATGATCCGACCGGCACAGGCCTTGCAGAAAAGCAGCCGGCAGATGAATGACCGGCACAGGCCTTGCAGTAATGAGGTTCGTGGAGGGAGTGTGGTGGTGCTGGCCACTCGGAAGGCGGGCTCAGACCTGCCCTACTGTCTCCCTCCCAACCTATCGCCTTTGCCTGTCTCTGTCCATACCCACTCCCTTAATTTGTAAAAAATTAAATTTCGCCCCAAATTATTTTTTTGTTTTATTCTTATTTTTACTTCCCTCTATAATCCGTCTCCTAACCCCCTTTACAGTCTCTGTTCGGCTAACCTATCCTGTCTTAGCCTACTCCCAACCCCTACGTTCCCTTCCCAGAGGGGAATCAGGGAGAGCTAGCATCCTGTATCGAGGCCCAATCTAAGCCTCAGACCAGCCTCCTCAGATTTCAGCAATCTTTAACCAAAAGTGGGTCCAGCGGCCCACAACGAGAGTGAAGGGATGGATGGTGCGGAGGGGTACACTTCCTATCTACCCTACCAATTATTACTTAAACTATCCCGGGGCGTTCCAAAAGCACCGCTCGCTTAAGCTCTGGTTCTAATAACCCAGATTCCCATCGCCTGTGTTGGTGTCCTCTCAAATTTCAGGCCATGCCCTCCAATTTTCCTCCCGTGCCCTCACACGGTCTTATGGCTGGGACACGTGGCTACCTTAGCAGGAACTACCCTCTGCCGATTCTCAAACAATCGCACCCCCGGGCACTACAACTGCCTCCGAGCTTACCAGCTCCCGAAACGCCATGGAGTGCCCTCCCTGGTGACTCCCCTGAAACGCTCACGTGGCAGGCTGGCACCCCGGGCCCCTTTCCGAGGGTCACCCATGCCCACAACACTGCCCACGCAGCTAACGGTGCCCCGGGCCCCCGCACCAAGCGGGCGCACCCGTGCCCACTACGCTATCCCGGCCCCCCATGGGCCCTTGGCCTACTACGGCCGACTAGCCTGGTGCCCGGGGTACCCACTCAGCGATACTCACCTTTCGCAGCCACACTCCCAGCCCGTCAACAGGGCTCCTGCACCCCTCCAAACGGGTTTCGAGCCTACACTCCCACCAACAGCAAAACGACTTCCATTTTTCAATTTGACTAACCCAGCTGACTCACTCTACACTGACCCCGGGGTCCCTTGGGCGGGAGTCACTCCCCCCAATCACTCATCGCACCATGCATTCCACATTCACTCCATACACTCAGGCTCGCTGGCCTCACTCACTCAACATGTTTCTATTCATTTCACCTCATTTCTCACATCACTGAATTCTGCCATTCTTCTCACTGCATCCCCTAACTACCTCCTGCTCCCTCATCATCCCTTAAAATATAGCACGTTCCATTTAACACCACGTAGCTAAGCTACGTCCCCTCTACACATCCAAAGTCTGTCACTGTCCTCAAATCTATTTCCCATCCTAAATCTGACTAAAATCCCTCGAACTAATCCATTCCATGGGCCCCATGAGGACTTATCCCTGCCCCATGGAGCGGGTCTAACTAAACTAACCCTTCCCCCTCACGCGTTTTGTCCTGTGCCCTGGGCCAAGGGGGTCTTCCACCCCTTGCCTGGGAATCCTGTTCACCTGAAGCGAGGCTTGCTTTTTTTTTTTCTATGCGCTCACCAGCGCGGCAACTCGCAACCTGCGCTTTCCCCGTGACATAATGGCAGCTGTTCGCGCTTCACGCACCTCGTCCCTCTTGGACGGTACCATCCGGCAGGGATTTCCCCTCCTGCCGGATTCCAACCATACGTGCAGCCATGACGTCACCCTGCGCATCAAAAAAACCCAAGCCTCGCGTTTCGAGGGGTTCCCCATGCGAACACATGTGCTCTGCTCGTCGGAGCTTTGCAATCACGCTCGCGTGGAGAACCCATCCGGTCCAAATATATATCCAGCCTACCTTCTGTCTGTCCGCGGGATCGGCTAATCTACCGTGTGCGTTTACGGACCGGGCTTCACTCCCACAGGCGCGCACGTTGCGGCCTCGCGCGTAGCACAGCACGGACCCCGTGCGCGCTGCCATGCAAAACCGGCACGGTCCCCAATGCATCTACGGCCGCTACTCGGCCTTTGTCCACCGTCAGGCTCCGTCATCGTCGCATTCTTGTGCACAAACTCCCCCATGCCACGAGGCTCACACACCTCGACATGACATTCACACCGGGACATGCTGTTACATGTTCCCGCATGCCAGCCTCCATTTCTCTCGCATACAGCGCTCTCATACACACGGTTCCTCTCACACTCGGCCGTTCACTCACGCATGCCCTTTCACTCGCACACGGCCTTTCACTTGCACAGGGGGTTTCACTCAAGCTCGCTCTTTCACTTACACACACTGTCTCTTCTACACATCGTGCTTCTTCCATACATGGCGTGCTGGGAAGCATGCATTCCGGCTCACTCGCAACCTCGCACACCATTTTATTCACACACATGGTCCCTTTCACACAATGACTTTCACCCACGCTATGCGCGCGTTTCAGCACACATTTCGCCACACTCGTGAACACACATACCGGAACAATCACGCTGGGGATTTGTGCCACAAGGGGTTCCAGGGTCTCCAAACCCCCCAAGCTCCATGTGCACCCGTCTCCAGCACTCGCCCCCTCTAACTCGTTCGGCACGACCGGACCCACCTGGTCGAGATCCGCTTCAAGGGAGCATAGCGTCTCCCTCCATTCCTGAAGGAGGCTATCTGGCTGCTTGCACCGGGTCATGACACATTCCCCGAACTCCCCTTCATTTTACTCCACTACCTCCATGTGTGTGTGCTCGTCTTTCACCCCGTCTTTATCGCGTAGTCTCTCCTCTACCGTTTCTATCTCCCGAGTGTCTATACATTTTATTTCTGTCGTCACTTCGTGTCTATTAGTTTCTTCCTGGATCTTCGTCTCTGTTTCCTCCTTCGTTCTATTTAATTCAGTCTCGACTCGGTCTATCTCCTGTGTCTCTGGCAGCACTTCTATTTCCTTAGTCGTCTCTGTTATTTCCCTCGTCTCCATTTTTATTTGCGTCTCCTTTATCAGGGTTTCCCCTAATTGTTCTTTCATCCGACGAGTGGTGTCAATTAAGTCCTGCACCACTAACATTACTCCCTGTGGTGATGTCACACATCCCACCTTATTGTGCTGTTCTACTTCCTGGCTCCTTTCGAGTCGTTCTTCCTCTCTGAGCTTTTTGAGTTGTTCGTTCTCTTCCCGGAGCTTTTCCATCTCCGTGGGCTCAAATTTTGCTCTCTCCTTGAGTTGGTTAACTTCAAACTCGTTTTCTTTGTGTTTTCTATTCCACTGACTCTCATGTTCTTCATTCTCCAATCTCATAGTTTCCCTCAATTGGTTGATCTCCCTTTCCTGTTTCATTCGTTCTTCTTCCTGTTTCTTATTCCACTGTCTTTCTTGTTCCTCATTCTGCAATCTCGTTGTTTCCTTCAATTGTCTGATTTCTTTCTCCTGTCTCATTCCTTGTTCTTTGTGCTTTCTATTTCACTGTCTTTCTTGTTCCTCATTCTGCAATCTCGTTGTTTCCTTCAATTGTCTGATTTCTTTCTCCTGTCTCATTCCTTGTTCTTTGTGTTTTCTATTCCACTGTCTTTCTTGTTCCTCATTCTTTAATCTGGCCTTGGCTTCCAGCCGTTTGATCTGTTCAGTGTGGTTCCTTGACTTTTCATTCGCCGTTCTCTTTCTTTCCTCTCTCAAAATCCTCAGCTCGTTTTGTAATCCCGTCTCTTTGTTTTGGTGTTTCTGTAACTCAGAAGCTTTTTTTTATAATTCCGTCCTCATCTCCGCACCTCTTTCATATTCTTCCTTCCTCATTTCATCCACTCTCTTGCTCATCTCCTTTAGTTGGTGAATTTCCAATTTGTGTTCTTTTTGTTTCTTATTCCACTGTCTCTCTCGTTCCTCATTCTCCAATCTCATCGTTTTCTTCACTTCGTTGCTCTCCACTTCCTGCTTCATTCCTTACAAAAACTTACGGAATTCCTGCCGTTCCTGTTCTGTTTTTATCTTCTCTTCCAGGCTTTCTCTTTTCCGATTGCTTGTTCTTACCTCCTTCAGTTGTTCCAATTCCCCATCGTGTTCCCGTTTTTCCTTTTCCAGCTTCGTTTTCCATTCCTCATCCAAGTTTTCTCTATCCTGGGAATTACTAATTTGCTCTTCCTCGATTCTTTTGTTCAGTTTGCTCTTCTCCTGATCCAGCTTATGGGTACTCCCCTCTACTTTCCTCATTTCTCCCTGTAGTTCTTTGAACTGTCTTGATTTTTCCAACAATTCTTCCTTCCTTTCCTCCAGATATTTCTCTCCTCTTTTTATCTTCTGTTCGAGGCTTTCTTTTTTTCTATTGCCTTCTACCTCTCGCTTCAGTTTTTTTTATTCCAAATCGTGTTTTCGTTTTTCCTTTTTAGCTTTGTTTGCCTTTGTTCTTCCTCCCTCCTTTCTTTATGGCGTGGAGCCTGGTTGACCGAACGGACCCCACGAGACCATTGCAGGTTACCTGCACCCTCGTGGTGCGATGGTGGGCGAGCTCTCTCCGGCGCTCTCCTCCCGGGTGCGCAGGCTGCGCGGCAGAGCTGCAAAGCGGCCCCTCCCATCCGCGTCCTTCGTGCCTCGACCCGGACCACTGCGCACAACACACACGACTTGGTGCACCCAAGGAGAAGGCACCACCTCAACGATGACGAAACCATCAATGCACACGAAGAAGACCACCAGTGAACCACCACGAAGACGACCACCAACCCGAAGATGACAAAAAGCCCCCAACTGGTGTCCTGCGCACCCTTATATCCCCAGTTCCAACGCCTCGCTCCTCCCTGTTTATTGCTCCGCCCCTCCTTCCAGCTCCTGTGGGAAGCTTCCAGAAAAGGGGCGTGCCCTCTCACCCCCCTCCCCGCGCGACTCGCAGGGGCCAAGAGAATCATTCTTGGCACAGGTCCAGGGAGATTCATTCCACCAAAATGAGACCCCTCCTTCACATGACCTTTGACCTTTTACCCGTATCGCCCTTCCCCCACACAAAAGCGCGGGGAAAACAGGCAGGAATAACAAGGCGGGAGAATCAGGCGGGAAAATCCGCACACCATCGGAACTCCTCTGGTTTCCTTCGCTTCGTAGAGACGGTTTACATGAGCAGAGAGGGTTGTGATGTGGTTTGTGGAGAAAGGGATCGACAGTTGGCATAGCGGGGAAGGTGGTTTGGTGGTTGGCATAATTGTTGTTGTGTGGGAGCGATGTTGGTGGTTGGCGGTGGAGGCCGCCGCAGATCGGTGGTCGAGAGCGACGTCAGTGGTGGTGATTTAGTTGTGATTGGTGGTGGAAGCGATTGTGGTTGTGGTGATGGTGGCGTGGTTGGCGTTGTGGTTATTTGGGAGTGGTGTTGGTTGTTGTAATAGTGGTTGAGATGTGTTTGGTCCAAAATAACGATAGGAAACGAAAAACACTATCTCAAAGGATCACAGCCCCATTAAACAACGGTGGCGAAATCTAAATGAACACAGACTTATCGATCTAACTGAACTAAGGACCTTTATGGTGTTCTGCGAATTTCCACAGCCGTAACAATATATATATATATATATATATATATATATATATATATATATATATATATATATATATATATATATATATATATATATATATATATATATATATATATATATAACACAGTATGTATCTGTATATTTGTCTATCCTTCTTCATAAGGACGATCTCAGTAGGGTCTTCATGGCCAATCTTTGAGCACGACTGTGTTCTGAGGTCTATTTTTCAGGAAAAAAAAAATCGAAAAACATTTTCCATAAAAGAGTAATTATGTCTCTTCTATTGGAAATGTATACATTGACGAGCAAACTGAGCCTCAAGGGCAGTGTACAGAAGCAGTTTCAAAAATAACAACAAATGCAAGGTGTAGGGAGGTGAAATTCACTGCACATGATGTGCAATGCGCGCAGAGTAAAACAAATGTTCAATTATGTCCGCAGGATGTATAATAAATAATGATATACTGTTTCAAGCACACCTGACTCAAGGTCGAGGCTTCAGACTTTGGCACGCTCATGAGGCTGTTTTCAAACGAAACATCCCAGAAGATAAAGAAAATAGCATCACATTTGTACATGTAATGTTTAAAATTGCGCTTTTTGACAACAAAATCATATCATTTGGCTCCTTGAATATTTCGAATAAAATAACTCAAACCCATCGTTTTTGATGAGCTTTTATACGAGTAATAATTAGAATAATAATAATAATAATGATAACTTTCTAAACAGTGCTTTGGTACTCGTAGAGGTCTAAGAAACTCTGTCGTACCATTAAAAATTGGGGTCACTAATTGTAGAACCAAACTCGATAACAGAAATAAGCCTCCCCCTTTCCGAAAGGAGAAGACTTCAATATAAGAGGTACTTATTTGCAATTTGTTCAAAATTATCATTCTGCCATTGCCTTCTTCAATTGGATTTGTAATGAAGGTGAGAAAATACTCAAGATTGTTCAAGGGAGACATTGTATTGCAATTAAAGGGAGACAGTTCACCACCATCTCAGATCATCCCCCATCCAAAACCATGATCATTTCTATCCCTACCAATCCTTCCCTGCCCCCCCCCCCCGAAGCCCACCTCTTTCCTTCCTGAGAGTTTTCTTCTGCATCCATCTTGTCCACTCCATGCATCCTCCCCTACCCCTCTTTTTTCCCCACATCCCTTATTTGTCCAAGTCTCCCTTTGTTTTGTCCCTCAACCCTGCTGTTGGTGTCTCCCCGCCCCCTTCTCTTTGTTCTGTTCATTTTGTTCTGTTGCTTCCTGAACTCATCCGGCAGCGAAAAGCTACATTTTACCTGAATGTTGTTTTAGGGTCCATACAATGTTTTTTGATGGATCCCAAATCACAAGGCCATATATCTGAAGAATCTGACTGATGACACCCTGTCAGCCTTGGGAAAATTTTTTTAATGCATTAATATGCAAATTAGTTTCCACCATTATATGTTGAGGAACTGTTGAGAATGAATGTGCATTAGAACCAACTAGAATATCACAAGGACCTGACATTGACATTAGACAATGTTGCAGCCAAGAGTAGACCAACCATATTATGGATTGATAATGTCATAAAACCAATCTTCATCATGATAATGTAGAGAGAGAGAGAGAGAGAGAGAGAGAGAGAGAGAGAGAGAGAGAGAGAGAGAGAGAGAGAGAGAGAGAGAGAGAGAGAGAGACAGACAGACAGACAGACAGACAGACAGACAGACAGACAGACAGACAGACAGACAGACAGACAGACAGACAGACAGACAGACAGACTGGCCTCTGCACTTGGAAGCAGTGAACTGTATGCTGCCATAATTTTTTTGGAGCTGCTTATGTGAACTATTCCCATGAAGAATTGTACAACCTGCGAGCCATGGAAGCAATTCCACCAGAAGTGCTGCCATGTTTCATGAACGGTGAACACATCATGCACCATAAGACAGGCGTTTGGAATGGCATCTGGTGCGACATGTATATAGAGACAACCTTGATGAGATCTGGTCACAGCCATGGTGGCAAAATTGGGATAACTCGAAAACCTGAGACCCTCAAGACGTAGGCTCTAAGTCTGCACATAAGCAGTCAGTTCCTCAAAGACATCTGCAACATTAGCAACAACTTGAAGGGACTAAAAGTCCAAAATGTCCTCAAAGAAGAATTCAATTCCCAGATTACTGCCGATGGAAAAGACAAAGAAGCCATTTGAAAGAAGCGAGAGCTATGTATTGATACTCTTGATCCTAAACAGGAGGCAATGGCAAATGTAGTAAGTGGACGAGTGGCACCATCAGTTATTGTAGACAAAGCAGTGACCATTGGAGCAGACCAAATGCAACAGTATGAAAGTGAATAGCCAGGTGGATTTCACAAGAAACTGTTGACACATGTAGAATCGATGTCAGTGACGAGAAAGCACATCCAGGTCGGCCAAACAAAGGTGTTCAACACTAACCTCATCCACTCAAGGGTGATCAGCCTTCAGGCCAGTTCACACGAGATTGACATAAAGAATATATTGTCATATGAACTTGCCCCTGTGCCAACATAAATATTCACTGAATTGGGTGACATGCGAATTGCAAAGGCCAAGTCCCAGCTCAAGAAACTGTTTCAGAAAGAAGTGTCATCCAGGTATTCATTGAAGGAGTCACTGCTATGGTCATCGATGGATTAGCAGTTCTGTGGGTTATAAATTAGCTCGGAATGTTCGTTCTACAGTGATCCCATGGATTCACCAATGAAAGGCAGATATGTGATTGACATTTGGGCAACTGCCAAAGACAATGAAACCATCATTCAGGACTGTTCGCAGCTCATTCAGAATCAGGCTGCAATACTGTTGCATGCTATTTTGGCATCAGCAAAGCGACTGCATTGAATATTCTACAAGCAGGGTATTCTCTTACCTCGCTCAGTGATACGGAGGCCTCTCGAAGTGATATCATGGAAAAAGCTGTGAAAATTGTGGCTGCATGTCATGGGCAACCAAAATGTGGCTCTACGACTGAAGCTCGGCAAAGGCTCTGGCCTGCCAAAATGGGCAAGGGGTCTTTAAAAATGCCAAAGATCTGCTCATTACCACCAACCATTGATTGAGGCATTCACTGAAAATGTGATACAAGCACATTTTCAGGTCAGTGCGTGATAGCATGCATTGGATCCATATCCACCTCTACTTGATCCTTTGCAGTATGGGTGGGTTTGTGTGGAAACTTCGAAATCTCTCTTGCCAATCACCATCAAAGACAACATCATACCAGCTCCTTCAGAGATACTGAAGATGATCAAATGCTCATGTGAGAGTGACATACCGTGCAAAATGATGTGATGCGGGTGTTTTAGTGCAAAACTCCCATGAACCATGTTCTGTAGCTGCCGTGGTAATTCTGCATGCTCCATTGACTTAACAAAATCAGCAGTGACACTTGCAGATGGATAGGATGATGAAAGTTAACTGACAATGTGATGTTTCACATTTGGCAGCACAATACGTAAGGTTTTAGACTTCTTGTAAATTAATTACCATGAAGCTTATTCACAGTTTTGAAGGAGCAGTGATGTTTGACCGAATCTGCCCACTACTTCTAACTAAGCCATCAATCAGAGAAACTGACTTTTGCAAGTGTTCTTTAATTAGAACCATTATTTCTCATGATACTACTCTACAACTATCTTATTAACAACCGTGAACACCATCAAATTGGATACACTCTTTCAATTTTAATTTTGCATAATGACATTGTTAACATATGCAAAGGTGGATTTTCCTGTAATGGCAGACTTAATTGTTGGTGATTACAATATCATTCCCACTTCTTCAACCCTGTTCAAAACTTACCTTTTGGCTCATATTTTATTAATGGTGGACCTTATTAGCATAATTGTATTTTGCATAATCTCTTCACCTTTTCCAAAATGTCATAATCTTATTACTTGACCATGAAGACATGGGTATTGATGCTGCTTTGAGTCTGATATGACAGATAATAACCAAAATATTCCAGACATAGGTATTTTTACCAATGGCTGAAACTGTTTTGCATATAAATGCTTTTTTTAATTGACCAGGGCTGACAGAGTGTTATCAGTCAGATTCTTTAAATATATGGCCTTGTGATTCAGAATCCATAAAAAACATTATATGGACCCAAAAACAAGGTTGACCCTGCTGGCTGCTGGACTAATCTATTCGTTGTTTTAGCTCTCCCACAAGCCTTGACTTTGCATCCAAAAAAACAAAATCTGTCGTGGTAGTGGCCTAGTGACAGGCCCCCAGAGGTTGAGGATTCAAATTCCTGGATTCTCAGCTTCTAGAAATCTCAGGAGAAATGTAATGCTGTTTTTGCATGATTTACAGTAAAAACCAAGCTGGCTCACCATTGACCTTCAGGAAAGGGACAATGTGCCTGCCCTGCCCTGTCTTGTCTGTTCTGATATATTTCCCTCAGGGACGCATGGAAAGGCATGAAAACGTTAAAAAAAATCAGTGCCACACAAATTCACAACAACAATAACAACAACTAGAGAGTTCATGGAACAACTTCCTCCATCCAGTGTTCACGTATCTATCTATAATTCCAGCAATGTGTGTGTGTGTGTGTGTGTGTGTGTGTGTGTGTGTGTGTGTGTGTGTGTGTGTGTGTGTGTGTGTGTGTGTGTGTGTGTGTGTGTGTCTGTGACCGCTGTTTCTCGACAACCGCTGGTCCGATCTAATTGAAACTTGCCAGATATATTGCTGGGGACCTGAGGATGTGCCTTTTCTAGGTTTGATATTAATCGGACAAGTGCTTCCCAAGTTATGGCCATTTATTTACCAAACCAATGACAAGACACGTTGTTGCGTGGGCGTGGCTGATGGGGAAGGGAAGCTAAGCCGCATTCCCCATTACAGGTTACAACGTACGGGCTTCCGGATAATGATGACTTAGTGTATTCTAATAATTTCTCGATTTCTTATGCGCATTTATAGATAAACACAATGCCGCAAGTTATGATCGTTTTCATATGAAACGGTGCATAAATTTCGGTAACATCAGAGTGCTGGTGTGCTCCGAACCAGGAAGTAATTTTTTTTCTCTTCTCTTCTCTTTTTGTTTTTCCTTGCGATGACATTGCGAAAAGGCAAAATACGTTGGCGCTAATTGAATAATTGGCCATTAAAACCTAAATTGCGAATCATGGTAACTGTGATATGTGAACTTCATCACCATGCACGTACGGGTACGCGAGAGCGAAGAAACGGCCTGTGTGGTTGTTGTTTGTTGTTCGCGGTTGGAATATTTTTTTTATTTTTTTTTTTTTACAGCCACGTACTAGTATAGTTAAATTGAAATAAAATAATGATTTTAAGGGTCATATGAAAAAATTCCAGAAGTTTAGAGCTTATTGAACATGTCCAAGTACTGCTAAACTTGAGGTTTTTGGAAGTGACAAGAAGGCAATTTGAGTTCTACAGTGTTCAAGTATCTAATTCAATTGAAATAAAATAAAGATTTTGAAGGTTACATAAAAAAATGAATTCCTGAAGTTTACCACGATTGATGCAGTCTTTTTCACCACCTTATTTAGCATGTTGCATTAGTTCTTCATGCCTGTTGTTTGTGTCCTTAAAAGTAAGTTTCCTGTTTGGAATGATTTTCAATTTTGTTTGACTGCCAGACAGGCAGACAGACTAAAGAAAAAATCGCACCCATATAGAGAGGGAAGCGGTTCAGTTTCACATTTTTATATGAAATAGGCAAAGCCGAGAAACGAACAAAACCCTTGAGAATTACACCTTTAGAAACATTTAGGGTTGCCCTTAAGAACCCTTTATAATTACCGCCCTTTAGAACCCCTTCATATTTCCCATTAGAACACTTCAGGATTGTCCTTTAGAAATACTCTTTAGAACCCATTCAAATCACTCTTTAGCATTACCCTTGAGAATTAACCTTGAGAATTAACCTTGAGAACTCATTAAAATTAATCTTTAGAATCACCCTTTAGAATCACCCTTGAGAATTGCCACTTAGAATTAGCCTTTAGAATTAGCCTTTAGAATTGCCACTTAGAATTGCCACTTAGAATTGCCACTTAGAATTGCCACTTAGAATTGCCACTTAGAATTGCCACTTAGAATTAGCCTTTAGAATTAGCCTTTAGAATTGCCACTTAGAATTAGCCTTTGGAATTAGCCTTTAGAATTAGCCTTTCTAGCGAATGAAGTGAGCTTAATACTTAACGCGTGCACGTGAGAGAATAGGAAACAACAACAACAACAACAACAACAACACAATAGCCCTGGCTATTTGGAATCCGTGTCATTAGCTATGACTTTTTGCTTCCGGTTGTTAAACGCTGTGCGGTGTATAAACACGATTGGGTTTTATTTCTATCTTGTGAATATTACTTAACGCGTGCACATGAGAGAATAGGAAACAACAAAAACAACACAATACCCTGGCAATTGTGAATCCGTGTCGTTGGCTATGACCATTTTGCTTCCGTTTTTGTTTTGTTTCTGGTTTTTTTTTGTTTCCGGTTTTTGTCATGGGAAATGATGCATGCAGGGAGATCATGACCGGAAGTGTTTATTTATTTATTCAATTATTTTTTTCCCAAAGTTAATTTTAATAAAGATATCTCCCGCATCATCAAAAAATATTTTTTAATCGTGATTTACATTATTTGTTCGCTGATCCCGAATCCAGGCCGAAGTAACCGGAAATTGCATCAAAATCATCAGCTGTGCGGCGCTTACATGTACCACGGTATAGTTGGCAAGTATACAGTTGTGAACAAGTTTTATGTAAAGTCAGAAGCGAATGTAAGAATAATTCTACGTTCGCTTCTTGGCTTTGCCGATTCCATATTAATTAACCTTTAGAATTATCCTTTAGAACCCTTTGGAAATAACCTTTGGAATTCACCTTCAGAATTACCCTTTAGAATTACCATTTAGAGCCCCTTAGAATTGCCCTTTAAAATTAACCTTTTGAATTACCCTTTGGAATTAACCTTGAGAATCACCCTTTAGAAATCCCTCTGGAACCACCCTTTAGAATTAACCTTTAGAATTACGATTTAGAATTACCCTTTAGCACTAACCTTTATAATCACCCTTTAGGATTATCCTTTATAATTACCCTTTAGAATTATCCTTTAGCACGAACCTTTAGAATTTGCCTTTAGAATCATGCTTTGGAATCACCCTTTAGAATTGCCATTTAGAATCACCCTTTAGAATCACCCTTTAGAATCACCCTTTAGAATCACCCTTTAGAATCACCCTTTAGAATCACCCTTTAGCATTAACCTTCAGAAAACAAGCAAGGTTACTGAAGGAGTTTGAAGAGGACTACCTTCCAAAAGATAAAGACTCAGATTATGGTTATCATGATGAAGAGGGATTTTTCACACAGAAAAGTTTCAAGGAGCAGGCTGTGGGTCTGGTTCAGGTCATCAATGAGCTGGGAAACCCTTTCCTTGATGACATTGATGAGTTAATGGCACGAGACGCATGGAATGTTTTGGATGAATCTGTGGTGAACACAGTGTGAAGAGTACATAGTCTAGGAAAGGATCAGTATGTCAAATATTGTGAGAAGTTATTATTGATCGCACACCCCCAATCACGAGCCAATTGAGAAGAATGCCCTTCCTCTCTTCAGTTATCCACGGCCAAAAGCCAAGACCAAACAAGTGGGAAATATCTCCCGACTCAAGGATGATGATAGTCTGTTCTCTCACCTGTACATCGTGATGCAGCACAGGGTTAGTGACAGGCGTACATTCTTCAGCCATGAGAACCATCCTTTCCCCACTTCACTATCTGATGATGGAAAATTGCCTTTCGGAAACAAATCTGATCTGATGAACATTCTCGCCAAAGACACCCACAATGATCCTCCTGATTCCATTGAAATGAAGCTTATTGATGGTGCTGCTGTGGTGCACTTGCTCTCCACTACCAACATTTGACATTTGATGAATATGCTGATTGGTTCTTTGTTCCATACATCATAAAACAATTAGAAAACTCCAAAAGAGTTGATATAGTACAGGACACATACATCCCCAACAGCCTCAAATAATCCATGAGAGAAAAGCAAGGAAAGGGTGTTCGGAGAAAGGTTGTGCACAAGCTCCTAGGAAACTGGGCCGACTTCTTACGTGACCCAGCCAACAAACAGGAACTGTTTGCATTCCTTTCCAACAAGATTGCCACTGTGGATTGCCCTGAAGAGAAGGAAATCATCATCACATCTGGTGTCACAGCTATTCTTTGAGGAACCGATTGATCCATAGCACCATGTGATCATGAGGAAGTGGACACCAGGCTGCTGATCCACTTACAGGATGCTCTTCAGAATGACTGTCCCAACTGTCTGGTGCGCACTGTTGACACGGATGTAGTGGTGATTCTCATTGGCAAGTTCCATCACTTGATCACTCTGTGCCAAATGTGACCATTTGGGTTGCCTTTGGTATGGGCAAGAACTTTACATATCATCACATCAATGATATCTACGAAGACCTGGGTAGGTCTTCCTTGTGTTGGCTTAATGGTTATGGTGGCGGGCTTTGGATCCCAGGGTCCTGAGTTCAAATCCCGCTCAACTGTTGAATTAATACCAGACCAGATGGGGTTAACTTGGCCTGTCATCCTTCCGAGGTCAGCAAAATGAGTGCCAGCATGCTGGTATACTGTGTTGGAGTGGAAACCCATCCATGATTGTGCCCAATAGCCAAGGAGACTGCTTTCGCAGTACCAACGCTCTGCACAGAGTATGGTCCCAATCTCCTCCTCCCCCTCCTGGGTCGGGAGAAATCCCTGTCCCTCCCTATCTTTCACAGTTTCACAGGATGCTACATCTGCATTCTTTGGAAGAGGCAATAAGTCAGCATAGGAGGCTTGGAACAACTATCACGATGTGACATGTGTCGTTGACTGCATGGCACTTCATCCTTACAGAGAAGTAGAGGTTGGTGCTCAATATTTCTAGCTGATGGAATGCTTCACTGTTATCCTGCATGATAAGACCAGTGACCTGCAACTTGTGGAAGAAGCTTGGAAGGAGCTGTTTTGCCAGAAGGGGAAGACAATAGAGAGACTTCCCCCAACACAGGATGCACTATTGCAGCACACAAAGCGAGTTGCATCTCAGGCAGGAATATGGTGCACCAGTGAGCAGAATGAACAACACGCACCTACTTCAGAAGGTTGGGGCTGGACTCTTGATGAGGACAGCAATTCATGCGTTCCTGTGTGGAACGTGTTACCTGTGGTCTCTAAGGCCTGCAGTGAACTAGTCAAATGTTGCTGCAAGATTCAAAGTGGATGTGACGTGAGATGCGCATGCAGAAAGCACATTGGAAGTGCACTGACCTCTGCAGTTGTCACTGTGAAAGTAGGCTGGGAATAAAATGCATGCGCAGTGGTATGTGATGACAATATATCGTCACATTTACAGTTGATATCGTTAGAGTCCTTGCAGTATTTTCAGTGACTATGGGACATTAACAGTATTCTGTTTTATAAAAAAAAATTTCAAGTTTTATGTTCAGTTTCTTTTTTGTGTTAATAAACTTAATCTCTTGTCTTTCTGAATTGTATAGTTGTAGTCCGTGACCCAGAAAATGTATTGTTGCGAATTCTGGCCCGCCCGGCGTGCGATCGGCCACGTAACTCAAATCGCGACCTCGTCGCCCACCGGAACGGACAATTCAGTCGTGACCCTCCTTAGAACTACCGCCAGGAGCTAGTCACGGGTGGGTCTTTCGACCCCACCACAATCGTGCCAATCGGCCACCCGCACAGGATAGTGTTGTTCGCCAAACTCGACCTACCTAAGTACCTGCGCGGGTAGTTAACCGGGCGATCGTACCTCGCTGCTGGCCAGCCTAGGACACGAACCGCTTAAGCGGTCCATTCCGTGCTTCAGTGAAAACCGAGCGGTGTTATCGCCGGCCCCGACGGACGTGATTATTTACCGGGTGCTTACACCCTTCGACCAATTTTTTCCGGGATGCAAGATTGAACTTTCAAACAAAGGAAAGGACGCAACGAAATGGGGAACAATTCGTCAAGCACATTTATTACGCACTCAGACAAGGCAAGCATGTATTCACAGCCATACAGTAAGAATGCAATTTACAAGCAAGAGTTACAACTGAATGAAGCAATGTTTATTTACATGCACTTAAACAGTTTCTACTTTACAAGACACGGCGCCACAACATGCATTCAAAGAAAAAGCAAGAAAAGACCCCCTCATAGACAAGGGAGTCAGACTGGGCCCGTGGGCCTAATGCGTGTGGAACCTAGATGAGCGGCCAGGTCCACGAGACCGAAGGGTCTTACCCGCGCCCTCATGGCGCGATGGCGGGCAAGCCGCGATGTCAGCGTAGCTGCGCTTGGCTTCGTGTCCCTGGCGTGGTCGGCGAGCTCTCTCCGGCGCTCCCCGTCTGCCTTTCCCGTCGGCTTCGAGCTCTGTCTCCCGACTCGACTGCCCCGCCGACACTGCAGACTTGACTGCCCCGCCGACACTGCTGCTGCCACTCCACTGCTCCCACTCTTCTGCACTCTACAGACCTTCCAGACTTGACTTTCCTGCCGACACTCTGCCGCTCCCACTTGACTGCTCTGCCGCGAGCTGCGCCATGCTCGCACTTATATAGCCCGGGGGAGGGGCGTACATGCAAATTTCGGGATCACAGCGGGTTCGGAGGCGGGGCCACACCACCCAATGCTCAGCCATTGGGCGGATGAAAAGGGGGCGTGAAGCATTCCTGATCCGCTTTTTGAGGCGAAAGGAACGCATTCACAGCCCATGGCACGACGTGTGGTAGAAAGGCGGAGGTGGTGGGAGTTTGGTTGTTGGCGGGCGTCGTTTGAGAATGGCGGTGAAGCGATGTTTGCGGGGTGGAGTTGTGGAGGTAAAGAGGCGGAGGTGGTGGTGTTTGAGTTGTAGTTGTTCGGGAATGATGTTGGTGGTGGAGATTTGGTTGTTGGGGTATGATTGGTCCAAAATAATGATCGAGAAAAGAAAAACGGCTATCTCAAAGGATCGCAGCCCGGTGAACATGGAAATTCCCTTTAAACAACGGTGGGGATATCTAACTACACATATAGTTATCGTCATAACTGATCTAAGGTCCTTTATGGTGGTCTGCGAATTTCCACAGCCGTAACAGTATGTTTGGACACCAATATTGTTATCCTAAGTGGCTTAGAAGCTGAGATATTGGTAGATATAGATTTTTTAATGGTGGCCATCTTGGATTTTCAAGATGGCCACCATAATGGATTCGGGGGAAGTGGTTCCTATCAAAAATGGAAAGCTACGGTAATGGGTAATATGTGGGAAAAAATTGGCGCTTTTGTCCGGAACGTCCATATCCATCTCAAGTCCGGTCCGAACCTGCCTGACTATGAGTCTTCTTTCAACCATCTTTATAAATTTCAATGCCTGCTCAATTATTTTAACTCATCTGCAAGATGAACATAATAAATGGTCTCCCCCATCTTGAACAAGGGAGCAAGAGTATTATTTGCCCAATCTTTGGGGATCACTCCTTATTCCCAGACCTTTCCATAAAACGTCATCATCCATTTGATTCCTCTATCTCCAGCCACCTTTGTTATTTTGACAGAGTCCAGTTGGACTTGCTACTTTCCTTTCTTTAATATTATCATAGCTAATTCAACTTCTTCTTTGTGTGTCTGTTTCTCTGGACATTCAACTTTATTTAATATTATCATAGCTAATTCAACTTCTTCATGTATCTGTTCTTAATCTGGACATTCAACTTTCTTACAATCCAGGTCATTCTCCCATTCGTTTTCTTCATTCAGAGCTTTTCAAAGTAAGCTTTCCATTCCTTATCAACACCTCTTTTCACTTTCCTATGCTTCCCACACAGAATTACTCTGCGTTTGAAATTCTGAATTATGATTGTGAGGCATCATGAGGTACCCCCATCCCATGCTCTCAGAAACTGAAAATCCAGTCTCGCTAACACATCAAGACCTTGGTATGAAGTCCGTCTCGAGAAGGACTATCAGCCTGTACTCTGAGCATGACATCACTGCTGACATGATTCATGAGGCCTTGTAATAATTGCTAAGTATGTGTGACAGATAGTGGATGACCTTTATTGTGCCAGAAAAATATTGGGCCCTCTCGGAGAAGACCGGGAGAAATCACCATTTTCACATTACAGTGGGCAGTCTTCCATAACTCAAGCCTGAAATGAGTGATGCTTTTTAAAACCAATATATGTTCCTATTTATGTCGAGGACTAGAGAATAAATTGTACTTCTCTTTTACACTATATTGCTGCAGGAATGTTGTGCCTCTGATATATGTACCCCAAAGGTGTTCGTCATTCGAACATGTGGACAGTACTTGGAAATGGCCTTAGGCTCACTCCCGTCGTGCCCCCTTATATAACATCCAGTCATACAAGTTTCATTTGCATGCACTTTATATGAATCGTGAATTAAACATTTATGATTCGTGTATGATTCAAAATTGGGCTCTCTAAAGGGTATACCCTTAAAATATCATTATGGGAAGAAGAGTGTGAAATTTCGTTGGTTGTATAAATGTCACACCTTTTGATGACCTTTCTTTTCTTTTGTCTTTTCAGGAAGTGAAAGGAGATTATACAAGGTAATGGGCTCATCATAATACTACTTTTTCTGCAAAGAAAAGGTCCTATCCCAAATTTCTGGGCCTTAGCACTTGTGGACATTGGTCTTAGCATTATAACTTTATAACAAAATGATTCGTATTGAACGAGATTTGCACAACCATGCTTGGATGGATCACCATGTGCACAAATGGAAAATCAAAGAAAGCCCAGCATGCGACTGCGGGAACCCTGTGACCAAACCGTGCACCATATACTTAAACACTGCGAATTGTGATAATTAATTTATCACTTGTATTGCGGCAATCCATGCCAACGCAACTGATGTTCTTATTTGTCTGTTAAACCTGGACTTGGATTAATGAGTTGCTATTTGTAAAGCCGTATGTAAGAGAGAGAGAGAGAGAGAGAGAGAGAGAGAGAGAGAGAGGGAGAGAGAGAGAGAGAGAGAGAGAGAGAGAGAGAGAGAGAGAGAGAGAGAGAGAGAGAGAGAGAGAGAGAGAGAGAGAGAGAGAGAGAGAGAGAGAGAGAGAGAGAGAGAGAGAGAGAGAGCACGAGAAAGCACGAGAAAGCACGAGAAAGCACGAGAAAGCACGAGAAAGCACGAGAAAGCACGAGAACATCGTTTGTGGAAGTGAACATTCCTAAATAGTGTGGCAGGATAGTTCAGTTTGTATTTGAACTGTCTAATCGAGGTTTCATCTCCCCCAGGGTCAGATGTCAGTAAAACTGCCATTCTGTCGATATGCCAGCAGAAGGCGCTGCAACTAGGAGCATACCATCTTCTAGATTGGGATGCAAATTTGGCTGTCCTGTATTTTGCTTTAGGTTATGGAATTTAAAGATCTCATGGTATCTTTCAAAACCAGGAGGCCATTGTGTGCTGGTATTCTTGCCAAATTATTTGTTTGGGGTGGAGCATTTCCTTTAGTTGGTGTGCATGCTGGTACATGTACATGGCTCAGGAATTAAGAGTCAAACGACTCCCTCTTCCATCTCTTGTATAAACAAAGTGAAACGTTTCTTGAGCTTGAGAATAGATTGTTTGGGCTAAATTTGTCCATCACTGTCTGAAGCTTGCTGAAGCATATTTTGTTCTGCTTTCTGTCCACTTGATTAATAATTGATGATTGTTCAGTCGGCTCGTAGCCAAAAACGTTATTGAACTATGTGCAATTTAATTTGCAGCAGAAATGAAAAATTGATACTATTCAGGCTGAATGCATGACAGTCGGCAGTAAAGGTAGAAATGATTTGGCTTGCTTGGGGTCATTGATTAGTGAGAACGATTGGATTATTATCACATAAGTGAAAGCCTGCAGAAGAGAATAATATCTGTAAAGTCCACTGTTATACAGCATGACTCATATGGGTTATGCTATCATGGATTTTACAAAAAGCTTAAATCATACATTCCATCCCAGCCCAGGTATTTTACCATGAGACAGGAAAACATCGCACATGGACTTCAAATAACACAGTGGCCAAGCGATATGCTCAGCCACTGTGCATAGCATGTAATGTATGGCCGAATAACGAGGAAGCACACAAAATGGCAAATTAACCAAGTGATTGAAAATACCAAACTCTAATTTATGCCTATAGTGCTTCTTTTATCAGAGCTTGAAATAGCTTCAAGCAACAATAATTTCTGCTGCCTAATTCATGTCTGCAGGTGCACCAGGTCACCACCCAATGCTCTTGCTGTGAAATTTAAAGCCAATCATTTTGTGTCGGAGTGTGGAATAATTGGTCCATCTTGGCAATAATTGCTTCTGTGCCATCAAAGTTGTTTGAAGGAATCTCGCAGTGACATTATCGATTGGAAAATAGATTGCTTCCACCATTTATCTCTTCTCTGTGGGTAAAGGAATATTTTTCGGCTCTGAAATTATTAAAATGTTCAGAAGTAATATCAAGCTCACCATTTAGCTCGAATTGCACAGTGAAGTTTTTTGATACTATGACATATAGTTCAAATTGAAAACACCACCTGCCTGTTGTGAAGCATTAAGAAAGTCATGTTACGATTGTTCACAAAAAAACAGAACCCCAGATTTGGGATATAAAACTGTGAATGACGTGTCTTTCCATTGATGTGCATTTGTTTTGTTCAAACTTGCAATGCATTTTGAACATCCTGCGTGTTTCAGTGACGATGTTGCCCGGAGTGACTTAAGTAAACTCCTTGCGATTCCTACACAAGTCCTCAAAGAACACCCAAGCATTACTTATTGGTATGATCCTCTTTAATTGTTCTTCACTTCCATCCCACAATGGTGGAATTGCCTTAAATTTGGGAAATATGTCCTATTATGTTCCACTTTAATACACAGGGTGTTCCAAAAAGACCTGGACAACTTTGATTGTGAACATATTTAGTACCACAAATGATACAATGATACCCTTTGTTTTTTCTTCATTCAAAGCACCGCCTACATCGGATTAATTTTCAAAAAGTTACAGATTTGAATCGAACAGTGGTGGTTTAGGTATGCCATTAGCCAATTGATGAAGAAATTAATTATTTTACGATTATTATTTATTTATTTTAATTATGCAATTAATCAATTAGTCTAGATGCCAAACAGCCATTTCAGGATAAAGCGTGCTTTAGCGTCATTGTGAAGTTTTTTGGTTGATTCATCATCTCTGAGCTATCCTGAATCAGAATCAGCCGGGTGCTACTCGCACCCTTGAGGATTTTTTTTTAGAGGCGAAAAACAAAATGGCCACCGCTGACTTTGGATAAATTCTGTTTTTGCTATATCTTCACTTCTAATGCACTTACACACAATTTTGGTGTCTACTACTATGTTTCATGCGACAGACAAGGTAAACGTTGATGATTCTCTCAAGATTGGATGACAACAGATGGCGGAATTTGAATCTGGATGGCCAACAAGCTTCAACAAGACACAAACCAAGAAAGTGACCCTGATGACTTCGACCAAAAAGAGCATCAAGCTGAATGGAAGGCCAGTATATGATAACGAATTGATCTACACCTGAGTCGTATCTCTCCAACAATACAGGGATATTGATAAAAAGGATGTCCTCTCTTACGAACTGTCCCCTGTCCCAGCCTTCTTGCTTGACGAGAGCAGTGCGATGCGGGCTTAGTCGAAAGCAATCCTGAAGACGAAACTCCAAGTTGAGCAATCAAGTCGAATCCAAGGTGTTCCAGATGCTGTCATCATCGATGGATGTGCCATATTATGGACTGTACATTGGCCCACAAATGGTACAGTTGAGGATTATGTGATCAACTTCATGGGAACCATCAAATACCACCTGGAGTGTTGTGACGTATACCTGATTTTCGACAGGTACATCAAAATCAACACGAAACAAATGACGAGATCCAGTCGCGCAGGTCATGATTCAAGTCGAAAACATCAACTCAACTTACACACAACACTTCCAGCACAAAAAGTGGTCCTAAATGTAGCCTACAACAAAGTACAACTGATCGATTTGATCTGTCAGTAGCTGATGACCCACATTGTTGACAACCAGACCAAACTGGTGATCACCGGAAAAGATCCTACACCAGTACAAGTATGGAACAATTCCACTCTCCAGAGACAGGATCTGAAAACACACCATGAAGAAGACGATGTCATCATCATCCATTACTTAGTTAGAATTGTGTCAGGTGTCAGTGGTGACTCACACATCAAAGTGGTCTGTGACGATACAGATGTCTTTGTCCTGTTGATTCATTTCTACCTCGAGAAAAAGATGACTGTGGATGTCAGCATGGAGAGTCCGTGTGATGGGAGGGCGAACGTAGACATTTGCCAAACAGCACTGAAACACAAAAGCATCGCCAAATATCTGCCTGCTGTGTACATGCTCTGACCGGATGCGATACGGTGTCGTATTTGTTTGGCATTGGAAAGGCCACAGCGCTGAAGGTACTAATGGGCGGACATCATCCCACCTTACTTGATCAGCTGGAAGCAGACGAGGTAAAGATGATATCTGAGGCAACTACCTTCATTACTGCCTGTTATGTTTCCAAAGTCGAAGGTGATTGTACGCCACAGAAATGTTCCATATTCGACTGTCTAATATTATGTGTTGAAACTTTATACAGAAACTCATAAAGTTTTTTTTTTTGTTTTCAGGTCTGGTGGTTTCATGTAAAATAAAATGGTGACTCCACAGGAGAAAGCTCATTGCGTCGAATGGTTCATCGAGATGAGATCTGACATGCAAGTTCAGTGTAATTTCCGGATGAGATATGGAAGGAATCTGCCATTGCGGACTCCTATCAGAGAGTGGTACAAGAGGTTTAAGGAGACTGGAAATTGTCAGAAACAGAAAAGTACTGGTCAACCAAGCACAAGTGCAGCAGACGTTGAACGAGTGCATGAATCATTTCAACAAAGTCCCAGAAAATCAATTTGACGCGCATCCAGAGAACTGGGACTACCACCCACCACTGCACACAGGATTTTGCATGAAAGACTGAAACTTTATGCCTATAAGGTGCAGATTCTGCAGGAACTCAAACGAAATGATGGACCCAAACGCAAGGCATTTGCCTTGGAAATACTCAGTCGCATAGAGGATGACGAAGATTACCTGAAAAAAGGTCATGTTCACAGAGGAAACTTGTTTTCATGTATCGGGGAAAGGTCATCTGGCACAATGTGAGAATCTTGGGCTCTGAAAACCCCCACGTCGTAATTGAACACATACACGCCAGTCCAACAGTCAATGTGTACAGTAGTGTGGCCTTCTTCATGACTGCTTGCTGGGTCCGTTTTTCTTTGTGGATGACACAGTGACCTCAACAATTTACATGAAAATGTTGGAAGGATTCGCCTTCCCACAGATTGAAGACCTGCAACCAGATATCATTTTTCAAAAGGTCGGCGCTCCCCCTCATTGGGTCTTAGTCATTCAAGCCGTCCTGAATGAAAAATTTCCAAGTCACTGGATTGGCCCAGACGGACCAACCGCCTGGCCCCCACGATCACCAGACGTAACACCCCCCCCCCTTGAATTTTTTCTGCAGGGGGATTGCCAAAAACGTCTGCAACATCAAGGTTGCAAACCTGCAGGATCTTCGTTCTCAAATCACAGCTGCACATGCATTGGTGGACGTAAACATGCTGAGCTGAACATGTCAATAACTCATGTACCGCCTTGATGTCCTACATGCGACAAATGGAGCTCAAATTGAAGTGTATTGATGGTGTGCACAAAACTTTGAGTTTCTGTATTATATAAACCAAAGGGTCTCGTTGTATAATTTGTGGAACTAAATATATTGTTGCGCGTCTGGCCAGTTAAGTTAATCCCCCCTCCCCCCACCGACCCAATTGTGGTGGCCGGGCGGTTCACATGGACCAGGCTGGATCACCAAACGGTTTTCCTTTGAGGCGAACACGTGATCCTCAGAGATTATGGCACGTGCGGGAGGGGCAGGGGAGGCACGTGCACGTACACGACGGAGCAGATGGTTGCACAGCACAAGGGGTTTACACCCGAAGCCACAACAGATACATGGACACCAGCAACTTCAAATAAATATGGGGATTTAATGAAAATAGAAGAAATATTTACAAGGGTAATAAGTCAAAATCTAAAAATAAAACGAGGTAAATTACAACCTAATGTCGAGGCGCCTCTTCATACGGACTTTATACAGACAAGGGGAAAACAAAATAAAAGAAAATCCTCCATTTATTCTGGCACTTAGCTTTGTCCTGAGATGGTCTTTATTGAACTTTTGCGTGAGCCGCTTCTGGGCGAGAAAACGTATGTGAGGTAATTTGTGAGGCGGTATTCCACACCAGGATTCAATACCACCGTGCAGTTTCATCGTCAATCGTGCTTTCCGACACCGCTGCTCTCTGCAGAATGGTGCCGCTCCCTTCGGTGATATACACGAGGCTTCGCGGTTTGTCTCTCATGACCCAGCAAAGAGTCAATGGCCAGCGTCTTGCTCCACCACACGAGCCAATTCGCCTCAGCCTGAATACAAGAATCATGCCGTCTTCTTCATGTGTCGAAGGAAAGCCAGCCAAAATGCCCTGATCTTACACGCCATTCCCTAGCTCCATTGTCTCTTGACCACGTCCCTCATAGCAAACTCAACCCAACGAAACCATCTTCTCTTCCTCCTCACTTCTGAAACGTACACACTCACTAATCATGAGCCTTGGGGACATGTCTTGCTTGCTCAAAGCCGGGAAGGATGGGCTTCTTGCCTGCTTGGATGTGTGGCATGGTTTTAGTTGTTTATAGGACATGATTCCCCTTTATCGCCGGTCTTGAAATCCAAAAACATAGGGAAAAGGTCACAGGGGGCGATGATATACTGGGGGAAATTGGACTTAATCCCTATCTAATTAACACAGCACCACCCCCCCCCCACCCCCGTGTGGTGACAAGTACCACTTAAGCTCACAGTTTCCCTACCTAATTTACATTGAGATGTGTACTACACGTCCACGGATGAAGCAACTCCATACAATACAAACTTTGCGATGAAATTCCTCCATCTACCCTCACAACCGTAACAATATTAACAACCGATGAAAGCAGCAATGAGGCTGAGACTTTGGGTCTCTAACTCTCTCACCGCAGGCTGGTCGGTGGTCTTTCTCTCTTCGACCGTCTCCTCTCCAGCCTCGCCCCCCCCTGCTCTGTCTGCGATTTGTCCCCACCATATTTCCTCAGGGCGCTCAAGGTCCGCCAACAACCCCCTTCTGGTAAAACTACCAAAATCACGAATCACTGCTCACCTTCACTCTTTCATTCCTCTTTTTTTCCCGCCTTTGGAATAAACTCCCTCACTCTATTCAATCCCATTCTTCCCTCCAGGCCTTCAAAACAGCTGTTCACCACCACCTCTTATCATCCCCATCCAAATCCTCGATCTTTTCTACCCCCGATAATCCACCCCAACCCCACCTCCTTCAAATTCCCTGTTTTCCTTCCTGAAAGTCCCTGTAATGTCCATCTTGTATTCCTCATGTTCCCCGCCCGATCCCTCTCCCTTCCACAGATCTCCTAACGTCTCTGTTCCCCACTGTTTTGTCCTTCCCACTCTCGCCGCTCTTGTCTCATGCCCCCTTTGCTGTGCGTTGTGTGTTGGCTCTCATACGAGCTTCGACAAGGTATACAAAAAAAAAAAAACCGAAGTTGTCCTGCTCTTTTTGGAATACCCTGTACATCTAAGGTATACTGACGATTCTCGGTCAGAGAAACGTTCCAATCATATTGTCCGACTCAATGGCGAGGACAGAGATCTGGTACTCTCGAGGTTCTGCGTTCAAATCTGCCTGAAAGCAGCAGTAATAAGAATTTGAATCATCAGTGTGTTGAAGCTTTGATAGTTCCAGGAGAATTATTCTTTCATGATCAGGTTGTTGTTTGAAAACCAACCTGGCTCATGAATAGCCTTGAGAGTGGAAGTAAACAGGTGTACTCTTGGTGAGCTTAGGAAAACTTAAAGTGGAAACTGAAATACCACCTATGAAAATGTTGCTCCTCTCACATCCCCCAAACCAAATAATAGTTGTGGGAAAAAGAGGTTGCACTCTGCATTGTGTTTGAATTGTGTTTCCATGTAAGTTTACATGGTGCATCCCACTTCACACTAACAGCCATCAATTGTGTTATTCACGGGTGCCATTCCAGTTATTGTGTTTGGATGTTTGTTAAATTTCACTGTGTGGTTGCTTTTCTCACTTCTGGCTGAATTAGAAATACATTCCCATTCCAGACAAATGCTAACCTCTACAGTATGTTAATACACTGCATCAGCAAGCTCTTGGGATGTTATAAGCTTTAGCTGCTCTGCATGGGAAGCTGGGGTGCTGTGCAATGATTCCTTAACAGCTGCCCTCTGGGTTTGAGTCACAGGCTTAGTTGGATGGCGTAATGGTGTAACACAGTGAGTGCAACATTGCAGGGCTCCGACTCTCTAAGGCATATTAGCCTGAATATAAAGGCCTTGAAAAAGACAAGTTCTCCCAAAATTTCCCTTTGAAGACAAAAGGTAAGAGATGATGTGCCACTGATATGGATTTGAAGAGTCTGTCCCTGTCGTTTTTTTTTGTTTGTTTGTTTTTTGCAGTGAAGACCAAGTGTTTCAGTATTATCAGCCACTGAAGAATATGAGCAGAGGGAAGGCCATAGTGCGGTAAGTGTTTCACTCCATGAAACCACAAAACTGATCATATGTTATCGTCTAGACTTTGAACAATGATGATGGACTCCGATAGATTTGTAAGTGGTGATAAACACCAACATGAATGATGACATTCTTGCTGTAAGGGCATGTTTGAAAAGATACTTGTTATTCCAAGGTAGGGAGTTAAAACGTTTCGTAGCCAAAAACATGACTTCTTTTCCAAGAGCACATCAGTGGAATCAAACTTAAACTGCAGTCAGTAATGGTGTGCTGCATCATGGTGCATTCTTTTTTTTTTATAGGAGGAAACGTTAAAGACTGTCTTGTGTTACATCAGCAAGTGTGTGGAGGTCTGTGGTATATAAAAGTTGGTAGAGAGAAAAGGCAAAAGAGGTTTGGGGAGATGGGAGTAAGGGGAGAAGATGGGAAAGCGATGGATGGAACACATGGTCGGGTGGTGGGGCGGGGAGGGCGGTAGTGGTGAAATTGAAACTTCTGGCGTTTTTCCATACGCAATATGCATATAGAGAACCTCAGGTTGGTTGTGTTATTTGCTCACATATGTCGTTAGGAAATGCAATAATTTTCCCAATAGTATAACTTTAGGTTTGACACATTTTGGGCATGCATGTAGACTTGGATTTTGCATTTGAAATGAAATAAGTTTGATGTAGATGTAATACAGACTTGATGGACAAATGGCCTTTTATGGTGTCTAAGTCTGATTGAATGTCTTTGGGGTTTTTTTGGTAACTGAAGTACATGATCTGATGTAAATAAAAACCCAATTGCACGCTTCACAAAACTGGAATTTTTCCACCTATTCGGGTCACCTCCCATGCAGATTTATATGCAGGACATCCCTATTTAGCTGGAACTACCCATACAACCAAGATTGCTTTTGGGATTTCAAATTGCCAAAAGACCACATGTGCTGTCAAGCCAAATACTGTTGAAAAATGCTAATGGTTCTGGTAACAGCTTCACCTGATCCTTGCAGAAAGTCACCAAAACTCCCAATTCACATCACGTGATTTACCGCATGCCCCATTTACTGATGTTCTTTGCTTCACCATTTTTACCGATACATTTTCATGTCACCATCTCCAGTTACATGAGCATTGTGGAGAGCACACCGACATATGGCATTCATTACTACAGCGTCAAGGTGAGGGGTTTGAGAGTGAACCACGTCTGTGGCACTGCCACTTATTCAATTGCTCCTGTGTAACTCGATTATTGCTTTAATATGTCTGTAATCCAATGCTGGAGGAGTTCCTTGGTTACATTCTCCCATGTTGGCCTAAGAGGCCAAACACCATGCTATAGAGAGGCTATCAATACTTCAAATCAACTCACTTGCATTATAAGCTGTTGTCCAATTATGTTATCAATGTGGTTTGGAGGGTTTGGGGGGGGGGGGGGGTTGGGGCTGAGCACTATGTTAAACAATATGGTTTCTGGTTCAAAACTTGAACACACCACAAAAATTGCTCAATTTAAATGAAGTCCTGAGACTGTCATGACCAAGGAAGATGTGTGCAATCCATGCTATGTTCCACAAACTGCTGCTGCACCACCTGTGCATGATTGGTGGTGGCTTTGCCATTCTGGAAATATTCAAAGAAGTACCTGAATACCACGTGCCTTCCCACAATGCATCAAATACGTCCTCTAAAATCCCTATGAGTTGCTCAGTGGGTCATCTCCATATTACATTGACAAAAGTGGTAAAGTTTAAAAATATATATATTTTGAAAGATGATAGAGAACTATAACATTCTGTTTCTTTCTCTCTCCAATCCTCAATATACATGTACATTTTGTCCTTCTCCCCAAACCCCCACTTTGTAAGTATCTCGTTTATGTACTTATCATCTCTACACATCACTGCATCATTAGTTTGTACTCCGGACACGTTCCAGCATTGCATGGGGGTGTAGTGCAAGCAAGATAGGCCGAGTAACCTTTCCTGACCGTTAATACCGAATGATGTCTTATGAAAAAGAAGGCGATTGATCATTTGCCTTTGATATTTCTTCACTTGAATCTCTAAGTAGGATTGGTAAGGAGATATGTTTTTATTACGTACAGTATTTGTGGGGCCGAAATGAAGTGGAACACAACATTCCGCTTCACATCTGTATGTACTTGATTAATAGATGACCACCAATGGCGTCGGGCAGAACGAGTGCCGAGAGAGAGCTTTAAAATTGGAGCAAAAATGGAAATACAAGAGGAAAGGGTTTTCACCATCAGCTATCATGGGATCCCAGCAGAAAGCTAGATTAAAAAAAAAATTGAGATAGGCGAGATATAGTCGTCCTGGGACTTGAAGTGAGACTTGACCAGAAAGCATTATGACTGATATGAAATACCTTGTCAATTAATGTTCAGCTGTAAATGACTGCAAACCTGGTGCTGCACTCAGGACAAACAAGGAATCCCATGGTGGCTGGGCCTCAGTTGGAAGGGCATTTTCCAATTCGACTATCAAGACAAAGTTAACCCCCGCAAGGTGAGCCCCCCCCCCTTTCCAGGCAAAAATAGTGTTCCTTTCCTGTAGTAATTCTCTGTAGACTACTGTAGTAGGACCTGTTGCCAACACGAGTATATGAGAGTACTACTCTCATAAACTATAGCATCTTACTGCAGCATTTTTGCCTGGGCATCTCGACCCTCAATCATTTGCTTGCCATTTTTATTTGATGATTGTTATGTCCAATTGCAATGCTTGTGCTTGTTCTTTGCAATTCTGTATCTGGTAAAATTTAAAGCACACGAAAGCAGCAAAGGACTTTCCTTGTACTCAGGTTTTGGCCTGGTTGTTCATTCAAAATGTAATGTGTCCATAGGGGAAAGGTGGGGGGAGGGGGTGGAGGAGTTGGAGTTGGTTGAAACTAGATATAAAATATATTTTTGTGGGGGATAAATTGCAGGCACATTATATGTTGGAGTGTGAAGGCTGTTCGCACTCATTTTTTGATGCTGGCCTGCTGATATTGACCCAGCATCATGTGATGAGGAAATGAATGATGCATCTCCATGTGAATGATGTGATTCAAATGAATGAAGTGATGAGCAAATTATTGTGACAGGGTGGTCACAAAAGTTGTAACAGCGTGGTCACCACCACCGAAGCACACAGTGCCAGGCCGAAGCTCCGTGTATGCGACAAAACCATTATGATGCTCTAAACAAGGTTCAGTTTGAGCCATGCCTGGCTCCAAGAGGCTATTATTCACTCCGGACACAATGTAACACTGTTAAGGCTGTGTTTGGTAAGTGCTTATTGCTGGCTGTAAGGTCGAGTGGCTGTGGGTTCGATTCCCATAGCTGCTCACTATTGCAAACTGGCACCGAGGCCAAACTTGCGAAATATATCGAGTATGCCAAATACCCTTCAATGGGAATTGAGGGAGGACTTTGTCTGGCACTGAACTGAAGTAGGCTGGTTTACAGGGGTTTTTGGTGAATTCTTATCCTGAATCCATAAATAATCTTTTGGCAAAAGTTTCATGTGGAGGTAGAGCATGTGACAATTTATAAAAGATTTCAACACTAGATCAACTCTGTAATGGTGATTCTCATACTTGTGTTGCATTTGTAGCCTCTTTTGTTGGTCTGTTATGCTCTGTAATGTGGGAATAAGTTTGTTTGTTTGTTTATTTTATTCAGTGATATAAGGAAGGGCTTGCACATGTGTAACATGCATGACAACTCGGATACATTGCTGTACTTTTGTATGAAACACAAGGACATGAGTAGACAATAGACAAATCAATGTAGCTTGTGGGATTTTA
>NC_140970.1:49299318-49306818 GCF_056783735.1 Eptatretus burgeri | reverse complement strand
TTTGCCTGTCACTGTACATACCCACTCCCTTAATTTGTCAAACCCCAATTTAGCCCCAACTTATTTATTTGTTGTTTTTATTTTTACTTCCCCACTATAAATCGTCCCCTAACCCCCTTTACTGTCCTTGTTCGGCTAACCTATTCTGTCACCTAGCCTACTCCCAACCCCTACGTTCCCTTCCCGGAGGGGAATAAGGGAGAGCTAACGTCCTGTGTCGAGGCCCGACGAAGCCTCAGAATGGCCTCCCCAGAGTTCAGCGATCTTAACACCAAGTGGGTCCAGCGGCCCACAACGACAGCGAGGGGATGGATGGTGTGGAGGGGTACATCTCCTAATCTACCCTAACCATTTAACTGTTAAACTACCCCGGGGCTTTCAACAAGCGCCTCTCGCTTAAACTATTGGTTCTAACAACCCAGATTCCCGTCGCCTGTGTTGGTGTCCTCACAATTTCGGGCCTCGCCCCCCAATTTTCTCTCCGTGCCCTCACACGGTCTCATGGCTGGGACACGTGGCTCCCTTTGGCAGGCACGACCCTCTGCCGAATCTCCCGCTATGGCACCCCCGGGCACTACACTGCCTCCGAGCCTACCAGCTCCTTAACACCGGGGAGTGCCCCCCATGGCACCTCCCCTGAAACGCACACGTGGCAGGCCGGCCTCCCAGGCCCCTTTCCGAGGGTCACCCGTGCCCACAAGACTGCCCACGCGGCTAATGGCGCCCCGGGCCCCCGCACCAAGCAGGCGCACCCGTGCCCACTACGCTATCCCGGCCCCCCATGGGCCCTTGGCCTACCGCGGCCGACTAGCCTGGTGCCCGGGGTACCCACTCAGCGATACTCACCTTTCGCAGCCACGCTCCCAAGCCCGTCAACAGGGCTCCTGCACCCCTCCAAATGGGTCTCGAGCCTACTTTCACACCAACAACAACCCAATAATTTGACTAACCCAGCTAACTCAATCTACACTGACCCCGGGGTCCCTTGGGTGGGAGTCACTCCTCCCCCCAATCACTCATCGCACCATGCATTCCCCATTCACTCCATACACACAGACCCGCTGGCCTCACTCACTCACCAAGCACATGCTTCCACTTCACTCACCAACTCTTCAACACACTCACCGCTGAACTCTGCCATCCTTCTATCTGCACCCCCTAACTAACTCGTGCTCCCACGTCGTCCCTTACACTATAGCACATTCCTTTTAACACTACGTAGCTAAGCTACGTCCCCTCTACACATTCACAAGTCTGTCCATGTCCTCAAATAATTCCATTAATCAATTTCCCAGGGGGGGATTTCCTCCCTTCCTACTGGGCTCGTGAACTCGTTGCAAGGCTCTGAGAGCCCTGCGCCTCTGCGGGAGCGGCTGTTCCAGCACCGACTCCTCCGGCAAGACATATCCATGAGGGCGTAAGGTCGCCCTTGTAAGGCCTCAGGCGGTCCGCGTGGACGATCCGAGGGAGGGCTCGTGGTCCCATTTTAATTTTTAGGACCACGTCACTGACTTGCGCCAGGACGACCCCCGGGCCCTGCCAAGGTGAGGTGAGCTTCGGGCATCTGCCCTTCCTTCGCCGGGGGTTAAAGAACCAAATCCTCGCCCCCGGTGGGTATTTGCTCACCTGGCTCCGGTGGTCGTACCTGCGCTTCATCTTTATGCCCGCCTGTTGGAGCTGGTGTCGTGCGAAGGCGTGGACCTTCTCCAAGCCCTCCTCCAACCGACGGGCATAGCCCTCCCCCGGGGGCCTATCAAGCCGCTCAGGCGTCGGACCGCACAATAAATCGACGGGGCTTCTCAGCTCCCGTCCATACATCAACAGCGCCGGACTACATGCGGTAGACCCGTGCTGGGACGCGCGATAGGCCATCAGGAGGTACGGAAGGTGTTCGTCCCAGTCCTCCTGGTTAGTGGCGGTGAAGAGGGCCAACTGCTGGACCAGGGTCCTGTTGAACCTCTCCACCATGCCATCAGACTGTGGTCTCAGGGGCGTTGTCCGTGTTTTTCGAATTTCCAGGAGCCTGCACACCTCTTTTAGTAATTCACTCTCAAAATTTCGTCCCTGGTCCATGTGCAGCTCCTGCGGAATCCCATACCGGCATGTAAATCCTTCTACGAAGGCCTTGGCCACAACCCCTGCTTCCTGGCTGGGAAGGGCAAAGGCTTCTGGCCATTTGGTGAAATAGTCCATAATTACGAGGACGTACTTATTACCCTGGCGAGTGGGGGGCAGTGGTCCCAAAATGTCCATGGCCACTCGCTCAAGGGGAGCCCCAACCTGATGTAGTTGGAGTGGGGCCCTCATCCTCTGTGGCGGTCCCTTTTTTGCAGTACAGGCGTCGCATGCTCGACACCAGTCCTGTACATCGCGCCCCATGTTAACCCAATAGAACCGCCGGCGAGCCCGAGATTTTGTTTTGGTCCTGCCCAAATGGCCGCCGGCGCGGGTACCGTGCACCTGTTTCAAAATTTGGGTCTTAAACCCATCAGGGACTATCACCAGCCAAGAAGTTTGTTCAGAAGGAATCTCCACCCACTTGCGATACAAGATGTTGTCCCTCATTTCTAGGGTCCTCCACTGAGCCGAGTATGCCTTTGTTCGCGCCCCGAATGGGGCGATTTCCTCCCCACTGGGCCTCCTGTTTTCCTGGACCCATTTGTACACTGGCCCTAGCACGGGGTCTTCCCGCTGGGCCGTGCTCCATGCCAATCCACCAAATTCCTCTCCCGCGGTTAGTGGCAAAGTTGGGCCTACCACCCGGGCCGCACGGACTGGGAGTTTCGGGGAGGCGTCTGCCAATTGGTCCCTCTCCTCATGTCTCGTACAATATTTGCAGTTTTCCCTCAGACAGGGGCGTCGAGAGAGCGCATCGGCATTCCCATGAGCCTTACCGGCTCTATGGACCACACTGAAATCGTACTGCTGCAATTTTTCCAACCACCTTGCAATTTGGCCTTCCGGTTCCTTGAACCGTAAGAGCCATTGCAAGGAGGAATGGTCAGTTCGAACCAAAAATTTCCTCCCGTACAAGTACGGGTGGAAATGGCTCACGGCAGACAGCATAGCCAATAGTTCCTTACGAGTTACGCAATAATTTCGTTCGGGCCTACTCATGGCCCGACTGTAATACGCGATCACTCTTTCCACGCCCCCCTGTGTCTGAGACAAGACTGCTCCCAATCCTTCCTGGCTTGCATCCGTGTCCAGGGTATACATCCCGTCATCGGTGGGGTACGCTAAAACAGGTGCGGATGTCAAACACCCCTTTAATTTGAGGAAGGCCTCCTGGCACTCCTCCGTCCAATTAAATCTCAACCCCTTCTCCGTCAACCGGTGAAGGGGCCTGGCTGTCTCCGCAAAGTTTGCCACGAAACGCCGGTAGTAGGAGCAAAGTCCCAAAAAGCCCCGTACCTGTTTGACAGTTGTAGGTACGGGCCACTCCTCTACCGCTGTAATTTTTCCGGGGTCGGTCTTCACCCCCTCGCGGCCTATCACGTGTCCGAGATAGGCCACCTCTGTCGCGAACAAAGTGCATTTCTCTGGGCTCAATTTCAGCCCTGCCTGCCTGAGGTGCCCAAACACCTGGTCCAAATTGGCTATCTCCTGGGTGAATGTTTTAGCGTGTACCAGGACGTCATCCAGATACACCAGGCATGACTGCCATGGCATGCCGCCTAGTACACGCTCCATCAGTCTCTCAAAGGTGGCGGGGGCGTTACACAAACCGAACGGCATCACAGTGAACTGATACAGTCCCTTCCCTGTGGAAAATGCCGTTTTCTCCTTCCCCGTCTTATCCATCTCCACCTGCCAATACCCACTCTTGAGGTCCAAAGTTGAGAACCATTTAGAGCCTGCAACGGCGTCGAGGGTATCGTCAATTCTAGGCAGGGGATAGGAGTCTTTGAGTGTCACGTTGTTCAGCTGGCGATAGTCCACACAGAAACGCGTGGTCCCATCCTTCTTTTTAACCAGCACAACTGGTGACATCCAAGGACTTCCCGAGGGCTCGATGACACCTGCATTGAGCATCTTTTCAACCTGTTCATCAGCCTCCTCTCTTTTGCTCCATGGGAGCCTTCGAGCAGGCTGACGGACAGGCCGGGCCCCATTGGTGTGGATCTGATGTTGCACCAGGCCCGTACGTCCAATATCCTCGGGTGACAAGGAGAAGATCCCGATGTGTCGGTCGACCAGCTTGTATAAGGCCTCCCGCTGGGCCTCCTCCAAATCTACACTACTCCGATTTACCATCTCACAAATGGGACCGGGCCAATTCCTAATCGAGTCTGGAGACTCCCTCTGGGGCCGGTCCAACTTGACGTTATCGTCCCTCAGCTCTGCGACCTCTTTTACTGGGGTGCAATCTGCCACCTTCGTGCCCTTCCTGATAGTGCGTGGTTCCGTGCTAACATTTATCACCCGCACGGGCGCTATTGGCCCGTCGGTACTTACCAGGGTGCGGCCCACGACTAAGCCCGGGGTTGACGGCCCTGCCGGTAGTTCCGCCAGGCCGCAGGGGCCCTGCCACGTTGGGGGTGCTCGCCACCGGGCCGGGACCACCGCCTCGGCACCCGGGGGAATGACCACGGAGTCAGGAGCCTCCAGCTCCACCCTCTCATCCGTGCTCACGCCTCCTAACGGCAACTCCTCACCACCCAACTGCATGACCCCCCGGCCCAAGTCGATCTTACAACCACCGGCCGTCAGCACATCCAACCCTATTAGACATGGGTCGTACACCTCTGCCACCCAAACCTCTATCTTGGTTTTCACAGTGCCCAATTTAAACGACACGAAACCACGTCCTATGATAGGGGCCGTTGCCCTGGTAGCTAGCTGCAAACTATGGTTTTGCAGACGGTGGATCTCATCCCAACCGTCTACACTCGAATCAAGGACCACAGGGCTGATGATCGTGGCGCTTGCTCCTGTGTCCACCATAGCGTCTACCCCTACGCCGGCAATCTTGCACCGAATTGTTAAACTACCTTTGCCAATTTGGCCACAACTGATGACCTGTCGCAGTTCTGAGGGCTCTTCTCCGTCTGAGTCTGCCGAACACGGCCCTACATGTTCGGCACTTCTTAGTTTCCCGGGGACTGGTGGGGGGGGATGGTTGGGCCTGGCTATCCCTATTGACCCGGGGCGGAGTTGGTGGTCTCGGGGGCCGTGGCTCCTCTCTTCGTGGGGGCCTTTCCCTGCGCGGGGCGTTGCACCTCCGCTGCAGGTGGTCACCTGCGCCACAATTATAACACCTCTTCTGGTAAGGTGTTTGCCTCCAGTACGCCGAATTATACCCCCCTCCATTCCGAATTGGGGTACCCCCCGATGGCCCATCTCCCGCCCTTCCCGGGCCCGACCGCCTCTCCACAGGTCTCCCGAACCGGCGGTCGAACATGCCCTGCACCATCCTTTCCACTCGCGCTTGGTCGCCCAGGGTTGCCCCGGCTCCCAGCGCACTGTCATGCACGGGGTCCACCTGTCGGACTGCCACCGCGTGGCGCCCAGCCCCTTCCAATGGCGTTCTGGCTGCCTCCCAGCAGGCAGCAGTATCAGCCGCCTTCTGGAGGTTGTCCGGGCGCCATACGGTGAGCAATGCTCCGACATCGGTGCCCCCTATTGCTCGAAGGAAATGGTCCAGGGCAATCTCCTCCCGGTACTCCGGCGGCATGTTGGTGTGCGCGATCCCCACCAAGCGGCGAATGTCATGTGCCAATTCTCCCAGTGATTCCTGGGGACGTCGTTTGCGCCCGTTGAGCTGAGCTTTAACAAGCTCGCTCTGCTGGTCCATGCCAAATCGGTTTTTAGGGCCGAATGGAGATCCTCCAGGGTCGCCCCTCACTGGGTACCGTGGTCAGGACTTCCAAAGCCACGCCACGCAGGGCCGCTGTGAGTTGTGCCACACCCTGCACCTCGTTCCAGCCATTGCCTCTGGCAACACACTGGAACTGGGCCATATATGCCCTCAAGTCCGTCTTGCCATCGTACGGGGGTAGCGGCACCCTCGGTTCTTTCGAGGTCTCCTCCCGTTCCCTAGGGACTCCGGGAGGAGTGTACCTCCCCAGTCCCAACGGTGCCTCACTCCCGCAGGGTCCGAGCCATTTGCCCGGGGGCTCCACCACCCTTGTCTGCGTCTGTCCGTGCCCCGCGTCGTCCCGCTTACTCTCCCAAGCCATTGGACTCACACTCTGCACACCCCCTGGAACAGTCATTCTGGGTACCCCCATTAGGAGAAAAGACCCCGCGGTCTCTACCCTCCCCAAGCTTGGCATGCTCACCCCCGCATCGGGCAAGCCTCCTCCTCCGCCTTGTGACACCGGCCCCACCTGGGCACGATCCGCCTCGAGGGAGTATATCCTCTCCCCCTGTTCCCGAAGGAGGCCACCCTGCTTCTCACACCGGGCCTCCACCCTATCCGTCAGTCTCTTCTCCATTTCCTCCATTTTCCCCTTTATTACCCCATTTATTTCCTCCCCTATCGTTCCTAACGACAGTTCCCCGACTTTTTCTCTTATTTGCTCCACCTCCCCTTGTACCTGTGTCACCATCTTATTTGTCTTGGATATTTCCTCCCTCGTTGTCCTAAACTGCTCTTCTGTCTCGCCCCGGTTTTTTCCTATCTGCTCCCCCAGTTCCTCTGTCTTTTCTCCGGCTTTCCGCTCCATTTCATTAATTACCTCCTCATGTCTCTTTCTACATTCCTCCGCCACCTTCTTTAATCCTTTCTGTGTCTCCGCTTTTACCTCCTTTCGCAGGTTTTCAACTTTGTCTGTCATTTCCCGATGTCTTTTCTCACAGTCCTCCTTCACGGCTCCCAATCCCTCCTTTATTTTCCCTTGTTCTCTTTTTAATTCCTCTATCGCCGTCGTGTTCCTCCCTATTTCCTCCTTTATTTGGTCTTATCCCTGTTTTACTTCTCCCAATCCTTTTCCTACTTTGTCTATTTTTCCCACCACCGTCTTTATTTCGTTTACCCTCTCTTGTTTACTTTCTTCCATTGCGACTCCCACTCCTTTTACTTTCTCTTTTAACCCGGTCACCTCCGCTCGTATCGTGTCGACTTCCTTTTTCATTTCGTTTTTTAGTTCTTCCAAGCTTCCTTTTAGGCTCATTCCCATGTTCTGCGTCTCACCCCGTAGCTCTTTCATTTCCTCCTTCATGTTTGTTTCCATTCCGTTCATTTGTTGTGTATTCGCATGCAATTTTTGTGTATTCGCATCCATCTTTTCGTTCATGCCTTTCATATCCGCATTTATTTGTTGTGTATTCGCATTCATCCTCGTTTTTACTTCGTCCATTTGCTTGTTCATGTTCGCATTCATCTTCGCTGTCATTGCCGCCAGCATGGCGCATAGCTGGGCCATGTCGGGTGCGCTTGAGTGAGCCGTTTCGGCAGGGGTTGGGGAAGGGTTTTGGTGGAGAGGGGGGGGGGGAGGTGTCATACACCGCGGCCGCTGCCGCACCCATTTCGGGCTCTGGGTTCAGTTGGGCGAG
>NC_140970.1:49256818-49294318 GCF_056783735.1 Eptatretus burgeri | reverse complement strand
CCAGAAGTAGTGAACAATCGAGGCCATTTCAAATTTTCTGTCCCAATTTGAAATTATTGTACGGTGGTTTGTCAGGTGTAATTACATTTCAGGTACAGCGAACAGACTTTTGTTTTCACGTCAATGCAGAGATACGTTCAAAGTGGTCTAAAGAAAAAAAAACATATCACATATCTCTAGACTTGAATAAACATGAATTCAAATACTATGATGTAAACTACTGTCACAATATCAAATGTTGCATTATGGCCATACACTGTACATACTACATACCGGTACATTCGTTTTTGCTCTTTGGTTTCTTTCCCCTATATGAAAGGTACTCTTGAATGAGGAACACATACAATATGTACTGTTTTGTTCAACTTGTGAATTCCAGTGAATCACGATGAACTGTGATCAGCATAGTTATGGATCTGTGGATATCACTTGACCCAGTCTTTAAAGTGGTACTCTTTTGTTGTTTGTAATTTATTGTAACTTTTTCTTGTCTTTTTTAACACATATGTAATTTGTACCATTGTACAAGTACAATGACACTATACTGCTTGAGTTTGGTGATTGAAATAAGAGTTTCATGTCTTATCTGATGTTTTTTTAGCTTATTTCACATTCTCTTGAGGAAAAATGTAATGCTTTGAGATTAAACATAATTCTGTGAGTCATTGTAATCACTGGACAAAGTGTAACGTTACTAACCGTAATGTTACTAACCATGATTTTTGTTCCTAATTTTCAAACAAAGCTAGAATGAGAAAGGATATTTAGGGTAGCTATTGCCCTTAAAGCTAGAAATGAAAAAATAGAGTTGATATGTTTCAAGCTATACCAATTTTAGCAAACTTTTCATTCAAAGATGCTCATCAATTTTTCATGTCCTTTTTTTGTAACGTTACTAACCGGCATTAAAAGCAGTTCTTTCTTCTAGAATGTTTCATGAAATGATTTCATTCTTTGCTCTGTTCTACGTCTAGACTAGGTTGATCTCTGGTGACATTAATGAGACTTTACATCCACAGATAGAGAAAGGACTCTTATCTAAATAATGAGAATGTCCCTAAAATGTAACGTTACTAACTGCGGAATTGCCAATATATATATATATATATATATATATATATATATATATGTATATATATATATATATATATATATATATATATATATATATATATATATATATATATATATATATCCATCCATCCACTGGGACCATACTCTGTGCAGAGCGTTGGTGCTGCCAAAGCAGTCTCCTTGGCTATTGGGTACAATCCTGGACAGGTCGCCACTCCGACACAGGATACCAGCATGCTGGCACTCATTTTGCCGACCTCGGAAGGATGACAGGCAGAGTCAATCCCACCTGGTATTAATTCAACAGCTGAGCAGGATTTCAACTCAGGATCCTTGGATCTTAAGCCCACCACCCTAACCATTAAGTCAACGCCAGGCATATATATATATCTATATATATATATATATATATATATATATATATATATATATGTATCTATATATATCTATATATCTCTATATATATATATATATATTTATATATATATATGTATATATATATATCTATATATATATATATATATATATATATATATATATATATATATATATATATATATATATATGTATATATATTGCTGTATATTGCAATATACAATGCCAGGTATATTGCTGGGGACCTGAGTATGTGCCTTTTCAAGGTTTGATATAAATCGGACAAGTACTTCCCAAGTTATGGCCATTTAGTTACCAATGAAAGGACACATTTCTGCGTAGGCGTGGCCGATGGGGAAGAGATCCTCATCCGCGATCCCCATTACGGGTTACAACGTACGGACTTCCGGATAGTGATGACTTACTGTATTCCAATAATTTCTCGATTTCTTATGCGCATTTATAGATAAACGCAATGCCCCAATCCAGTCGTCGTTTACGAGAGCGAAAGAACGGACTGTGTGGTTGTTTGAAAGTTTTTTTTTTTTCTCTCCTCTTCTCTTTGTGTTTTTCCTTGCGATGACATTGTGAAAAGGCAAAATACGTTGGTGCTAATTGAATAATTGGCCATTAAATCTAAATTTCGAATAATCGTGCAAACTTCCGGACAGTGAGGACTTAACTTCCGAACTTCCGGATAGTGACAACTTACTGTATTCTTTCTCGATTTTTTTCTCGATTTCTCGACTTACTGTATTCTTTCTTTCTCGATTTCTGTACTTTCTCGATTTCTTTCTCGATTTTCTCAATATTCTCGATAAATTATAGAGAGATAAACAGAATGCCCCAATCCAGTTATCGTTTACGACAGCGAAGGAACGGCCTGTGTGGTTGTTTGAAAGTTTTTTTGTTGTTGTTTTTTTGCACGTACGGCCACGCACATACGGCCATGCGAGAGCGAAGGAACGGCCTGTGTGGTTGTTGTTTCTGGCACGTGGTTTGAAAGTTTTTTTTGTTTTCTTTTGGGTTTTTTTGCACGTACGGCCACGCACGTACGGGCTCGTACTAGTATAGAAAATTTCAATAGAGAAGAAAAGTTTACTCATCAATATAAATAAAACAAAGGTTATGCGGTGAGTGGCGAAGAAGAAGAAGAAAGGAAAGAAAGCGGACAATGGCTTTGTTCAATATGTGGAAAAGGAGTTGGAAGGTTTTCATTTGGGTGGAGAAAGTATTATAGATTGTATCACAATATGTAGTGTGGTCCTACAGGAAATTTGGCAACAAAACCTGGGATTTTCATTTGTGAAAGATGTGAGGCTCATTCATTTCAAGAAAAATATATAAAAGAAAAATAAATACTCCTGAGCTCAGAATTTAATACCGAAAAAGCCTGAAGTATCTGTTACCTTGAAGACATGATAGGTACATCAGGCGGAGCAGAATTAGCCGTTACATCGAGAATAAAGTCAGCTTGGAATAAGTGGAGACAACTAGGTGGTATTAGTAAGCACAAAAACGTTCCATTATCTATTAAAGTTGGAGTTTATAAAGCCTGTATCAGACCGGTATTAATGCATGAAAGCAAAATGTAGGCAATGTGGATCGAAGATGTAAAGAGAATGGAAAGAACAGAGATGATAATTAGAGAGTTCAGAGAACACCTGATCCATGCAGTCTTGGAAAAAAATGGAGATGGGCGGAGTCTGCGAGCAGCAAATTTGATTGGTCGAGATGATGTGAAATGATGTAATATTTTATTCCAAGTGCTGCAAAACAATAGGTTTTTGAAAGTGCCAAAATGTTGATTTGTGTTCCACAGTGTTCAAGTATATTATTCAATTGAAATAAAATGAAGATTTTAGAGGGTGTAGACAAAAATTTAATCTGAAGTTTACTGCCGTTGATGCAGCATCTTTGATGCACTGCGTAACTAGCTGCTAAAACAAATAGGCCTTAAATACCATGTAAATGAGTTTTAAAGGGGGTTTAGCTGCCAATGGCTAAACATGTGATCATTAATAAATAAATGTTCAAAATCTTCAAAACTCTGCATTTCGAAGTGAAATTGCAGTGCATGATTATTTTGTGGAATTTGGCGTGTGCTATAATGTCCAGTATTCTCATTAGGTATTGTGACCTTTCTGGAGCCATATACATCTAAACCATGGTTGGTTGCATCTTGGTTAGAATGAAGAACTAGTCTGGCTCGTGAAGTCTCGTGTCGATCTGCGTTGGCGGACAAGTATAACAATCGATGGAATTAACAGAACATTGATGGAGGTATGCTAACTGCCATGGATAGTAAGGAGAATCTGACGTTTCAAGCATTAAACCTTCGTCAGAGCAAAATAGCATACCTCTGCAATCAGTGTTCTGTTGATTCCATCCATTGTCTTGGTTGCTCTTTTTTTAGGAGAAGTATAATGGCAATCAACTCGTGTTGATAAGGCTGGGTTACTGCAATATTGGGATCTCTCAGTGCTTCATAGAAATCTCCCCCCTCCTCCCCCATCATTTTCCTCTTCCTTCCAAAGGGAGCACTGCCTTTCTATACCTTTTGGTAGTTTACCACATTAAAGGAGATCTAGTCGAGTAGGCATACAAATGGGTCACAACAAATGTATAGGCAAAAACAACAATTATTGCAAGAGTGATGGCATTTAACCCCAAACCGCAGGATTCCTAATTCAAATTTGTGTCCCTGTCTGACGAAAGCTGGTGGGAATTCACTGTAGGTATAATTGCCTTTTCCAATACCGTGTGAACATTATCACACCAATTTATGAATGTCATAAAAGCATCTTGTTATTGCTTCGCAGGGCACTTAGATAAAGCCACAAACAAATTTGTTAGAGCCAGCTCATATCACACGAAGCCAGATAGATGAAAGTGCAATTCTAATTTCCACCCGCTTGGGTAGGACTTTGCTGTGCTCGTGATGTCATGAATATTTTGCAGAGGCTTGTTTTTGTTCTGAAGAGTAAACAACAAAAATCCATTTGTGATGTTCAATGAAGATGAGAAGAAATTTATTGAAGTGCATCTGCAGTTACCTGTTTTGACACTCCATTAAAATCACATCACAAAGGCATTGATTTATGATGGTGTTTGTGGTTTTGTACATCGTAGAGGTGAATAGGCAGCACCCTTGGAAATGCTAAAGCGGATGGTGGTTTCGTTCTTCCGCTGATTTGTTGAAGGGCTCGGCTACAGGGTGACGCTAAAGGGTGACTGTAACCCTTGAGAAGGTGAATTCGAATGCCATTCACTAAACTCACAATAGCACAAAGGAAACTCATTTGTTAAATTAATTTGTTACCTTCATGTTATGTGATATCATTATGCCCTTAAGCATCTCATATTCATGTCGCACCTTTCATTCAAGCTTGTCCTCTAAGGCATTTTGAAATGCCCCTTGCAAAGGCACACAGTACATGTTGATTCAATATGTGCATTTTGGGAAGGAAATGTGATCGAAACAAGGAGAGAATTTGTGAGTTCAACAATGGGGAAAGGCTAACAGCTGCAGTAAAGTAGGCGTGAGAAAGTGAAGGAAACAGGTGCGTCGTGATTGTTCCTCTACTGTGGAATTATTCACCGGTGGACATTAACATCCAGAGTCGGACGAAGCAGCTGCCTGGTCTGATGCTTCTGTCTATGAACTGAGCTGTTTTTTGATGTAAATTGTAAACAAACACATTGTTTTGCAATCGCTTTATAAAGGAAGCTTGATCCTTGATGATAAGCACTTGTGATCATTGCAGTTTCAAAAGAAATAAAAAAAAACTCAGGTCAATTTCTGGATGAGACAAGACTTTTTAAATAATCAGTCTATTGCTGTTGCACGATTTAGATGGGTTGATAGTTTCACAAAAAGAACTGGAAGGACCCTCGGTAGAGTGCATACCTCCGCCAGGCTGATTAGTTTACGTTTTGTATCCCACCGATAGGCCGGATCTGTATTCTGACCTGATCTAAAATTTAATCGGCGTGTTCTTGCCACCGAAGAAGCTCATCCACTAAGTTTTGGCCGAATCCATCCACAACTTTTTGAGATATTGTGCTAGATATCATTTTAGCCGCATCACTCAATGGTGAAGAATCGCTTTAAAAATTCGCAGATCCGGATCAGGATCTTCACCAAAATCGAATCAATTCATCGGTGTCATTTACTCAAGCTCTCCACCAAGTTTTGTTTGAATGCATTCACAAATTTTTGAGATCTTTTATTCACAAACAGACAAACAAACAAATGAAAAATCACTCGTAGAGCGACACTTGGCAAAACAGAACAAAGTAGAACAGCAATCGGTGGAGTGCATACTTCCGCCAGGCTGAACAATATACATTTTGTATCCCACTGATGGGCTGGCTCTAAACCAAAATCTAACCTGTTTGTTCTTCTCACCTAACCAACTCATTCACCTGGTTTTGTCAAAACTCGTCCACAACATTTTGAGATATCATGATATATATTGTTGCGAATTCGCGCCCGCTGGCGTGCGGACGGCCACGTAACTCGGATCGCGGCACGTCGCCCACCGGACGGACAATTCAGTCGTGACCCTCCGGGAACTATCGCCCGGAGCCAGTCACGGGTGGGCCTTTCGACCTCACCACAATCGTGCCAATCGGTCACCCGCGTAGGATAGGGTTGTTCGCCAAACTCGACCTACCCAAGTACCCACGTGGATGGTAAACCGGGCGATCGTACCTCGCCACAGGTCGACTCCGGACACGAGCCGCTTGGGCGGCCCGTTCCGTACTATCGGGATAACCGAGCGGTGTTATCGTCGACCTCGACGGTTCAGATTATTTACCGGGCGTTTTGCACCCTCTACGAACCCTTTACGTGAAGCAGGATGGAGAGTCAATTAAAAGGAAGGAGACGAAGCGAAACGGGCACAGTTCACACAATGCACATTTATTTCCCGGCTCACGGAAAGCACGTATATACAGCCATACAGTCAAAATGCACATAAAGCAACCAAAACAATAAAAGCAACAACGACGCAGAGTTAATACCGACTACGCGCACACACGGCAACACTTATACAGTTTAACTTCGCAGACGGCGCCAACACACATTTACACAAAAGCAAAGGAAAGAAGCCACCTTCATAGACAAGGAGGCAGACAGGCCCGTAGGCCAAATGTGCGCGGGACCTAGAGGAGCGGCCAGGTCCGCGAGACCGGGGGGGTCCTACCCGCGTCCTCGTGATGTGTTGGCAGGTGAGCCGCAAATGTGGCCGCGCGGCTGTGCCCTCGACTCCGTGCTCCTTGGCGGGTTTCGTTGGCACGACGTTTTGGGGTGGGGTGGCCCCCTTTTGCACTATCTCAGCACGGGGGAAAGGGAGATTGTTGATGTTCTGGCAGAGGGGAGTGGCTGGCTGGCTTGGGTCCCGCGACGAGATGAACGATCCCCCACACCGAAACCTCGTCGCCGACCGCCGTCCTTCTCGCCTCGGACCCGAGCTCCCTTGCTTGCAGTTCCACCGCGCGCACTCGCCTCAACTTCACCAACGCAACGCAATGCGTCCCCAACAGCCACTTCTTGACGGCCCTCTCCAGGAAACTCCAGAACTCAACTCTTCCCGCAACTCTTCTCAGTTCCGCACTCTCCTCACCCAACCGACTCGACTCTCAATTCGCCTTGCGCTCGCCTTTTTATAGGCGGACAGGAGCAGCCAATACGTAAATTTTAGGATCAGAACGCGATTGGAGGCGGGGCCATGCCGCCTCCCCCCCCTGGTCAGCCATTGGTCGGGCAAAAATGGGCGTGAACCTCTCCTGATCCTAAAATTTGCATATACGGACTTCACATACACACGCTTGGAGGCGGGGCCAAGCCGCACCGTGCTCGCTAATTGGACAGAGGAGAAGTGGGCGTGTAGCGTTTTTGATCCGAATTTTCCCTAGGAAAGGCCGCTATTCGCGCTCGCGGCTCGGTGCGTTCGGCACCAATCGCCAAACGGGCCCGAGACAGCCCGACGTTCAGTGTTCACAGGTGGTGCGGTTGTTGGTTGTGAAGGAGGGAGGCGAAGGTGGTGGAGGGTTTTCGGTGGTGGTTTGATGGTTATGGTGTCGTTTGGGAACGGCGGTGAAGCGATGTTTGTGGGAGCATAGATGGTGGCGGTGGCGTAGTTGTTGTGTGATGGCGGTTGAGACATGGTTGGTTCAAAATAAAGATAGAACAGAAAAAATGGCGAACTCAAAGCGTCGCAGCCCGGATGAATCACATAAATTCCCTCTATACAACGGGTTTGGGCTAACTACACATGTACTTAGAGATATCTCACCTACGGGCCCTTCATGGTGTAATGCAAATTTCCACAGCCGTAACAATATGTATATATATATATATATATATATATATATATATATATATATATATATATATATATCTATATATATATATATATATATATATATATATATATATATATATATATATATATATGTATATATGTATATATATATATATATGTATATATATATATATATATATATATATATATATATATATATATGTATATATGTATATATATATATATATATATATATATATATATATATATATATATATATATATATATATATATATATATATATATATGTATATATATATATATATATGTATATATATATATATGTATATATATATATATATATATGTATATATATGTATATATATATATATATATATATGTATATATAATATAGTTTTTGGTCCTAAGAAATGAGCCTATTTTGATCTTTTGATGTTAAAAAATAATTGGTGGTTGAATTCAGTGACCTGATATGCAAATTCTGTTCAAATTTCAAGTCAATCGAATGAAAATTGACTATTTTAGAAATTGCACCTGAGTTGTTGACCTTTGGCCTACCTTGACCTTTTGGCCTATATTGACCTCAAATAGGTGGTTGAATTCAGTGACCTGATATCCATAGGCTTTTCAAATTTCAAGTTAATCAGATTAAAATTGAGGATTTTAGAAATTTGAAAATGTTGTTGACTTTTGGCCGGTGATGATCTTTTGACCTTTTGTCCTCAAAAATAAATAACATTCTGTCGGACCACCAACTCCACCATTTGGTGAAGTTTCGTGAAGATTGGTTTGAAATTGTGACCTGTCAGTGATTAAAGGTTAGCCGACAGACAAACAAGCAGAAGCGATCAACATACTTGTGAAAAAATTAACTTTTCCAAGTAACAAACAGATAGATAGACAGACAGGGGTGAAAACAAAACTTCCATCCACCTTCAGTGGCGGAGGTAAAAATTATTTTAGTATTTTCGCTTCCGTGACAGTGATGATGTTTTTGATGTCATAATGAAGCATTTGTAAATTCCTTTGGGAAATCATAACAGAGGTCTATTTTTTTTCAGAGGTCTAGGTTTTCTCAACGGTTCTGATATGTTTTTTTGCATGCTGAATTCAGAAATGTATCTAATTTCGCTCAATCAGGTCAAGTTTTTATGCTATCTCAATTTTAAGGTAAAAAAAAATTAAACTTTTTGTTTTTTTAATTAGCATTTTTAAAATTCAAAATCAGACTTACATTGACAGAAAATTTACAAACTATACATATAATATAATGACACACAAGTACACTTAATGTGGAAGAAAGTGCCTTCTCAATTACTTTCATTTCAATTTCAGAAAAAAATGTAGATAAATCGTTGTTTCTGGCAACACCCAACTTCAGTTGCTCCAGCAGTCGCTGTTTTCCTTCGTCATTTTAATGTTGAATTTCACATTAACGGTACTTGTGTGTCATTTTATATATAGTTTGTACATTTTCTGTCAATGTAAGTCTGATTTTGAGTTTAATAAATGCAAATTAAAAAAACAAAAATTTTGATCATTTTTTACCTTTAAATTGAGATAGCATAAAAACTTGACCTCATTGAGCGAAATGAAATACATTTCTAAATTCAGCATGCAAAAAGCATATAGGAACCGTTGAGAAAACCCAGACCTCTGAAATGACGCAGACCAGTGTAATGAAACGTTTCACAAAGTTTGTCATGCTTTTTAGTCTTTGCAACCTCCTGAGGAGTTGCGGAGGAATATTAAAACCTTAATTTTAAACACCATCGAAAAACATCCTTCGCGAAAGAGAAACTTCCACACCCATTCCACTTCTGTGTGAGTCTGTTGAACAAATCGCTGGTCTCAGATATCAACAAGAGACGACATTTTTGGGAGAAGAGATGGAAAGTGATTTTGTTTTTGTTTTTTGCATTTTTTTTGTTAATTTGTTTTCTTTAACTCGTATCAGAAAGGATCTCATCAGTCTTGAGCATTGCACATTCTTCAACTGTGTATGACAGGGTAACGTAACAACCCTGTGCCATGTGATGATGCCGAACTGGCATAATTTGGGGAAGCTCTAACTTAGGAGAGATTAAAAGAAAAGCTATTCGGTCAGACTGAAGACATAAGTGGGCTCCTCTTTTCCTGTGGATTGCATGATGATGATGCACACCGTTTACATTGGTCTTCTTTCATCATGATGCTTCCAGTTTTTCAAGCTACGGTGGTGAGCTTTCAAGTGTGTGTGCACATGTTGAAGAGTTCTGTGAGTGTGGAACCATTGTTGACTCTGAAAGTGCCATGGCGGTATTAATTTAACCACCACACTTGTCACTGACCATCAGTGGTTTTGAGTCCTGCATGGCTGAGAGACATTAGTCACAGCTGCTGTCTTGGAAATATTCCCACAACTTTCAATGAGATAATTAGTGCTTGAACCTGAATTGTCGTTTTCTCAACATATTCACGGTGCACTGCAGCTCTCTCATCTGCTTGGGGAGCAAAAGCTGCATACTCTTCCCCACTTGATGGCATCTCAAGCCCTTGAAGGGTACTGCTTGGTTAGAGGCTTCATTCTTCTGCTTGGTGTATAGAGAATCTGGCTTTCTGTGTGCACAGGATTTGTAGCAGTTTTTTTTCCCCTGTCCCTTTTTTCTTGTAAAATACAGTACTTTCTCTATCCTTGTGAGCCAAACCACCTCAAGATGTTGTCCAGATATTCACTTCTTTGTCTTTTGACCTCTTGCCTTTAATCTTACGAGGAATGCAAGCTCTCTCATCTCATTACATGTCCCAAGTATGTTTCCTTCCTCATTGCCGTAACCTTTCGAAGTTTACGACTTCCCATCAGCTCCCAGTGAAGGAAGGCTTTCTATTTTTCGATGTGGCCATAGCTGGCCATTGTCACCCTGGATGAGCTGGGAAAGCTCAAGCCTTATGAAAGAGCGGTAGCTTTGGCGAAGGGGAACTCAGATTTTGTTTTTACTCCTTTTTAACATTGATCTCATTCACCCCAAAGCTATTCAGTTAAACATTGTAAGTACCTTTTGCTGCACAGCCCTTTCCACCTTTGTTTATTTCTGTGGTGTTAATCGTTAATGGTCTTTGCTAATTGATCATATTACTCATTCCATGTACCATGTGATTGATTCCTTCCCCACTACCTCTAACTTAGTTTTCTGCTTATCCTCTCCATTTATTTCTTCTCTTACTCCTACCTAATGAATCGGTCCATAAATAAAAACCCATTTCATATTCATAACCTGTCTTCTCTTGCTCTATACCCACGCCCACCCCACTATCTTCACCTATCTTTTTTTTTTATCCCATACGGCATACGCCTTCCTCATCCTTTCGTCCTTCCACCTCATTTCTGCTCATCATCATTTTTTCTCATCCTTTCATTACTTTCATCGCCTCCATTCTGTCCTCTTCCATTCCCCATACGCATCTGTGACTGTGGTTGTGCTGTCTCCTCGGATAAGCTATGGTGGATCATTTTCTGTTTGTTCAGCCCCTCATCTCCCAACTCATTTCACCGAGTTGCAACCTCCCAACCTCCCACCTTACCTTCCCACAATGCTTGCTTCCGTTTGCTCTTCTCCCTTCCTGGATACGAAGTCGGTCCATTCATATCCTTCGACCATGCAGGTACAGCGTAGTCTTTCTATTCGCATTCAATATGGAATTCTATCCAATCCTTTACCTCGACAGGCCGATGTCCTTCAAGCCAGTGTTCTGGGACTAATCCTGTTCTTGATACACATCAATAACATCTCTTTATCACTGGAATATCTATTTTCATCACTTTGGAGATGACTCCACTCTTTCCAGGATAACTCCGCACCTCTCTGCCGGGCAGGCTGCAGCAAAATCCCCCCTCTGCTGATCTGGAGAAAATAAGGAACTCGTCATCTATCTGGAACATGTGTTTTAATTCAAGAAAGATTCATATTCTCTCTTCTGTAATTTCTCCTCAATATGGATTGCCAGGCAAACCACCACATTTATTTCTGTGGTCAGCCTCCACAAGAAGTACGATCTATGGATTATCAACTATAATCTGTCTCTGGCAGATCATCTCTTCGCTAGTTTACATATCTGGCCCACACCTCAGAATTCTCCACATGGCCAAGCCCTTCTTCTGCCATCTTCAACTTATAACCATGGACAAAGCATTTATTTGGAATGTCAAGGAATACGGTTGGCCCACCATGTACAAAGCTTGCTGCTTCCCATGTTGACCTGATTTAAGGCCCTTTAATCTAAGGTCCTTTGTGTCTTTGGAATCTTGCATCATGAAACCGAATGTAAAGATCCATTTCTTGCTCACCAAAGGAAGGTTGGTGGTCTTCCAATTTTTACCAGCTCAGTTCTGGTCTTGTTCCCCCTTCCCTCTCACCTCTTCACCCAGTCAGGTCACACACCTTCTGTCAGAACCCCTTTCCTTGTGACCCTGCACAAGTCTAAATTTAAAAACGATCACATCCATTCTTTAACTGTTTGAGTGCTGAATTTATCCAGAATGCAATATGAAAACAAGTCTGGAGACGACGATGGTTCACGAGCAATGTACACGGTTTGCCTTTTTATCTTGCCAAAACGAAGTTTTTGCAAGATATGTTAGTCAGCTTGTATGTTTTTTTTGTTTGTTTGTTTGTTTGTTTGTTTGTCTGTAATCACATATAAAAAATTCTGCAGAGCACAGTTATCATTGGAAATTTTTGTAACTTTGCATATCAGAGGCTTATAGAGGTCCCTTTCAGTGCACAAAATATTGAAGGTCAAGGTCAAAGGTCAAGGTCACTTTGTCGCAAATCAGTGGAGTCGACGAAACCCTTATTTTTTTGAGTAATTTTGATCGGATCGTCTTCAAACTTCATGGGAATATAGTTCATGGTCTGGCGCTCAGCTGATTAATTTTTGGTGGCGATTGGCCTTGACCTTCATGGTTAGCGCCTGAGGTCAAACATATTTGACCCCAAGGTCAAATTTTCAAGTTTTAGGAACCATATCGTGTAGTACCTCAAATTGAACACCTCGATGAGTGCTTTCTAGATATGTCAAGCTTGAGACATTATGATGTCATTTGGTGACGTTATGAGACAAACGCATATTTTTCATGGTTACTCTGGAGAACGATTCTCATCGGAATCTCTCGTAGGCAGATATTCCTCAAGGAGTCGCTCCTGGTGGATAGCAGCTCTGTTCACCTCAGTGTGACCTTAAAGAAGTCACACGTGGTCACCTTTTGGCAAGATACGGGTCACCCTGTGGGTGACATTGGTTTATTTATTTTTTGACCTTCGAGGGGACGTCACGGGGAAACTGGCGGGAATTGGGAAAAACGTAAATGATGAAAGTTGTAGTACTCGAAGAGCACTACTTGCATACCAACTTTCATTTGAAACAGTTGAAAACCCTAGGAGCTCAATGCCCAATTTATTGATTTTTTTTGACATTTTCGAAGTTTGTGACCTTGTGACCTTGGCCTTGGGATGAAAATGAAAAATCGAGCTACTTGGGGCTATGCAGGTGCCATTGGGCTAACCAAATACTGAAACCCCTGCCAGATTCGACAAACCCCCTCGGAGAAGATGTAACTGGAAACCGGCTACCCCCTAAAAAAACATGTTTTTGGGGTGTGGCTCCACCCATAATGGGCGCAGCATGCCCATTCTCCAGAAAACACAACTAGATCATGATACAAACCTCACACCCTAATTTTATCAAGATTGGATCAAAACCCACAGAGTTATGCTCGGGACAGACAGACAGACACGCACCCATAACGAATATAGTGGTCACTTACTGACTCGTGAACCAATATGGTATTTTACAGGTTAACTGAATAAAACATTTGTATTGTTTCGAAGGCAACCAGAGGAGGCAGCAATAGGAACATACACTTAAATGGAAACAAACAATACAAATTGTTCAACTTGACGACGCGGGCCACGATCCTGGCCAATAACACTCAAACAGTTAATAACCTTCTTTTCTCATCTGCAGAACTGTCTTCCTGAGTCTATTATCTCAAGCTTTTCCCACAAGAACTGAGGTGTGCTGCCCACCACCACCTTGCATGGTCTCTCTCATTTACACCACTCTGCTTTGCAACACCCGCTGAGCCCCTGTTCCCACCCTTCTGTAATTCCTCTTCTTGTGCTGTGGTGCATCTGGTTGTTGTCATGTCACTGCTTTTCCATGAGCCTTGAAGGCTGTATAATATTTTTTTTTATCACATACAAGACAAATACAGATGGGTGGACACAAAAAATGGAAACACCAGCGTACATTGGCAGTACAATATGTATGCACAGTATTGGACCGCCACATGCACATGACCGGTGTATGAAATATGCAAATTTATTCCCAGCAGTCCTCTCGTCATGCATATATAAGCAGGCTGCGGCTCGAGTCCAGTATTGAGAGCCAGTAGGGCCGCAGGAGGAGACCTCTGACTTTGAACGGGTTGTAACTGTTGGTGCGCATTTGGCAGGCGCTTCAGTGACAATGACTGCGGAAATTGCTGACGTGTTACGACGAACTGGCTCAAAGGTTATGTGAGCCTGGGAAAAAGGAAAGAAGTCTTCATTGAAAGGCGACAGTGAGTGGAAGCGTATAGTCGACAAGAGTGATGCACGGGCATTAGTCCAGACTGCGAAGCAAAACGGGATAGCAATGGCAGACAAACTGTGTGCAAAGTTCAACGTGGGTCGTGAGCATCCTGCATCGTTAAAAACGGTCAGAAGGGAACATCACAGGGCAGGATACCTTTGCTGGTTGTAATTCACAAACCACTCATAACACCTGCATAGGCAATGTGCAAGGAGCAAAGGAAATGGACTGCAGAGCACTGGAGGAATGTGATGTGGTCTGATGAGTCATCCTTTACCATGTTCTCGACAAATGGATGACAGCCCAGGGTGACACGTGTGGTGACAGCCCAGGGAGCTCTACAGCCTTGAGTGTGTGGTTCCAACAGGAGAAGGTTTTGGCGGTTCCATAATGGTGTGGAGCGTGTTTACCTGCCATGGCCTGGGTCCACTCGTTCCATTGGAAGGCAAGATTGATGCAGCGCACTACATTGTAATCCTGAGCGATCATCTGCATCCCATGATGCAGAATTTCTTTCTTGCAGGATGGGTCTCTTTTAGAATGACAATGCTCCAGTCCACAGGGCACGAGGACCAAGGTACTCATCTTCCATGGCCCTCCCAAATGCCGGACCTCAATTCCATAGAGCATTTGTGGAATGTCTGGAGAAGCGCCTTCGGCAGCGGTTTCCACCTCCATCAAGCCAACGTGAATTGGAGGACTTCCTTGTGGAAGAATGGTGCCACATTCCTGCAGAACAGTTTGAGACCTTTGTTGACTCCATGCCACGTCATATGCATGCCGGACTAAATGCTCGTGGTGGCCCAACACCCTATTAAGTGGCATTCTGTTGGTGTTTCCTTTTTTTTTTTTTTTTTTTTTTTTTCTCTCTCTCTCTCTCTCTCTCTCTCTCTCTCTCTCTCTCTCTCTCTCTCTCTCTCTCTCTCTCTCTCTCTCTCTCTCTCTCTCTCTCTCTCTCTCAGCCTGTGGCTGCTGGTTGCATCATTGGTTGGGATGCGGCTATGCTACTGATGCAGTGTCCCCCTTACCAGTACACTGGTATTCATTTTGCCGACCTCGGAAGGATGACAGGCTGGGTCAACCTCCTGGTGTATTTTAATTCAGCGGCCAACGGGGCTTGAACTCAGGACTCTAGGATTCCAAGCCACCACCCTAACCACGAAGCCAACACCAGGCTTTTTTTTTCTCTCCACTACCTGTATATGAAGAGAAATCGATGCACCTTTACAGGAATGAAAAGGACATTTGTCGTTTGACAAATCAACAGTATTATAAGTCACAGGACCACGTCCCTCCCATCATGAGCCATGAGTTTAGATGTTAATGATGATTTCTTCTGTGATGGCTTAACTCACAAATGACTTTCATTGCACCTTTTCCACTTACATATTGTCCTGTTTCTTGTATTCTCATCGCTCTTTAAATATGCTGAGTATTTTTCTCTTTGTATCCTTCCTTTTTCTCTCTGCCCAGATGATATTCAATTTGTATCTTTTCGATACATGTGCCATTTAATATTGCATCACCTTTTGCTTTCATTGTTTTTCATTGTTTATTGCATGCTCTGGTATAATCCCACTTTTTCATTATAAAAAAATTTTTGGGGGCAAGTCAAATGGATTATTTTGTTCCACCACTAACTAACTGCAACATTCATCCAGACATCACCTCCATTCATGATCTGCTCAGTCATCAAAGTCAATTCACGAATCCGATGGTTATAACTTATATGGGTTGAGTATGATGACATCCCTTTGTAATTGTTCCATCACTCCAAAATAAAGCCTGGTGTTGGCTTCGTGGTTTGGGTGGCTGGCTTGGGATCTTAGGGTCCTGAGTTTAAGCCTCATTGGCTGCTGAATTTACACCAGGTGGGATTGACTCAGGCTTTCATCCTTCTGAGGTCATGAGGTCAGCAAAATGAGTACCAGTGTGCCGGTTTCGGGGCACAGCATCAGTAGCACAGCTGCACTTCCAGGAAATGATAGCTACCCTGGTAGCCAAGCTGCCATACACAAAAACAGAACAGAACTCCAAAATACATTAATTAGAAACTCAAAGTAAAGCACTTGGGTGTGCAAAAACAAAATATATAACTTTTAAAATACATATTGTACTGTAACTATATACTGTACAGTACGTCACAAAAATATTCAAATTTTTTGGTTTTAAAAAAAAAAAAGGAAACTTGTTTTTCCTCATTTACTTTGAAAAACAGGTGACGTGTGTTCGTAGCCTTGTGGTTTGACTCCCCTCGTATTCAGTGGATTAAAGGGTGAACCTGACAACCTCAGTGTTCATTTGTCTGGTATTCTCTGTACGTTTGTGGACTTTAAGGAAAAGTTACAAAGTGGGCATTGGTTGCTGTCCAGGAAAAATAAATACGAGAAAGGATTACTAGTTTTAAAATTGTAATGAGATCTTTTTCTTTTGTATTGACCCCCTTCTGACATATTGATTCCCAGTTGTGATGGAATTTCGATTTTTTTTTTTGTCCCTCGGTCGAGCTCACTGGTTACATCACAAAGTACACAATGATTGTAAAGTGCACGTCTGTGAGGTCATTATGCCAGAAAAGGCCATCCAGGGTTGTAACAACAGTTCCTTATCTGTTCCAAACCTGTCTGTTGAACACAAAATAATTTACTTGTAAAGGTAGCAAGTTCCTAGAGGCAGGAGGATGACAGATACATGGTGACTACCTTTATTCCTGAGCACGATTTTCATCATCGAACAAAAAAAACAACGATTAAAGTTATCACATTTTCTGAATAACGGTTAGTATAAAACATGTAGGGTTAATATAAGCATGCAGGATAAGTTTGGGCATTGCTAACAATTTTGTGTCACATGACAAGGATGCATGGAGATTGCCCACAGGTTCATTAAAAGGTGAGGCCACAACTCTGAAGGAGGAACCAGTGAAGCCACACAACTAGATATGTACCATGCCCCTAAAGGCCCTGTCACACCTTGACGATTTAGCCAGCGTATGCCGACATATGAAAAATTTGTCTGAAACGCTGGCACACGTCGAATACGTATGCGTAAGTTTTGTATACATTAAGAGCACGCTGGCATACGTCATAGTATGCTGGCATACGTCGTAGTACGCTGGCAAATGTCGTAGTACTCTGGCATATGTCGTAGTACGCTGGCATATGTCGTAGTACGCTGGCATACGTCGTAGTACGCCGAGCTGTTAGACAAATTTTCCATGCTTGAAATTTTTCGACGTATGCCAGCGTATGACTCGCACGTTCCACATAACGCTGGCCATAAGTTGTAGGCACGTTACGCGATCGTTGACACACGTCGACACACGTTACTTGTAAGTTACTCATAAGTCGAAACGCGTCGAAGTAATGTTTAGCGTCAGTGTTCCAGACTCCCTGGTTTTTTTTTTTTCCTTCGGTATGACGGTGATGTTGACACTTCGATTTCTAGTGCGGTTATAATATAATAAAATTAATAGGCTGCCACTCAACGATTTAAATCATAACCACACTAGAAATCGAAGTGTCAACATTACCGTCATACCGAAGGAAAAAAAAAACCAAGGAGTCTGGAACACTAACACAAACCATTACCTCAACATGTTTCGACTTATGAGTAACTTACAAGTAACGTATGTCGACGTGTGTCAACGATCGCGTAACGTGCCTACAACTTATGCCAGTGTATGCGAAACATGTGTCATACGCCGAGTACGTCGAGAAATTTTCAACATGCTGAAAATTTGTCGACGTATGCCAGCGTACTACGACGTATGCCAGCATACTACGACATATGCCAGCGTGCTGTTAACGTATACAAAACTTACCCATTACGTATTCGACGTGTGCCAGCGTTTCAGACAAATTTTTCATACGTCGGCATACACCGACGAAATCGTCAAGGTGTGACAGCGGCTTCACACTTCGATGTCTAGTGCGGTTATGATTTGAATCGTCGAGCCACAGCCTTTTAATAGGCTACGCCACATGATCGTCGGCGATACGCTGCCGCGCGCTATGCATAAGTTAGACTATCGTTGGGCATAGGTTGTGAACGCCGACAACACGCTCGGCATTCGTTGGTATAAGTTATCTATATGTGATTGAAATGTTCTGTGTACATTACTAATACATTATGCATACGTCCAACTCGTTATGAGTCCGTCAAAAACTGGAAAAAAAAACCCATCAATAATTCAGCGTACGCCAGCGTTTTACATACATTTTGATACCTTGCCATACGCTGGCTAAAACGTCAAGGTGTGACAGCGGCTTTAGGACGGTGGCAATAATTTTGAGCGGGTTGTTTAACCAGGTAATAATTCTCATGATCACATCAGGGGCCATGTAGCTATTACGTGACTCACAGGGTGAGTGAGTGGTTGGCCTTGTGTTTCTGAGCATTACGGGGTGAGAGAGAGAGTGGAGGTGTATAAAATTGCCAAAAATGCATTGCATAACTGCCAGACTGCCTCTTCCGCAGTGTTTAGTCTGGGGATTGAGCTCGAGTCATATCCACCATCTTTGTTTTCCTTCTATCAAACCACACTGAGACTGACTCTGTATGAGATGGCAATATTTTCTCACCGAAAACATGCAAAATGTAAACTGTTCTGTAACAGGATGCATTTCAACAATCAGTTTAACTTTTCTAATATCGAAAAAAATATATGGAAATAAATTTATAAATTTCTGGGAGTCGGAACTGCTTGTAAGTTCGATTCTGGAGCTTAAATTTTGTGATGCTCCTTAGTTTAAGAGATACTCGTGGCGATCTCATGTGCGGAAATAAACTAAAAGCAACGAACGCCGATATCCCCGGCCGTTTATAAGCATTGCAATGTACCCAACGATTCATAGCTATGATGAGCAGGCATTTGATAATACGAGTGAGGAAAGTGAAGAAAAAAACTTTATCGTTCACAAATAGTTGCAACCTGTTCCACGTCAAGGCATGGTTGAGCAGGCCAAAAAACATGGCGGCTTCAGACCCCAGAGAGGTTACCCAGGAAACGCCTTAAGACCCCAGAGAGAGAGAGAGAGAGAGAGAGAGAGAGAGAGAGAGAGAGAGAGAGAGAGAGAGAGAGAGAGAGAGAGAGAGAGAGAGAGAGAGAGGTGGCCGAGGATTCGCCTGATGAAGGATATCATTAAATAAGACCGTTAATTATTATCTTCAAAAGGAGTGTTTTAATTTACCCAAACACCCAATTTTCACTCCTGCACTTCCTTGGAGTTTTCTTAGTGTGCATGCAAAGTTTCAAGCTGCTAGGTTTTATGGTTCTGGAGTTGTGGAGGAGCGCACACACACACACACACACACACACACACACACACACACACACACACACACACACACACACACACACACACACACACACACACACGCACACGCACACGCACACGTACACGCGCACACACACACACACACACACACACATTGCCTTTTATTCATCTACAGTAGATTGTTTTTCATTGTCTGTCTTCATCCCGCTTGATCTGCCCATAATTGTGTGCCGTGCCCATGTCCTTTATTTAATAAATCCTTATTTCATAAGTTGTGTATGTCTGCTGCGTAATCTGCCTCCCACATGTCACTTGTTTCGGTGACTTTGGCTTCTCCCTGGGATATCTAAGTTATGACAAAATGCTGACATCTGGCATGGAGTTAACTTGCGCTCGGAATGGGATTGCTCGCCTCTGCTCGGGTGAGCGATTGCCTCCAAACTGGCTTTAATCCGGCCATCCGTGGAGCGACTGCTTCAGCGTTTTACAGCTCCTCACCCGACTCATTATTAACAGTCGCTGTGGGGGGCGTAAACACAGTACTTCCAAAAAAAAAAGCTTGCTAGTAGACACGACAGTGAATTGTTTTTGAGCCAAGAGTTCTTTCAAAAGACTGTGAACACGCAGACAAGTTAGAAGTCTGTGGACATTCCTCCAGTGTTGGACATTACCCAGGTTGTGTGATAATACCATATTTCCACAGCACTATCTTTTGTTTTGAATTTCTTTTTGAATTTCTCCACTGACAGTTACACCTGTTTTTTGGGGGTTAATTTTTCCTGAGGTCAAATAATCTCTGAGTGGGTGACATTCGGTGACATTGTCTGCTGATGTAACTCTTCTTTGCTGAGGCATGGACAGTCCACTTTCTTCTCACTGGAGTCCTATTTTTACTCTTTGTCACAATCCTTCCTAATGCTCCATGTAAATATCCTCCCTCTGCATGGCCCCAGGCCCCTCGGTTACGAAATTTGGAGCCGCATTCTTGGCATGCTGTGGGAAGAGCATGGAAGAGCCGATAACCTAAGCTTGCTGCTGATCCCAAATGGGTTGTTGCTTGAGCCAGAGTTCGCGCTTTCTTGTGTTCGGGCGAACTGATTTTGGTTCAGAATAATGTTCTGCAAGAGTATTTTCCAGAAATGCTGAAAAGTACATTTCTTTTTCTTTCTTTTTTTGTGCTCCACTACCTTTAATAATTCATTGGCTGACAGATACGTACCTACATCCAGATTTGGAGGCCTTGAGAGAAGTAGGTAAAACGATTAATTTCTTATTTTCAAGCACTTGATGTAAAAACATCTTGGTTATTGTTGATTGTGAGTGCATATCGGACTGGGATTAAATTCCAAATTTACCCCGCTCGTTGCATCATCACTGATGCATGGCTGTGCCATCGATGCAGTGTCTCTATGCATTGGAGTATGGATTTGTAATACATTCAGGGTGCCAGCAATAACTTGCCTGCTCTTTGCAAAAGACATTGTGTGTTCGTTAACCGACACCAAGTAATGTTAGCATATGGGACATCCAGCTTAACCTCCATCCGGTGGAGAGCACACATATTGATGTATCGTCTGCATATGCGAAACACCGGCATGACGGTATATAGCTGGGCCGAGGTTTGAACCAAAGCAAGACAGCTTGGAGCTTGATTGTGCATAACTCCAGGCTGCTCTGCTCGCCCAAGGCTTGGTACTGGAATCAGAGTAGCAATCTTCTTATACGATGAAAGGTGTTTGTGTGTCAGGTTAAAATAACAAGAAAAGTTTTAGGGCTCTCGAAAAACAAACTAGCCCCTGTGAGTTCGTTTAGAAAAGTTTTAGGGCTCTCTAAAAACAAACTAGCCCCCTGTGAGATTGTTTATGGAGGGTACTTTGAGGTTGGAGGGGGGGGGGGACTTACTCTTTATTTTTTTTAACTTTTATTTTGTTTTATACACCGTTTAGCACATAACATCACACTCAAGCTCTTTTGCAAACAGGTAATCACAATATACTGGGTTACAAAGGATACAAAGAAGGTGAAATTCAACTGCACCGGTGAGCAACATTACTCACTATGGGCAACTCAATGGTGCACGCTTTTTTGTGCTGATCAGCTGCAAACCTCTTCACATTCGTTGTGCCGTTAACGAAAAGATCGATCTTGAAAACACCTTGCACGTGCGTCGTGCCAGACGACTCATCACAGGCATGGCAGTACGGTCGAAGGTCTCCACTGCCTTCCTCGCAGACCAGCCAGTCCCTCTTCCATTTGGTTGTAGTTCTTTGCTTTGACACAGGCTTTTTATTTTGTTTCTCCAACCTTAAGTCTGAGTGCTTGCTGATGGATATAGCTGTGCCGAATTGGCTTCTTCTTGTTCACCACTGATTCTTATCGCAAACAGATCCATGTTAACGGGCTGTGCCCAACGAATAACTTTCTGAATCTCAGATACACATGGGTTATCCAACACTTTAGGCACTGTTGCATGCACGTGCTAGCTTACAAACAGTATTAATATCATCCATCAGAATGCAAGTACCATCAGTGTGCTCCTGGACCATCATCACAGTCACAGGTACTAGGTGTGGAGTCCCTCAGGACTCTTACTTGGTCCAAAGTAAGTGAGCTGCACCTGGGGCCTCCATCTCTTCCTGATATTGGCTGCAGTACAATGCTGTGGAGATGTAGGGGGCTGTATCTCCACTAATAGGTGCAGCCTTTGCAACTGCTTAGCCAGAAGAGCCTTTTTAAAATGTCCTACAAACACACACTCCTTTCAGGAGCATTGGCAAGTCGTTGTGCTTACACCCCCCCCCCCCTTCCTCGCAGGGCTGCATACAAAATGATACAAAATTATATACAAGAATGACCCCACTGGGGTCACAACCTGTGACAATATCCCATAACAGGCTGATTGGGAAACATGCAGCACTCTGAAAAGATGAACATCACACTTATTGGGAAACACATATAATGCGTTAGACCACATAAAAAAATACTTGTTTAGCGTCCACCTCTTCCAATTTTTCCAGGTCGGGAGGGAGGTTTTTTTTAATTTTTATTTTATGAATGGAATGGCGGCGTGCCTGGAGGACGAAGACATCTATGGTATTCATGGTCAGAAGGCAAGTTAGGTCGGTACAGAAGACCACAGAAACTTTCAAGCTCGAAATTGAAGAAGAAAACATGAAAATTGCTGTTTAAATCTTTGTTTAAGTGAAAGTTAAACTTTGTACACATGTATTTAAAGTGATAAATTTTGAAAGTGCATTGGCGTTGGTCATCAACACACTGAACACACTTGGCTTTGCACTGCCGTCGTCATCAGAGTCCGTGTCACCATGCCCACGGTGGTGCACTTCAGCAGGGATCAGAAACATGACGAATGAGCCAAGGTTTTTCACCACATCAGGAACGGATGAACTCCAGGAGACCTTTGTCAAGTCCTTGATGGACTTGCTTGTCCCTGACCTTTACACAGTGAGAATGCACATCGCATGTCATCGTCAATGGGATCGCCGTCGTACATGCCATTGCAAAATTCACAATACAGTTCCAAACGCGTGATATCCACGGCCGGCGTACAACCAAACCAATCATTAACTGGCGCACTGCTGCCTTCCTTGGCCACACAACATATCAGAAATACCGTTGTCAGTCTATACAAAAGCGTGTCCTACTTTGAAACCTTCCATTCACGCCATCTGTCATTGAACACAGCATGCATGCTTTAGCAACCGGAAAACAAATGGCGTCGATGTTAATGCGCAGGCGCATTGGTGGGTACGCTTTTGTCCGATAGAGGGACCATCGTCGGGATGTTCACCGGTGGGTTTCAAAGCGCAAACATGATTCTACACTGTTCTTAGGCTGGAAAACATTGTTTTGACCATTTTTACACTCTCTTTTAAGGGTTTTTTGAAAATTCAATTAATTTTTAAAATCCAGGTTGGGGACATTTCTCAGGTTGGGTGGGGACGCTAAACAAGTAATTTTTTATGTGGTCTTATGAAAAGATTGACTCCACACCTCTCATCCATGTCAGCCTCTGTCACAGTTATATCAGAAGGAGCTGATTCATCACACAGTCACGGATTGTTTAATCCCAATTTGGGGCCTTTCAAAAATTACTTAACGCTATTTTTTTAGGGAGGCGCGTACCGTGCATGCTGACGGGTTTATTAAACCTTATAATAATTTTTATTGGACGTATGACTAAATTTTTTTTGGGGGTCCCTCATCATGAGTAACACTCGACCCTAACAAAGCCAATGGAAATCTGGTGCAACAAACCCGGGAAGTGTATAATCAGCATCGGCCTCGAGGCCTGATGTCTTCGGCCCACCAGAAAATCAAGATGGCGGCCATATTATTTTGTCTGGGTGCCGTGGTGGGTGGAATCAAGCGACAAATGTGGATGGGGTTCGGCAACTGTCTGACCAATGGGTGCACACTTCAAAAATCGACCCCCCGCAACAAGAACCACAACAACAACAACAGCAACAACAATCAAGCGGAACACTTGTAGACTTGTGACATGTTAAAACAGCTATTGCTACATCAATGACTTCCCCAGTAAGAATGTGAACTTGTTTGGCACACCCTGAAAACTGAATTCCATGATCAGAAGGATTCTGAACACAAAAAAGCATTCTTGGGAGAATGACAGAAATCAAAATAGAAATAGGAAGTTGGACAACGATTTGGTTAAAACAAGAGGAAAGAGTAAAAGGTGGAAAGAAGATAAGCCAACAAAGATAAGTGTTTCATAGTCCCTGTATCTCATTAGCATAATGATTAACTGAATTAACCACTCACATAGAGGAAGATTTCATCAAAATTAAAGAATAAGAAAATGGTTCAAGAAGCAAATTGAAAACCAAGCTGCTAATTGAGTTTCTCATCAATCACAAGTTTGCTCCCCACAGCCTGACCTCTTGTCTTGACTTTCAGATGTTGTACTGTTGGACTGACAAGTACAAGATCAAAACGTATTTCATTTTGCCAGTTTTTGAGCATGATTGTTTTCCCCGAAAACCAACGATGACTCGTACAGTGTTGTTGCTCTGGGTCATGACCCCAAAGCCGGCTCAACTTGGAATAATGCTCTTTGGTCTCTTCTCCTTCCTCGAATTAAAATGCATGCAGTGCTATGGAAAAAAAATTCAAACGAGAACTTGCTGTGCTGGTGCTGCTTCATAAGGTTTAAACATATCATCTGGTATGATATACTTTAGACGCTTATGCATATTGGTAATTTAAACGAGCAATGAAGTGGAAGGATGAGCATCATCATCATCATCAACCTGTTACACAGGCTTGATGGGCCTAATTTCCCCCTGCATTGAAGTTCCTTAAAATCAAACTCATGATAAGTCACAAACTAGCTGGCCAGGCCTGACACTCTACGAAAGGTGACAGGAATTTGTGTTATAACCAGGAAATAGACATTATGGAATTTTTGACATCCACCAACATTTCTGAGCAGACGGGGCATCCCACTTTCTGTCCATCCGCTGGAGGACGCACATATTACTGGATCGAGCCCTGAATGTGAAACACCATGGTGACAGTTGTTAGTTGGATCGAGATGCGAACCCATGCTAGATATCTCAGAGATGAGTGTGCATACCTCTAGAGCCGAGGCTCTCGTCCTGCCAGCCCTGGCCTCTTTATACTGGATGTTAAAATACTGTATCCATATCTTTATGAAGTGTGCAATCTTGTCAGAAATTCAGTCCCTTATAATAGCGTTTGGTCACCGAAGATGAAGGAGGTTATGTTTTCACCCCTGTCTGTCTGTCTGTCTGTCTGTCTGTTTGTTACTTGCAAAATCGAAGATTTTTCAAGTGTTTTGATCAGTCGGTTTTGTTATTCTGCCTGTTGGTCTGTCTGTCTTTCTGTCTGTTTATCGCCTACAGGTCACAATTTCAAACCAATCTTCACAAAACTTCACCACATGGTCGAGTTTGTAATAAGGAAGAAGCCCATTGTTTTTGAGGTCAAAAGGTCAACATCGGCCTAAGGTCAACAACTTAGGTGAGATTTCTAAAATCCTCAATTTTCATCCGATTGACCTGAAATTTGAAGAGGATTTATATTTCCTGTCACTGAATTAAACCACCAATTATTTTGGAGGTGCACATAGGCCTAAAAATGGGCTGAATTTCTAAAATTGTCAATTTTCATCCGATTGACATATTTGAAGAGGATTTGCATATTTGGTCATTTAATTCAACCACCAATTATTTTTGAGGTCAAATTTGTTTTATGGATTTTGCAAGTATCGTGCTCTGCATGACATCTTCTTGTTTGGCTGTTTGTTTGTTTGTTTATGAATGGAATATCTCAAAAAGTTGTAGATGGATGCAGACCAAATTTGGTGGAGAGCTTTGGTTTGTGACAAGGACGAAATGATTAGATTTTGGTGAAGATCCGAATCCGGATCCCGATCCGAGAATTTTTAACTGATTCTTCACCATTGAAAAATGGTGAAGTGATGTGGTGATGTGGTTTAGTGATGTGGCAAAACGATATATTGTACGATATCTGAAAAAGATATGGACAGATTCAGACGAAACTTGGTGGATGAGTTGGTTCGGTGACAAGAACAAGCCGATTAAATTTTCGTTCAGGTCCGAATCCAAATTTGGCCTATCCGTGGGATACAAAACGTAAACTAATCCGCCTGGCGGAGGTATGCGCTCTACTGAGTGACTGTTCTAGTTTAAATTGTTTGTTTTAGTAATAACCAATGATGATGCATCATTTGATGACACTGTTAAGTTATTGCAAAGTTTGCATTACATGGCTGAGTGAAATAGATGAACTCATTCTGGAGCTTAAAATAGATCGTGTCATATTGTCAGCCTTTCAACAAAGGCTTCATGGCCACCTCGAGGGCCTCTTCGCCAAGAATCTGTGAGCACCAGCCTTCTTCTCTGTGCCATCTTATTCACTGTATGATCTGAACACATTGCAGAGGAACTGGTTATTCAGTGAAATCAGGAACCAACAATGTATGGAGTTGCATCCACACGGAGAGATTCCCTGCAAGTGCAGTCATTTTCTCAACCGCACTGACTCGTACCAAGTCAGACATTTCAGCTAAAAAGAAACAACAAAGCCTCAGTTCTTTAGATACGTTTGTGTAGCATGCTTATTCCATCATGCTTGGAATATAAACTTTTGAGTCATGTCAGCTTTAGGTGAATTGATCATGAATGGGTTGTTTGACTCCCCAAGAGAAGTGTTGGAGGAAAGGGATGGGAGCGGTGAAAAAGAGTTGTGACGTAAGTGGGTGCGTCCCTCGACCATTTGCACTCATCCAGGTTAAAAATATTTTCTCAACTCTGCTCAGGAGAAACATTTAGGATCACGTTGAGAGTTTGAGTGGCTTTGTGGCACACCCTAATTCATTCAGCCTTTATTATTCTGCAAAGCTGATGTCGAGTGAATCACTATCTTGGCAAAAAGATTCCTCGAGAGCAGACCCTCAGGGTGACCAAATATCCTTTGTGCAAAGGCTTTATCACATTTATCTCCAACTATTTTATTGGCCAAACTCTATGAACTCCGACATACTTTATCTGGCATCATGTAGCTCATTAAACTGGGATAGATTTACAGGTTGTCTTAAACGTGTAGTCATGGAAACTTTTTTGTATTCTTTGAAGAGAGAGAGAGGGAAGATGATTTATAGCAGTTTCATCTCATCAACTTTTATTACCTCCACCACCGAAGGTGAAGGAGTTTATGTTTTCACCCCTGTCTGTCTGTCTGTCTGTTTGTTTGTTTATTACTTACAAAATCGAAGAATTTTAAAGTATATTGGTTAGTCGATTTTATTATTCTGTCTGTTTGTCGCCAACAGATCACAATTTTAAACCGATATTCATGAAACTTCAGCACATGGTCGAGTTTGTCACAAGGAAGAAGCCTATTGTTTTTGAGGTCAAAAGGTCAAAAGCTCAACATAGGCCAAAGCTCAACAACTTGGGTGCTATTTCTAAAATCCTCAATTTTCATCCGATGGACTTGGAAATTAAAGAGGATTTATATTTCAGGTCATGGTCATGGAACAGGGAGTTTGAGGGTAGAGGAGTAGCAGCTGAAATGTGAATCCTATACAGGTTCCACCTGATGAATTCATCTTTGATTTTTGCTTGTTTGTGTTCCTTCTGATTACTCCAATGCAGGACTGTATCTATTTGGTCTTCCATTTTATTTAAATTGAATTTATTTTAATCCCATTCTAAATTCAATTTAATTATAATAAAAATACATCATGGGTCAGGGTCAGGTGTCCAATCAAAGCGGGATGTATTGGTACCCGGTCATCCTTGCCAGCAGTTATAAAGTGGCAGTTCTAGTTATGTCTCTTATTAATACCGTAACACACGAGTACACAAACGCCACACAAAATACACCACACAAAACAACATAAACACCACACAACACACCGTGCACAAAACAAGTCCTGGCGAGGGTCTGCAATCTCTGATTGCTCTTTTTCTTGTTTATAGATGTTATACACACAGACTTGTAACTTTGGAAAGTTTGTTGCCATTGGTGAAGTTGATTGAGGTTATTTAATCTATTAATTTAAATGTGCTGTGCAAACATTTTCACACTGGATGTTAAACAGAACAGTGCTTTGCAATAACTTCTTCGGCACGATGATAAAGCCACAATCGCCTGCGATTCGTTAAAGTGTCTCACTTAGAGGGAAATTATGTCACTGGAAAATATTTCTGTGCAATCGTGAAAATCTTCGGGTTGGCTCGATATCCTGGAGGTATGCACACTCGTCTCTAAGCTGTCTCGCCTTGGTTTGAATATGATTTTGTTTGATTTTGATTTTGTTTTCTGGTGCACAGTGCAGTGTTGATGCTCGTGGAGAAGCTAGAGCACAGGACATAATAGAACAAAAGGAAGAGTAGAAGGGGGTGGGGTGGGTGGGAGAGGGGGTGAGACACCAACAGAAGGCTTGAGGGTCAAAATAGAGAGAGACTTTGAGAAATAAGGGATGTGAAGAAGAAAGAGGGCTACGGGAGGATACAGGTGGTAAACAATATGGAAACTGCCATAAACTCTCAATCACAGTTCAGTGGAAGGAAAAACTGGAAACTTGGAAAGAGGTTAATGGCGTACCACATATCATGTTTGTGGGTGTGGCATGACAAAGGGTACAAAGACCAAATTTTTACGAGTGGTCAACCTCTTACAAATTCTTAAGGACATGGAATTTATCCCTGGTACCAACCAAAAGGCCAATGGAAAAATACAAAATGCGTACAACAGAAGTTTTAATGTCTACAAGGATGTTTAAAAAGTTATCGCAACGACATCTCATCATAGTCCAAGAAACAACGACATTAATTATGCCCACACGTTTTGAAAAAAGACGTATATTGTAATTGCCTCCGTCTGTCTAGCTGTCTGTTTGTCCATCACACTATCTCCGAAAATTTGCGATGCTGATTGACGTTGTGTTCTATGGTGATCAATAAAACCCCCATCTCCAAAAGTGTGACGTCGTCTTATTACAGTGTATAAGGGTGGTGTATAAGACTGCTTCAGTCACGCTAAACTTCTGGATTTATAAAAATGATATTAAAACATCATTATTTTATTGAAATTGAAGTATATACTTGAACATTGTGTGGCAGATCGCATTATAACTGTTATAACTCTCTAGTTACATTCTGTTTGAATGTCAGTTGCACCCTGACTACGTCGTAAAGGCTATTGGAACGTACCTTTTATACTTTTAGACCCTTTCAACTGCTGAGACCCAATAGGGCTTAGACCTTTGAGGACCCTTCAAGACCTTTAGATATTTTAGACCCTTTAGATGCTGTTAGACATTTACATCCTTTTATAGACTCTTTAAAACCCATATTAGGGTTGGGGAAATAATGGTTTTTTCCGTTAAGTGTCTTCGCATAGCATTTTCTGTGGCCCTTTTCGATGCTGAATCTGAAAACGTTGGAATTTTTTTTACCTCCGATGACTTTTGACTTCAAAATGGCGACCAAAAAATGATATTTTTATGAATTTCTGACCAAATGAGAAAAATAAGGCTTGTAATGTATCAATTTATAGGTTTTTCCGGTCAGGAAATACGATAATGACACTTATGCAATGATTTGATGATTTTTAAAGCACAATTTTTGAAAACAGCACAATATTTTGCTAAAGTTGAACTGTTTTTGTCATTCTCAGATCAACATAAGACCGAGATCACACCAGTGCCGCCATCAAAAGTTCATTAATGTTATGCTGCACGGATTCATCGGGTTTGATAGCATTCTTTATAGAGTTGTGTCGCTCGGTCAAACTGAATTTTGAGTGCAGAATTTCCCTGCTCCATCCTTCACACGTCTTTGTTGGCGTATGTCTGGGGCTACAGTTAAGCATAAATATGCTACTTCCGCTCGAAGTTCTTTCTCCAATAGTGTACTCAGTAAATCTAGACTGTCTGGGGTCAAAGGTCCTTTGTGCTTTTTGCAAGTTTGTATAGTATTCAATAGCCTAGTATTTTTCTTTTTCTTCAAGTCTTCCTTTTTCCATAGGACCAGTCCTTTTGATGCCGGTACAGTCAAAATGAGATCTTTCTCCAGCTTTCTAACAGCAAGAGTCTGTTCTGATTTACGGGCCCATTTAAATCGTTCCTTTGTCTCTTCGCGTGTCATCTCCATGAATGCTGAGTCGACCAAAAATCCCATTCGTGGCAATGATATTCTTGCTGGACATGGACATTACTGATTCCGTTCCTCCACTGACTTTTATTCGATTATAAAGACGGGCGAATTCTGATTCACAACCTAAGTTTGTGACGGGGGCTAGTTCCATTTTTGAGTAGTTCGGAGAGGGCATATCCTCTGTTCCTTCTGCATTAGGTACCCCTGGTATTTCAGAGAAGAATTTCATTTCAGAGAGCTGGCGATGTAAGGAATCGATGACTTCGTCGACCACAGCAGCCAAAAGGCATTCTTTCCCACTCCCATTCCTTGAATTGTCACGAATTTCAGCCAGTTCGGGTAGTTTCCCAGCAAAAAAGTCCTTCACTCCTCCCCAGTTTCTCTGTCCTCGGTATAAGTCTTTTTCATCCTTGTCATCAATGCCAAAAAGTTTCATCAATGTGAATACGATAATATTTCCCACTTGTTCGTACATCTCGCAGCATAAAACAAACCAAGCACTTTGGACATACGTAGAGACACCAAGGACCAGCTTATTCGATTGAATGTCCACTACAGCATCGAAGAATTCCATGATGGATGTTCTCATTTTGAGAAACTATTAGCGATCTCGGCTACTCTCCCGAACCTCTTCGCAGTGAACCCTTTGAAGCCACAATGTTCAACACCGTTCTGCTCCATCCATTCCATGTATTGAGGATACAACGACACAGAGTGAGACGCATGACTTGGACTCAGAAGTTTTGCGATTGCTATTTCGCCGAGTGTATGCACACTAGATCCGGGGGAGCAAAATGCCTTTTCTCCAGCAGAAAGTTTCAGAAGATTCTTTGCTCTAATCTTCTGTTCCAGATTTCGGAAAGACAGTGATATGATCGGCCTGAATGTCATATAGTTTATGCCCTCCAGCTTTGGTCGTATCGTCCAAACCTACCGTTACAACTTTCTCGTCCTTATTCAGTAAATGTTCTGCGACTACTTTCAGATTGAGGTAATTTGCATCTTCCAGATACATTCTGTCCCTTTTCTACAGTCCTGCATAAATGAATCATTCGACCTCGCAAGTATATTCCAGGGGGTAGTTTAGATTTAGTTCATATTCAGGCACTTCTTTGTACGTTTCACCAAACAGTTCTTTCTGAGCGCTGCTCCTCATTTTTGAAACACTATATCTTGGTCCGTCAGTCGTGATTGATGATTATGCAATGATAAAAAAGTATACTTCATTTTTATTGTGTTTAGTAAACAGTTTGGTTAGCATCCGAATCTGAAAAGACAAAATGGATTATTAAAATATTCATAATCAGGATAGTTTTTGTCAAAAATCATTTTAGATCACATTTTCGGCCCTAAATTACTTGATTTCGGTCCTATGCCACATCCAATCAATTTGAAAATGTGATTAGCATATTCCTTGACCTGAAAAACATATGAAATGATATATTACAAGCCTTATTAGTCACATTAGAGAAGGAAAACATGAAAAAGGTCAATTTGTGGCCGCCATTTTGAATAAATTAAGGTTCGGGGGGGGGGGGTCAAAGGTCTTCGGAGGTAAAAAAAAAATATTCGACCGGATTCGGATTCAGCATGGAAAGCAGTGTAGAAAATGCTATGCACAAAATTTCAATCATATTTACCCAACCCCATTCGTATACCTTTAGATCCCTAAAGACCCTAAGACCCAATCAGACCCTTTCAAACCCAAAGACAACTAAGACCCTGTAGACCTTATATATCCTGTTCGACCCTTTACAACCCTTAGACCCCTAAAACCCTTTATAACCACAAGACCCTGTTGACCCTGCAGACCACTAAGACCCCTGAGACCCCCTTTAGAACCCAAAGACCCACCCCCCAATACCCTTACTTAAGACACATTTAGACCCCTTCCCAATTTAGACCGCCAGACCCTTTATACTCCACAGACCCTTTAGAGTTTAGACTTTTACACCTCTTTAGTCCCTCGACTCCCTTTGAAACCCCTCACACCCTTCAGACTGTGTTGAGACTGCTTGGACCCTTGACCATTTATCGCTTTAGACCACTTAAACCCTTTTAGACACCTTAGATCCCTTTAGACCCATTAGACCTGTTACATCCTTTCAACCCTAACTATTATTGGAACGTACCCTTTTGATATTTACACCCTTTAGACCATCAAGAACCTTTTCGATGCACCACACAAACATCTATAGCCTTCTTACAAAACACAGACTCTGTGTTCTTTTCAGAAAGTAATGCGGAAAAACCACCCACCCAAAGTGTGGGTACTCTGATAGTTTATATAACAACGATAAACGTTTGGATCGATGATGCACTCACTGCAGGTAGGCCATTATCTTTGGTCATGTGACAATCCATTTGTGGACATCTGTCACCTTCCCAACTTGTATGTTTGTTTTGTGTGTATGCATATATGTATGTATGTAAGTTATATGTCTGAACGTTATGTAATCAATAACAGCTTTGCCGATCTCCACTAAATGTTGCATACATCCTGTGGGTACCCCGGGTCAGGTCATGGGCATAAAATAAAACTCCTTCCTCCTCCCACTCACCCTCCCCCAAGGAGGTGGGCTGACGACTTGTGATTTTTACCGTGGCACAATGCACGTGCTTAAAGCCTGTCACATTTGCTCTACGGATAGGATACGGCGGCCGTACCCCCCCCTGAATTGACAGAAACATGCGGCGGCCGCAGAGTTTCTGAGGTGGCCTCAGGGTGGCCCTACGCCGTATGGCTATATTTTACAGGCCGTAGGGGTCGCTGCGGAATTATAGCGCGGAGTTATAACTTTTTTCATTTCTATGTTGGCCGTAGCAATTCGCCAAGCCAAGCTGTGACGTAGTTGTGTTCCACGTTGACCGTACGTAGGACGTACGGTGGGCTTGCATTATTCATGCGGCTGCCATAGGCTCTTATCAATGAAGAATGAATTTTGCCAACCCCCCAAAAAATTACGGCGGCCGCACTATTTCCACGGTCGCCGTAGGGTAGTCCTAAGGCGTCCCTGTGTTCAACGTACGGTGGCCTTGAGGTCTGTGTGACTACCTGCGGGCAACGCAAGGTCGACGCACGGTTCCCCTACGCCCGCCGTGTGTCCTACGTATGGCCTCCGTGGCAGTCTGCGTCGACCGTGCGTCCACCGTGCGCTCCCGCTAGAGATCGGAGTATAGGTGTTTGCCTCTACTCCGAACTGGTATATTCAGTTTTATATATTATAGTTATCGTATATTCAGTTATATATACTGGTATATTCTGAAATGTTATACTTTTATTTCAGTAAAAAAAGAACTAGTATATATATATATATATATATATATATATATATATATATATATATATATATATATATATATATATATATATATATATATATATATATATATATATATAGCCACTCGTTACCATCCGTCTGGCCGCACGCTCGCCTTAGGGCCCCCCTGCGGTCGCCTTGCGGGCACCTTGAGGCTACCTTGCGTCTGCCTTGAAAATTCTATGGCCGCCGCAGGGACGCCCTAAGGTCACCGTGCAACATCAAATCAAAGACCGTACGGCACACCCACGTTTTCGGTCTCCACAATTTCTAAATACGCCGTGCGGCTCCCCGAAAAATAAAAACATATGTGACTGCTACATTGTGTGACTGTGGAAATACTGCGGCCGCCCTATAATTGCTAGTGGCCGTAGATTTTGTAGACCCTACGGCCGACGTGCCAAATGTGACTTAGGCCTTACTGACCCGTGCCAGAGGGAGGCCACTCATGGGCACAAAATTAATTTTCCTCACCTCCCTACCCCCACCCCCACCCCAAGCCACTCTCAAAGGAAGTGAGTGTTTCTAATTGTGGAAGGCATGCTCGGCAGCATCTGCCATTAGTTTGAGGCAGGAACAAAGCCTTGCACCTGGTGGTTTAATCTGGCCAACCACTATTCAGCGATCTTCAAGGTGGAGCCATAGTATCCGCATGAGTTTGTCATGGGTTTCGCACACATCCATATTATAAAGCAGGAGTGCGTGACTGTTCGTCCCCGAACTACTCCCTCAGTTTTGGGACTAGCCCCGCCAAACCTGTGGAACCTTTTGGGCTCCCAGCCAGTGTCCTAAGGTGGGTGGGAGGTTTCACAAATTCCTCAATACAATTATGATTTTGAGTTTTGATCCGTACTAAGCTGCTCCCCATCCGGATGTAACGTCAGAACGGTGTTTCCCTTCGTTTACCTCATGAGTGTTTGTCATGTTGTATTTTGTTATATTTATGGTATCTTGCTATAATTCACCGTCTGTCCGTCTGTCTGTTCCCAGGTACCGCAAAAACGGCTGAACCAACTGCAACCATGTTTTGGGTGTGTAATCCTGGGACCCCTTGGAGTAAAATAGGCATAAATATAATAACATGACCCCCGTGACGGCTCCCGTTGGGAGCGGATGCTTCTAGTAGTATTAATATGTGATTGGAATGATGCTGTTTGGAATGAAAATATCGATAGATTCAGTTGAAAGGAGAATGAGGAAAATATGTGAGGGTTTCTACCCGTGACATTCGCGGATTCGGCATTTACAGATTCGCCATTTGACATGATGGAATATTACCCACCTTACTTATCTTGGGGTCAGCTGCTGTAAATTTTTTTTCCCCAAGTCCTTCATGAACCAGCTGTCCATGTCTGACGTTCGACTGAAGGTGCAACATGAATGTGGAATTTTTTGGTTCATGGTTTGGCATTCGCCGTTTCCGCATTGTCAGTTTACTTTTGGGCTCCCTCCCGTGCATAGCACGGGTACCTCACGAGTTACGATATATTTACATTTCACTCGTGCAGAAATATCTTTAATGTGACCATCAGCTTCATAATCAGGAAGTCACATGATTTCTCTTAACATTGAATTATATCCGTTTCTGATGTACCATACTCCGTGACAGAGCGTCGGTACGATCGAAGCAGTTTCTTGGCAAGCGTAAAACTATGTCGTTTGCCACTTCCTTCTGAGGAGTAGTTATGGCAGGAATTTGTAATTTGGCCAGGATGCCGGCGATAGCTTGCCTTCTCTTTGCAAACGACACCGTGGGATCTTTAAGGTCCACCAACTAATGCCAGCAGATAGGACGTTCGTTTACCATCCATCTGAAGGATGACACACACAATGGTGAACCACCCTGCCTGCAAAACACCAGGATGACGGTTTATAGCTGTGTCGGGATTCAAACCCAAGCTCGACCGCTTAGAGGTGAGTGTGCGTACCCCAGTCAAGGCCATCCTGTCAGCCCAACATTGTCCCAACTATTTATGTGCCAACAAGGACATAAATAGACAATGAATAAATCAACATAGGGTTTGAAAAAAACGATTTTCTTTTTTGTTCTGATGAAGGGCTAATGGCCAAAACGTCAGCTATACCTTGTCTCCCACAATGGTAAACATACTCGCACAAGTATCTTGTTCATAGAATCCATTTATTGTTCATTTTGTCCATTGCTTCAGACAAGACACAAGCCTTTCACAGAGGTGTGTGTGTGTGTGTGTGTGTGTGTGTGTGTGTGTGTGTGTGTGTGTGTGTGTGTGTGTGTGTGTGTGTGTGTGTACGCACACCCACTTGCACGTACATGCACAGTGCACACACAAACAAGTCCGAACATCATTTTGCTTGCTCTGAGAATGACATCATGACAATTCCATGTGTAACATTCCAGAAACATGTTCTATGTATTTAATTCTCACATTGTTTTGTTTGTACTGTTGATGGAAGAAAAAAAAAATGACAAAAGAAGCACTACGGTAACAGTGTTGGCCCAAACTATTAACAGAGCAATGAGGTCCTCACAATGAGTTGTAAATACTTCCGTGGCAAAAAACCACTTCTAGACACAAGGTAACCACTGTATTGCAGAGTGCAGAAATATCCTTTTAACAGTCATGGGAAGCAAACCCACACCAATGAGGGTAATGCAGCAAAGCTTTATCCACTCCATCACCAAACAGTTTGATTGTTGGGGGGCCGGGCGTCGGCCACGAGCACGACCGCTAGATGGAGCTGCAAGTCGGCCCGACCGATCGCCCGGAATGTATAGGTCGTCGCCCCGGATAGGTCCGGAGCCGACGGGTCCTCTATCGGACCGAAGTTCGCCAATAGATAGACCACGTGGGGAAGGGTCGATTGCCAATTTCAATTTACCTAAATACCCACTTGGTCCAACTATTGGGAAAATTCACCCTCGACGGAACTCATACGAAAACGAGCCGCTTAGCGCACTCGTTCCGTGTGCGATTCCGAGCGGTTTAATCGCCGAGAACCGTCGGTCCCGATTGTCCCCTTAGGGCCGTAACAGCTATTACTAATTCTCAATCATCCGTCATGTTGAACCAATGAAAGAAACACACAGCGAGCTGATCCATTTAACAAATAGGGATATTTATTTACAATAGACAGGGAGGGGAACACAAAGAGCAGAACTAAACTGACTATTAATAAATGCAATGCAAATATATACAGCTCAAGCACTTAACAGTTAACTACTTAGTGGACGGGCCCACGGACACACACACACCCAAAAGAAGTGGTGGCTGACACCTTTATTTCGGCCTTCAGCTCGGAGGATAGTGGAGCTGAGGGCCAGGGTCTACCTTGGACCTGCCCGCCTCGTGCGGTCTTCAGGATGACTCGATTCGGCACCCGCCCCGGCCACCAAAACCTCGACTCCGTTCCCTCTGGAGTGGCACGCAACCCTTCCGGCTCCAGCGGCGGGTGGTCTTTCACAAGCTCGATCTTTCAGGAGGAGGAGGAGGAGGAGGAGGAGGAGGAAGACGTTCCAGACGACAGTGGCACGACCAGTCCAGGCCTTCTGAGACGAGCGCTCCCACAACACGAACGCTCCAACATGATGAACGCTCCAGCAAGGTGAGCGCTCCTTCCTCGCTTCTCACTGTCTGGCTCCTGGCTGGCTTGCTGCTCACTGCTCACTCCTCGGTCGCTCACTCGCTTCTCCCTCCTTTCGCTTCTCTTCGACTTTCTATTTATGCGCTCCGCGCGCTCAACCCTCCCCCTCCCCAGCGCGCGGGGAAAATCCCGGGGCGGGGGAGTTGTTACTCTTCTCTACAGCCTTTTTCTAACCGTCATTCTTGTTTACGCTGCA
>NC_140970.1:49234318-49244318 GCF_056783735.1 Eptatretus burgeri | reverse complement strand
TGTAAACCGTTCAGCCTGCCAGAGGTATGCGCTCCACCGAGTGCCATTCTAGTTGGTGTTATATGGTCCTCCCATCTAACAAAATACCATCCTACCCTATCACTCGTCCTTGAATTGTATGTCCGCTGGTATTTCATATAACAAGAGTGAAATTCAGGTTGGTGAAGACATGGTAATTAAATGTCTACTCTTCTCATCAAAAAGTACAAAGAACTGGTAGACAGAATTTTCCATTGAATCACCATTGACTTTCATGTTTCCCTCTGAAACTTTTTGATACACTCTACCTCCTCACTCTACCCCTCTTTTATTTGTTATTTCCAATATTTCATTATTCTCTCAGGAATCAAATTGGGCAAGATAGATATTTTAATGAACAGGACATGTATACTCACTGTACTTGGTTACAAGGTTAAAACATGGTACTTATTGCTAATGACCCGGAACGTTTTGGAAAGAGTATGTTAAGCACCACGACGTGCCATTTTTAGGCTGTGTGCGCACAAAGTGAAAAGCGGGGTGAAGCAATTGGTTCACTTTGTCTGTCTACAGACATCAGTCTAGGATCGAGGAACAACTTTATTTGAAATGAATGGTATATCTTGAACACGAGAGCATGAATCGGAACGCAAACCTGCAGTTTAGCAGTATTTTGGCTCTGAATTTGGCAAATTGTGCGGAATCTCATCCCGATCACGCATGCACACAGAGGAGTAGGTATTTATTTATTTCTTTAACTCTGTCTGCCTGGCAGTCAGACAAAATTGAATACCATTCGAAACAGGAAACATACTGTTTTTGGGGATGTCATAAAGCACGCAAACAACATGCATGAAGAACTAATTTGACGTGTTAAATGAAGTGGTGTAAAACAAAGGTGCATCAGTGGTGGGAAACTTCTGAAAAGGTTTTTTTTTTCCTCTGACCTTCAAAAAATTAATTTTGTTTTTATTGAATTTTATAATTGAAAATTGCAGAACATAAATTGCTTTCTTACCATTTACAAAAACTTCCAGTTTAGCAGTGCAGTACTTGGCCAAAATCTTCTGCCATCTCGACCGAACAAATTCGCCGCTTGCACTCTGAGTGTTGGGGAATATGGAGATTCAGCGAAAATCATGGCTCGTGGGAAATATAGATCGTGCTCAGAAACGCAAAGCAAGAGGTGAAAAGACGCTTCCACATGTCCTATTTCTCAAGACTCCGTGGGGTGTTTTCTGAACTCTCGTTTTTTTTATCAATTGTAGTCAGCAACAACAAAAAAAACAAATTGCCAAATGAATTGCTGCTGCTGCCGCACCACACTGGAAATTTAACCATTGCTTTAAGGCTTAATGTTAGTCAGCCTGATGTTGGCTCAGTGGTTAGGGTGGTGGTTAGGGTGGCAGCTTGGGATTCTAGGGTCCTGAGTTCAAGCCCCGTTGGCCACTGAATTAATACACAAGGGGGTTGACTCAGCCTGTCATCCTTCCGAGGTTGGCAAAATGAGTGCCAGTTCCAGTGCGTGTACTGGAAGAGGGGCACTGCGTCAGCGACACAGTCGCGCTTCAATAAATGATAGCTACCCCGGCAGCTAAGCTGCCATACGACCACCAGGCTTAATGTTACGATCGTGTCTGCTTGCAGTAAACATGTTTCAGCAAATGCAATGTTAATCAGAATTTTTTTGAGAAAGACGTCGATGTGGACTCGAGTGTTGACCAGAGCGTGTCTGCCGCTGTCCTCGGTTGCACGCTGCCTTTGAGAAAGTCCTTTCTCGAGTATCATTGGTTGCATCCCCCGATAACTTTTCTCTCGTGGTCTTTATATTCGGCCCATATTAACATCCCGTAAACATGTTCTCTCATGAATAAAAAAAACAAGAAACAGACGACGTGCAGAGCACGATACTTGCAAAATCCACCCCCCCCCCTTACAAAGGTTGCCATGGATACATCAAATTGTCCATTTCGTGAAGATTAAAATTGACAATCTTGATCAAAGCTCATCAATCGGATAAAAATTGATTATTTTCCAGATTGAAATTGATGATTTTAGAAGTTTGACCTTGAGTATGGATGGTAAAACCATACCGCAGGTAAAACCATGGTAAAACCATGGTAAAAAAACCCAGGTAAAACCATGGTACAAGCACGCGTATGGTAAAACCATACCGCAGGTAAAACCATGGTAAAACCATGGTAAAAAACCCAGATAAAACCATGGTACAAGAACACGTATGGTAAAACTATACGGCAGGTAAAACCATGGTAAAAAACCAGGTAAAACCATGGTACAAGCATGCGTATGGTAAAACCATACCGCAGGTAAAACCATGGTAAAAACCATGGTACACCTATGGTAAAAAACCAGGTAAAACCATGGTACAAGCACGCGTATGGTAAAACTATACCACAGGTAAAACCATGGTAAAACCATGGTAAAAAAAACCCAGGGAAAACCATGGTACAAGCACGCGTATGGTAAAACCATACCGCAGGTAAAACCATGGTAAAAACCATGGTAAAACCATGGTAAAAAACCCAGGTAAAACCATGGTACAAGCACGCGTATGGTAAAACTATACCGCAGGTAAAACCATGGTAAAAACCATGGTAAAAAACCAGGTAAAACCATGGTACAAGCATGCGTATGGTAAAACCATACCGCAGGTAAAACCATGGTAAAAAAAAACCCAGGTAAAACCATGGTACAAGCACGCGTATGGTAAAACCATACCGCAGGTAAAACCATGGTAAAAACCATGGTAAAAAACCCAGGTAAAACCATGGTACAAGCACACGTATGGTAAAACTATACCGCAGGTAAAACCATGGTAAAAAACAGGTAAAACCATGGAACAAGCATGCGTATGGTAAAACCATACCGCAGGTAAAACCATGGTAAAACCATGGTACACCTATGGTAAAAAAAACCAGGTAAAACCATGGTAGAAGCACGCATATGGTAAAACCATACCGCAGGTAAAACCATGGTAAAAAACCATGGTAAAAAACCAGGTAAAACCATGGGACAAGCACGCGTATGGTAAAACCATACCGCAGGTAAAACCATGCTACAAGCACGCGTATGGTAAAACCATACCGCAGGTAAAACCATGGTACAAGTACGCGTATGGTAAAACCATACCGCAGGTAAAACCATGGTAAAAAGCATGGTACACCTATGGTAAAAAAACCAGGTAAACCATGGTACAAGCACGCGTATGGTAAAACCATACCGCAGGTAAAACCATGGTAAAAACCATGGTAAAAAACCAGGTAAAACCATGGTACAAGCACGCGTATGGTAAAACCATACCGCAGGTAAAACCATGGTAAAACCATGGTACACCTATGGTAAAAAAAAAACATGTAAAACCATGGTACAAGCACGCGTATGGTAAAACCATACCGCAGGTAAAACCATGGTACAAGCACGCATATGGTAAAACCATACCGCAGGTAAAACCATGGTAAAAACCATGGTACACCTATGGTAAAAAACCAGGTAAAACCATGGTACAAGCACGCGTATGGTAAAACCATACCGCAGGTAAAACCATGGTAAAAACCATGGTAAAAAACCAGGTAAAACCATGGTACAAGCATGCGTAGGGTAAAACAATATTGCAGGTAAAACCATGGTAAAAACCATGGTAAAAAAACAGGTAAAACCATGGTACAAGCATGCGTATGGTAAAACCATATCGCAGATAAAACCATGGTACACCTATGGTAAAAAAAACAGGTAAAACCATGGTACAAGCACGCGTATGGTAAAACCATACCGCAGGTAAAACCATGGTAAAAACCAGGTAAAACCATGGTCCAAGCACGCGTATGGTAAAACCATACCGCAGGTAAAACCATGGTAAAAACCATGGTAAAAACCAGGTAAAACCATGGTACAAGCACGCGTATGGTAAAACCATACCGCAAGTGAAACCATGGTACACCTATGGTAAAAAAACATGTAAAACCATGGTACAAGCATGCGTATGGTAAAACCATACCGCAGGTAAAACCATGGTACAAGCACGCGTATGGTAAAACCATACCGCAGGTAAAACCATGGTACACCTATGGTAAAAAAAACATGTAAAACCATGGTACAAGCACGCGTATGGTAAAACCATACCGCAGGTAAAACCATGGTAAAAACCATGGTACACCTATGGTAAAAAAAACATGTAAAACCATGGTACAAGCACGCGTATGGTAAAACCATACCGCAGGTAAAACCATGGTAAAAACCATGGTAAAAAAACCAGGTAAAACCATGGTACAAGCATGCGTAGGGTAAAACAATATTGCAGGTAAAACCATGGTAAAAACCATGGTAAAAAAACAGGTAAAACCATGGTACAAGCATGCGTATGGTAAAACCATATCGCAGATAAAACCATGGTACACCTATGGTAAAAAAAAAACCAGGTAAAACCATGGTACAAGCACGCGTATGGTAAAACCATACCGCAGGTAAAACCATGGTAAAAACCAGGTAAAACCATGGTCCAAGCACGCGTATGGTAAAACCATACCTCAGGTAAAACCATGGTAAAAACCATGGTAAAAAAACCAGGTAAAACCATGATACAAGCACGCGTATGGTAAAACCATACCGCAAGTGAAACCATGGTACACCTATGGTAAAAAAACATGTAAAACCATGGTACAAGCATGCGTATGGTAAAACCATACCGCAGGTAAAACCATGGTACAAGCACGCGTATGGTAAAACCATACCGCAGGTAAAACCATGGTACACCTATGGTAAAAAACATGTAAAACCATGGTACAAGCACGCGTATGGTAAAACCATACCGCAGGTAAAACCATGGTACAAGCACGCGTATGGTAAAACCATACCACAGGTAAAACCATGGTAAAAACCATGGTACACCTATGGTAAAAAACCAGGTAAAACCATGGTACAAGCACGCGTATGGTAAAACCATACCGCAGGTAAAACCATGGTAAAAACCATGGTACACCTATGGTAAAAAAAAACATGTAAAACCATGGTACAAGCACGCGTATGGTAAAACCATACCGCAGGTAAAACCATGGTAAAAACCATGGTAAAAAAACAGGTAAAACCATGGTACAAGCATGCGTATGGTAAAACCATATTGCAGGTAAAACCATGGTAAAAAACCAGGTAAAACCATGGTACAAGCATGCGTAGGGTAAAACAATATTGCAGGTAAAACCATGGTAAAAACCATGGTAAAAAAAACAGGTAAAACCATGGTACAAGCATGCGTATGGTAAAACCATATCGCAGATAAAACCATGGTACACCTATGGTAAAAAAAACCAGGTAAAACCATGGTACAAGCACGCGTATGGTAAAACCATACCGCAGGTAAAACCATGGTAAAAACCAGGTAAAACCATGGTCCAAGCACGCGTATGGTAAAACCATACCGCAGGTAAAACCATGGTAAAAACCATGGTAAAAAAACCAGGTAAAACCATGGTACAAGCACGCGTATGGTAAAACCATACCGCAAGTAAAACCATGGTACACCTATGGTAAAAAACATGTAAAACCATGGTGCAAGCATGCGTATGGTAAAACCATACCGCAGGTAAAACCATGGTACAAGCACGCGTATGGTAAAACCATACCGCAGGTAAAACCATGGTAAAAACCATGGTACACCTATGGTAAAAAAAACCCAGGTAAAACCATGGTACAAGCACGCGTATGGTAAAACCATACAGCAGGTAAAACCATGGTAAAAACCAGGTAAAACCATGGTACAAGCACGCGTATGGTAAAACCATACCGCAGGTAAAACCATGGTAAAAAAAACCCAGGTAAAACCATGGTACAAGCACGCGTATGGTAAAACCAGGTAAAACCATGGTAAAAACCATGGTAAAACCATGGTACAAGCATGCGTATGGTAAAACCATACCGCAGGTAAAACCATGGTAAAAACCATGGTAAAAACCCAGGTAAAACCATGGTACAAGCACACGTATGGTAAAACTATACCGCAGGTAAAACCATGGTAAAAAACAGGTAAAACCATGGTACAAGCATGCGTATGGTAAAACCATACCGCAGGTAAAACCATGGTAAAAACCAGGTAAAACCATGGTCCAAGCACGCGTATGGTAAAACCATACCGCAGGTAAAACCATGGTAAAAACCATGGTAAAAAACCAGGTAAAACCATGGTACAAGCACGCGTATGGTAAAACCATACCGCAAGTAAAACCATGGTACACCTATGGTAAAAAACATGTAAAACCATGGTACAAGCATGCGTATGGTAAAACCATACCGCAGGTAAAACCATGGTACAAGCACGCGTATGGTAAAACCATACCGCAGGTAAAACCATGGTAAAAACCATGGTACACCTATGGTAAAAAACCCAGGTAAAACCATGGTACAAGCACGCGTATGGTAAAACCATACAGCAGGTAAAACCATGGTAAAAACCAGGTAAAACCATGGTACAAGCACGCGTATGGTAAAACCATACCGCAGGTAAAACCATGGTAAAAACCAGGTAAAACCATGGTACAAGCACGCGTATGGTAAAACCAGGTAAAACCATGGTAAAAAAAACAGGTAAAACCATGGTACAAGCACGCGTATGGTAAAACCATACCGCAGGTAAAACCATGGTAAAAACCAGGTAAAACCATGGTACAAGCACGCGTATGGTAAAACCAGGTAAAACCATGGTAAAAAAAAAACAGGTAAAACCATGGTACAAGCACGCGTATGGTAAAACCATACCGCAAGTAAAACCATGGTACACCTATGGTAAAAAACATGTAAAACCATGGTACAAGCACGCGTATGGTAAAACCATACCGCAGGTAAAACCATGGTACACCTATGGTAAAAAACATGTAAAACCATGGTACAAGCACGCGTATGGTAAAACCATACCGCAGGTAAAACCATGGTACAAGCACGCGTATGGTAAAACCATACCGCAGGTAAAACCATGGTAAAAACCATGGTACACCTATGGTAAAAAACCAGGTAAAACCATGGTACAAGCACGCGTATGGTAAAACCATACCGCAGGTAAAACCATGGTAAAAACCATGGTACACCTATGGTAAAAAAAACATGTAAAGCCATGGTACAAGCACGCGTATGGTAAAACCATACCGCAGGTAAAACCATGGTAAAAACCATGGTAAAAACCAGGTAAAACCATGGTACAAGCATGCGTATGGTAAAACCATATTGCAGGTAAAACCATGGTAAAAAAACAGGTAAAACCATGGTACAAGCACGCGTATGGTAAAACCATACCGCAGGTAAAACCATGGTAAAAACCATGGTAAAAAAACCAGGTAAAACCATGGTACAAGCACGCGTATGGTAAAACCATACCGCAAGTAAAACCATGGTACACCTATGGTAAAAAACATGTAAAACCATGGTGCAAGCATGCGTATGGTAAAACCATACCGCAGGTAAAACCATGGTACAAGCACGCGTATGGTAAAACCATACCGCAGGTAAAACCATGGTAAAAACCATGGTACACCTATGGTAAAAAAACCCAGGTAAAACCATGGTACAAGCACGCGTATGGTAAAACCATACAGCAGGTAAAACCATGGTAAAAACCAGGTAAAACCATGGTACAAGCACGCGTATGGTAAAACCAGACCGCAGGTAAAACCATGGTAAAAAAAAACCCAGGTAAAACCATGGTACAAGCACGCGTATGGTAAAACCAGGTAAAACCATGGTAAAAACCATGGTAAAACCATGGTACAAGCATGCGTATAGTAAAACCATACCGCAGGTAAAACCATGGTAAAAACCATGGTAAAAACCCAGGTAAAACCATGGTACAAGCACACGTATGGTAAAACTATACCGCAGGTAAAACCATGGTAAAAAACAGGTAAAACCATGGTACAAGCATGCGTATGGTAAAACCATACCGCAGGTAAAACCATGGTACACCTATGGTAAAAACCAGGTAAAACCATGGTCCAAGCACGCGTATGGTAAAACCATACCGCAGGTAAAACCATGCTAAAAACCATGGTAAAAAACCAGGTAAAACCATGGTACAAGCACGCGTATGGTAAAACCATACCGCAAGTAAAACCATGGTACACCTATGGTAAAAAACATGTAAAACCATGGTACAAGCATGCGTATGGTAAAACCATACCGCAGGTAAAACCATGGTAAAAACCATGGTACAAGCATGCGTATGGTAAAACCATACCGCAGGTAAAACCATGGTACAAGCATGCGTAGGGTAAAACAATATTGCAGGTAAAACCATGGTAACAACCATGGTAAAAAAAAACAGGTAAAACCATGGTACAAGCATGCGTATGGTAAAACCATATCGCAGATAAAACCATGGTACACCTATGGTAAAAAAAACCAGGTAAAACCATGGTACAAGCACGTGTATGGTAAAACCATACCGCAGGTAAAACCATGGTAAAAACCAGGTAAAACCATGGTCCAAGCACGCGTATGGTAAAACCATACCGCAGGTAAAACCATGGTAAAAACCATGGTAAAAAACCAGGTAAAACCATGGTACAAGCACGCGTATGGTAAAACCATACCGCAAGTAAAACCATGGTACACCTATGGTAAAAAACATGTAAAACCATGGTACAAGCATGCGTATGGTAAAACCATACCGCAGGTAAAACCATGGTACAAGCATGCGTAGGGTAAAACAATATTGCAGGTAAAACCATGGTAACAACCATGGTAAAAAAAAAAACAGGTAAAACCATGGTACAAGCATGCGTATGGTAAAACCATATCGCAGATAAAACCATGGTACACCTATGGTAAAAAAAAACCAGGTAAAACCATGGTACAAGCACGTGTATGGTAAAACCATACCGCAGGTAAAACCATGGTAAAAACCAGGTAAAACCATGGTCCAAGCACGCGTATGGTAAAACCATACCGCAGGTAAAACCATGGTAAAAACCATGGTAAAAAAACCAGGTAAAACCATGGTACAAGCACGCGTATGGTAAAACCATACCGCAAGTAAAACCATGGTACACCTATGGTAAAAAACATGTAAAACCATGGTACAAGCATGCGTATGGTAAAACCATACCGCAGGTAAAACCATGGTACAAGCACGCGTATGGTAAAACCATACCGCAGGTAAAACCATGGTAAAAACCATGGTACACCTATGGTAAAAAAAAACCCAGGTAAAACCATGGTACAAGCACACGTATGGTAAAACCATACAGCAGGTAAAACCATGGTAAAAACCAGGTAAAACCATGGTACAAGCACGCGTATGGTAAAACCATATGGTAAAACGATACCGCGTATGGTATAACAAGGCGCAGGTAATCATGTTGGTAAAAACAGCACACGGACGAACAGCCCGAATTGGATTGATCACTCGTGCGGCTTGCTCACTCCCAGTCGGTGGTGTGATCCGTCGTGGACCCATTCCCGATCACTCGGTCAGGGTTGCTTCACCTGCAGCAGCCATGTGGATATCATCGATCCCACGGTGTCTTTCGCAAGATTATTCTGCGCTTCGGGAGCGACAGAACGGCCAAACAATGAAGTGCCGTATGTAAAAGTAGATCAAGCCAAATATGTGGATGTTATTGTAAATAAAACGCCAATAAATAATTAAATAAATATGTAACCTGATGTGCCGTGTGTCCAATTGTTTCTTCCCTTGTAATGTATGTCCATCGTTGACGGACGAAGCCACACTGGGCTTTGACATCTTGGCTCCTCCCACACTTCGCTGGCTCCTCCCACAGTTGGCTGGCTCCTCCCACACTTCGCTGGCTCCTCCCACACTTCGCTGGCTCCTCCCACAGTTCGCTGGCTCCTCCCACAGTTCGCACAATGAATCGAGTTTTGTTTGTGGTTTCAGGGAGTTGAGCAGGAGGGCCGGGTTGCCCGGGGCGGGTACGAGGCAGAAGAGGCCGGGCGGTGGTTCCATTGACATCACGACGGTGGTTAGCCAATGGTGCGGAAAGAGTGGCCGGGCTGCCATGCC
>NC_140970.1:49189318-49229318 GCF_056783735.1 Eptatretus burgeri | reverse complement strand
AACATACAAGAGTAATTAAAAATATTATATTAATCAAATACCAATGATAGTTCACGAAATGCCAAAATTGTAAGTTTTTTTTTTTTATTACCCCAAGTATAAACAAGAAAGAGCAATCAGACATTGCAGACCCTGATTGCCAGGACTTGTTTTGTGTGGTGTATTTTGTGTGGCAAATAAATGGAAGGATTTATTAAATGAAAGGTCATTGATTGTAAATGAGTCGAAATGATCTACTTCTAAATGTGTAAAGGTGAAAGCTCTGAAAATTTGTAAAGGTCCGCAGGCTGGTCAGTGGTCTTTCTGTCTTCTACCGTCTCCTCTCCGGTCTCGCCCCCCCTCTACTCTATCTGCGAGTTGTCCCCACCATATACCCGCAGGGTGCTCAAGGTCCGCCAACAACCCTCTTCTGATAAAACTACCAAAATCACGAATCACTGCCCACCTTCACTCTTTCATTCCTCTTTTTCCCCGCCTTTGGAATAAATTCCCACACTCTATTCAATCCCATTCTTCCCTCCAGGCCTTCAAAACAGCTGTTCACCACCACCTCTTATCTTGCCCCATCCAAATCCTTGATCTTTTCTACCCCCGTTAATCCACCCCAAACCAACCTCCTTCAAATTCCCTGCTTTCCTTCCTGAAAGACCCTGTAATGTCCATCTTGTATTCCCCATGTTCCCCACCCCATCTCTCTCCCTTCCACAGATCTCCTAATGTCTCGGTTCCCCACTGTTTTGTCCTTCCCTCTCCTGCCCCTCCTGTCTCATGCCCCCCTTGCTCTGTGTTGTGTGTTAGCTCTCATACGAGCCTCGACAATGTATACAAAAACAAAAGGTCAAATGGTCCGAATATCAAAAGGTCTCAATTTTCGAAAAGGTCTGAAAAGGTCTTAAAAGGTTAAAGGGGTTTAAAGAGTGCAAGTTAAGGTCTCAATGGTCGGAATTGTCTGAAGGGGACTAAAGGGTCTTAAGATGTCTTAAAATGGTTGAAAGGTCAAAGGGGTCTACAGGGTATTAAAAGATCTGAAAGGTGTGAAGGTCTAAAGGGTAGAAATGAGTAAGGGTCTTCAGGGTTCTAAAGGATCTTGAGGGTGTAGGAGGTTGAAGGGTTCTAAAGGGTGTATCGTCATCTATATGGTCTTAAACGACATCGGGGTCTCAAGGGTCGAAAGGGTTTTATGGGATTAAAGGGTGTTAGGGGTCTATACGGTCTAAAAAGGGTCTTAGTGGTCTAAAAGGTCTTGGGGGGGGGTCTTCAAGGACTTTAGCATTCTACAGGGCCTTTAAGGGTGTTAGGATTATCAAGGATTTCAAAGAGTTTTATGGGTCTGAGGGTCTTTGTGGTCTTCATGGGTCTCGGGGTTGGAAAGGTTCTCAGGTGTCTAAGGGGTTTTAAAGGGTCTCATGTAATTAATACACATACTCGCCCCACGTTCTGTGCAGCCAAACAAACAGAGACAAACAAACAAATGAGAAAGATGTTGTGCATAGCACGATCCTTGCGAAACCCATAAAACAAAATTGACCTTAAAAATAATTCGTGGTTTAATCAAATTTCCAAATATGCAAATATTGTTCAAATTTCAAGTCAATCGGATGAAAATTGATGAATTTAGAAATTTGACAAAGTTGTTGACATTTTGACCTCAAACAATAGGCTTCTTGCTTATGATGAACCCGACCAGGTGGTGAAGTTCCGTGAAGATTGTTTTAACATTGTGACCTGCAGGCGATTGACAGACAAGCAAACAGACAGAATAACGCACAGAAACAACCAATATACTTGAAAGAGCTTCGATTTTCACAAGTAACAAACGGACCCAATGACAATACCATCTCCTCTGGTGAGGGTCATAATTATTAGAGCAACGAAGGGCCGTGCTCTTCTCAGAGCTTTGGGGGTGTTCACAACAAACATGTCGAGGATTAAATTAATCCTGGACAAATCGCCACTTAACTCCAACGCTATCCTCGACTGAAATTGAAAGGCATTTGTAATTTGTTTAGAGTGCCGGCGATAACTCACCTACTCTTCATGAATCACACAGCAGGATCTTCGATGTCCACCGTCAACTAATGCTGCCAGACGGGTCCCACTGCTAACGAAGGCACTCATGTTGATGCCTTACCCTGCATGTGGAACTCCAAGGTGATGGTGTATAGCGGGGTTGAGATTTTTAAATTGAGCTGGACAGCTCAAAGGTGAGTGCACGTACCTCCCAACTATCCTGCCAGCCTCGTATATATATGTCGTAATGAAATATGTTCTTGATAATTCCACATACCTGTCTATTGAAAAATAACAAAATTTTGGCATTTCTTAAACTATTGCAAGTGCAGTATCTCGTTCTGGTAACTTTTTGAATACTGCACGTATAATGCTCCCACATGAATGGTGGTGCAAATGTTGGCATTGGTTTACTCTCTCCAGTGTATATATCTCACTCACGCACACACACACACACACACACACACACACACACACACACACACACACACACACACACACACACACACACACACACACACACACACACACACACACACGCTCTGAATTTGTTCTCACCGCACATGAGAATCACGTTTTTGTTTTTTTACTCTGTCTGCATGTCTGGCAGTCAAACAAACTTTGAAAATCATTCCAAACAGGAAAGTTACTGTCTTTAAGGATGCCATAAAGGACACAAACAACAAGCATGAATAAATAATGCAACCTGTTAAATAAGGTGGTGTAAAAGATGGTGCATCAATAGCGGTAAACTTCAGAAAAATAATTTTTCTCCAACATTTAAAAGCTTTGTTATGTTTCAGTTGAATTTAACACGCCAACGCAAATCGCTTTGTTTGCACTTTCAAAAACCTTTTGTTTAGCAGTACTTAAACCAAATATTGCACCATTTTTACATCATCTCGACCAATAGAATTTGCTGCTCGCAGACCCCGCCAATGTCCTTGTTTTTCACTCAAGACTGTGCAGGGAAAGGTGTTCTCTGAACTCCCTAGTTTTTAGTTCAAATGACACATTCTTTGGTACACATTTGCTTCATGCGATGCATGATCACGATGGAAAGTTTCAGGTGGATATCTTCAATGTCATAGATTTGATTGAGGTTAAAGCATACGCTCCGGATGTCGGCCTCGACACTGCAGGCACACTTGGATTCGTTGGAAAAATTATGAATGACCCTCACGTGTTCGACCGTCGTAATTGAACAGATTTTCTTAGTTATTACTGTTTTGAGCTCATCTTCGGATTGTGGCCTTCCTCGGTAAACGTTGTCCTTGAGCATATCTAACCCTAAACTCAGTTTGAGTCTTCTTAAAGGATTTTGTTCTCAGGTACATTTATACTGAAAAAGATTTTTCTTTAGTTGTCCACTGCATGTTGAAACTAGAACAGCACTAACATGGAGCGCATACCTCTGGCCAGGATGAACAGTTTATGTGTTGTATCCCACTGATAGGCCGGATCTGTATCTTAACCATTCATCCTTGTAACAAACCAAAATCTAATTGGCTTGTTCTTGTCAAGATGTCGTGCCATATATAAGTTTTGGCCCCATCTCTCAATGGTGAAAAATCAATTAAAAATAAAAAAAAATTATTGAATCCAGATTCCGATCTTCACTAAAATCTAATAAATTCGTCCTTGTCACACACCCAAAGTGTGTCCACCAAGTTTCATCCGAATCCCTCCATAACTTTTTGAGATTATATGTTATATATCATTTTGGCTTTTTCTACTCGATCGTGAAGAATCATTTTAAAAATTCTCGAATCCGGATCTTCACCAAAATCAAATCAATTTTTTATCCTTGTCATGCACCAAACTTGCCCACTAAGTTTTGTCCGAAACTGTCCATAACTTTTTTGAGATATCGTGTTATATATCGTTTTTGGCCTTTTCAATCAATGGTGAAGAATCAATTTAAAAAAATTCTCAGATCTGGATTTTCACCAAATTCTAATCATTTCGTCTTGGTCACACACCCAACATGTTAAACATATTTCTTCTGAATCTTTCCATAACTTTTTGAGATATCCTGCTCACAAACAGACAAAAACACAGACAGTCAGACAGACAAAAAGACCAGCAGACAGGTGAAAACATAACCCTTGTCCACCTTCGGTATGAGAGGTAAAATCTTAACTAAATCGAAATCTGCGAACTATACACGAACTTCACTTTGCACACGTGGAAAAAGTAGAACGATCTCTAGTTTTGAGGAAGTTATTAGAGGTAAGGTTGTTACCGTTTTTTGTGGTCACCTTTTATAACAACTTTTCTCCATCATTTCATTTTAATTCTCCAATACAAATTATTGTTCAAACATACTGTACGTCTCTCTCGTTGTGAAACGTTCCTTTTCCGCTGCTTGGACCCTGTTCTGCTTAAAAACAAACAAACAAACAAACAAAAAAATCAAATGAAGGAAATGTCGGAAAATTCAGAGCTTCTTTCAAGGGCAACAGGTGGTCATCGGCATTTGCCACCTGCCATTTGCTTGGCTGATTACACATCAATGGGTTGGAAAAGGCTGTAAATTGCTTGTGCTGTTCGGTGTATGTGAGCATATCACAATGTGTCTGAGCGGAACAGTTTACCAAATGCTCTGCAGATGAATGACCAAGAGGTCACGGGTTGTTTGAAAGTGTGCGCGCTTACCGATCGCACGTCGTGCAGAAAAACTCCAGCCTTTGATGGCTTTGCTTCGGTTACCGTTCCCGTGTTGTGTGTCATCAGGTACACGTCACAGCATAATAACGCTATATTTGCCCACCCAAAGTTACGCAGAACAGCCAAATTGGGATGAATCACGTGTATGGTTGTGAAATTATCTTTTCAAGAGGTTATGACGAGGTTGTGATGATGGGATGATGTATCGTTATTTTCACACATCTTGCCATGGCACAACTTTCTGGTGGAGATGAACCATGACACTCCTCCACAGTGCACTGAGAGCCCACCGTGCACAGACTCTCTCTCTCTGCAGGTGCACAAACTGGCTGCCAACCCTCATGACACTGTTGACCTCAGATGATAAATTTGTAAGATTCTGGCTCACAGCAACAGAGAAAATTTCACAACATAGGCACACAAGCAGACAGGCAAATGCATCACGTCTGGTATGGGAAGCGACCGTCGGTGTTCATGAAAGGTTTTTCTCGATGCACTTATTTGTTTTGATGTTTAAACAACAACAACAAAAAAATTAAACCTCTTGGGCAAATTAAAACTACTTTCTTTTGTGCATAAAGGTCAGAAAATTGTTCTTTCCAGTTGGGGGCATCTCGTGTTTCTATTCGAGCATGGGATTACCAGGTTAAAATCCCATTGACGAAGTCAATTTGCCTGTTGTCTACTAATGTCCTTAATTCAAGTCTTCTTGGTTCGTATGCAGCATAAGGCTGCGGGGTAGCATCATTAGCTGAAAGTGTGGCTGTCCTGCTGATGCGGTACCCTCTGCTGGTTAGGGCAGGAATTTGGAATTTGGTCAGGGTGTCGGCAATAACTCGCCTACTCTTAGCGAAGGACACCATGGGATCTTTAACGTCCACCAACGGATGCTGGCAGACAGGATGCCAAGTTTACCGTCCATCCAAGGGACGGCACACACATTTATGAATCACCCTGCCTGTGAAGCCCTGGGTCAGGATAACAGTTTATAGCTGGGTCAGAATTCGAACCCAGGCTATACAGCTTAGAGATGAGTGTGTGTACATCTAGGCCATCCTGTGAACCCCTTACCTTAAATTAAATAAAGTACACTGATGTATCCTAATGTTGTTGTCCTATACATAATACATATTGACGAGTGAACGGCCCTCACCCCATCCTAAACCACAAAGGATTAAAGATGGGAACGGTAAACACAGGGATTCTGGAGTAGTAGAAGGGCAAGGGGGCAGAATTTCTTTGAGACTAGCAGAAGTGGTCAATTACTCACTGAAAGGATGCAGAACCACTTAACAGGTCGATGCGAAACTTCAAATATTTGATCGACTAGCCATGGGAAATATAGTTTGAATTTTTTTTTTATATTCACCTTTATTGCAACAATTTAGCCTTAATATGCATCAAGGTGGTTGTTAAATATCCTAATAATTAATCAATGAAGCTATTGATAATGACAATGTAATGTGACATGATAAGATCCATCCATCCATCGGGACCATACTCTGTTCAGAGCGTTGGTGCTGCCGAAGCAGTCTCCTTGGCTATTGGGCACAAACCTGGACGGGTCACCACTCCGACACAGGATACCAGCATGCTGGCACTCATTTTGCCGACCTCGGAAGGATGTCAGGCTGTGTCAACCCCACCTGGTATTAATTCAACAGGTCAGTGTGATTTGAACTCAGGATCCCAAGCTCACCACCCTAACCATTAAACCAACACCAGGCACAGGATGCATGGATGATTAGGGTATATGGGCCGTAATAGCAATGGGCAATAATAGTAGCGTGTTCCATGAGCGATGGTATTTTTGTTCAGAATGAGCACACCAGGCGAGACTATGTGCTCTACGAGTACTGTTCAAGTTTATTAATGATCTAGTAAATATTTGTCCCGTGTGAATGAGATGCAAAATTCTCCTTTAAAATAAGTAAATAGAGGTCAACAATAAGTCGGTGTTTGGTTTCTTTGCATGGTAAGTTTTCTTTTGACTGGCAACATTGCTCAGAGGTCGTGTACTCGCCTTTGAGCTCTTTCATTCCTGGTTGGATACCCGTCCAGATGATAATCTGTCGGATTGGAGTTTCGCAAGCAGGGCATTGCATCAATGAGTGCACCATCCATCCATTGTATGGGACGCTAAGCTAGGGACACATCTGCCAGCATTAGTTGCCGATGGACATTAAAGATCTCACCGTGTCTTTTGACAAGGAGTCGGTGAGCTTTTGCCACCACCCTGGCCAAGTTACAAATTCCTGCCCTAAACAGCTCCAGTCAAATGTCGGGCCAGGCGATCTCGTTCATGAAATTCTTGGGCCAATCTTGCATGCTCTCTGAACTACAAACCCATATCTAAGTGGACATGGCATAAGATGGTGATGACATATATGGTAATTCCTTTTCAATTTTCACAGTTATGTCCACTTTTGTTGCTTAAATTTGGCAAGAATGATTGCTTCTTGCTATTTGAGTGCTTTCCTCTTAGTTCGAGCACCACCTGCCTCATTACTTCGTGACCTCCAGGTTCAAATCATCGAAAATAATTGCTCCAACACTCCTCTGAGGGGGCATCGAGGGCAGCCATCACGAGGTTGAACTGTGTATTTAATTGGTTTGGAATGTACGCTGGAGATCTCACTACTTCACAACAAGATGCTGCCAAAGCAACTCCTCGGTGAGCTTAGAAATTATGATTTGGCCAATGTAGTGGCACAACAATGGCCTGCTCTTGGAAAAGGACCATGACAGTAGGTGGCACCGATCACAAATGACACAATTAAACACCCCTCATCCCCCCTCTGAATAACAGCATTATTGATGCCATGCTCCGTTTGCGACACATCAGGATTATGGTTTATATAGTCTGATCAGGAATCAAACCCAGACTAAACAGCTCAAACGCAAGTTCCCTTCCTCTAAGTTATGCTGCCAATCGCTGAAATTCCATGTACTCTGCTGATGTGACTCTTATATATCTGTTCTTGTACTTGTGTCGTAGTGGCGATTGTGGATTGTGCCCAATAGCCAAGGAGACGACTTTGGCAGCACCAACGCTCCGCACAGAGTATGGTCCCGGTGGATGGATGGTTTCTTGTCTCCTCATGTCTCATTCTATTCTTGTCATTCATATACAATTAATGTATGTACAAGCTCGTCCATGAACCTTGGACAGTATGCGGTAATTATATGTGAGTTTGAAGCTTTCCAAAGATGAGGCTTGAGCCTTTGGGTATCCGATAATGTTGGTCTGTGAGTCATTTTTGGTGTTGGATGGGGAAAGCCTCATTGCATTTCCTCACCAGCTGGTGTGAGTTCAGTCCCGATGGCTGCTTGGGAGTAGATTTTTCAGTAAAATGTCAGTTGTGGCCAGCTGCTTCATGAAAAGTTATGCTACTCCCAGAATCACTATGAAATCAAATGGAAGACCAAATACTGCATTTGAGTCATCAGAAAGAACCCGAATAATTAAAGAGCAAAGATGGAGTCATCTGGAGGAACCTGGATAGGATTCGGGTTTCAGCCGCTACTCCACAACCCTCAAACCCATCCAAGCGCATCCAAGTGAAAACTTTCCGCAAGAATTCACTTCTCTCGAGACAGATAGACAAAGAAAGAGAAACAGAGCAAGAATTGCTTCGCAATCATGTCCCCCTACCGATGTGATATTTTCTAAGTCGAAGAAGCGCATAACTGTGTGAAAAATTGACGAAACGCCCTGAAACTCGAACCTGTTCTGTAATTTGTCATAATAAAGCCATGTACCAAGTTTCAGTTTAATACATTAAAGGGTTTGGGGAAAAAAGTCTGAAAACAACAGGTCGGACGGACAGACGGAGAGCAAACGTATAGTCCCCTCTGGTGAAACCGCTTGGGGACTAATAGAGTAAAAGAAAATGTTCCGTTATTATGTTCACTTTTGTTGCTTAAATTTGGCAAGACTGATGGCTTCTTGCAATTTGAGTGATTTCCTCTTAGCTTGAGCACCATTTTCCTCAATACTTTCTGACCTCCAGGTTCAAATCTTAGAAAATCATTGCTCCAACACTTCTCTAAGGGGGTATCGGGGGCGCCGATGCAGTTGTGCATCGCGGAGTGATTACCTTCCACCATAACCCGTCTTCAACAGATGGGATATGGTGTAAGGTAATGTTAGTAAGGTACAAGTTGTCCGTTGTATGAGTTGATAGGTTAAAGTATTGCCGAAATCATGTTCAACTGCACTCCACACTTTCATTTGCTTGTGCCAGCATTGGTTTGAATGTTGCAGCAGTCACGTGTGTCGTTTGTAGGTGTTCCACTGGTCTCAACTAGAAAACTTGTACTTCCGCGACAAAAAGTTTGCTCTGGAGGTGCACGACCCACGCAGGTGAGTAATTGTTTTGTGCAGGTGAACATTCACACGACTACTGTAACGAGTGTATTCATAATTGTAAAATGATTACTGTGTGTGTGCCGCGCTCACGCTTATTCGATTGATACATACTTCAAATACACGATAAATACTTTAAACCATTTTCCATGTATGTTTCTGCCATCCTTCCCGCACAAGCCGTTTCAGCTTTATTGAGTATCCCTGGAGGGGAACTTAGTTACAAGTGGGATAAGGAGTATGTTTAGGCACGCTTGTTTAATCATCGTGAATCACCTGCAACCGTTTGGGGTGTTTCATGCGAGATTCAGCCGAAAACCAAAACCAGCCCAGGTGATCACCTCATTGTGTACCATTTATCCCCACCACCCCCCCTCCCTTTCCCCTCCAGCATTGCTGGCAGTTTTGGGTGGGTGTCTTGCACACAACAGTACTATGAGAAATATTGTCAAATTGTTACATCAAGCATCAGCTTATTGTTATGTTTTAGACACGAGGGCTTTTAAACTTCCGTTAATTTATCTCAGTCCAGTGACCAACTCATTTAACCATCACACTGCACTCAAGCTCCAGAGGAAATGTATAATTATTTTTAGTGTCGTGCACTTCTCAAACCGCACGGTCCTTCCATCCTCTCTGGAACCACCAATCTATCTAAATCTAATATAATTGCTCCATCGGTACTGCACTGTGCACAGATGTACTGCGCCTTGGAATCACAGATATATATATATATATATATATATATATATATATATATATATATATATATATATATATATATATATATATATATATATATATATATATATATGTTTGTTTTTGTCAACGTTTACTCCTGCACATGTTCCATGTAATGTGTGACATCGCTTTTCAATTCCTGTCTTCAAGCTACAAAGCAATTCCTATTTGTTTTAAAGCTTTGAAGTTGTGTCGGTGTTGCTGTGCGTATTGTTTACACCTGCCTTGTATCAAATCAAATCTATTTTTTTTCTAAAGCTAGCTTTATGCTCCCATCTGTGCACAATGACATCAGGAGATGGAGAATAAATGCTACACACACTGTGATTTGTCTGTCATCACTCGATGTCCTTGTAATTCATATAACCTCGCACTGATGTCTTCAAATCCTTTTTGCTTATTTTAACAGTTTTCTCCGTGAGCCTTTGGTACTGGAAGGGAAAAAGCCTAATCTGCTAATTACCGTACATATTAATGTAATTACAATAGATTGGAAAAATTATTGTGAAATACACAAATTTCTCTTGAAATCTCAGACATTATGCATTCCACTAACATATGTCTGTGAATTATTAATCTATATGACAGAAGTAAAACACACCCAATAGGGTAACTTTTACACGTCTCACATGCTAGTATTAGGCCAGCGGTGTAGGTCAGATTTTTTGGTACTTAATCAACCGGCTTGACACAAAGCCACAAGAGGTCTCATATGAAAGATGGGGATCTCAGTTTTGCCCTGTTGTCCTAATCTTTTGGTGTGCGCTCCGTGAAATATTCACACCTGAAGGATACCCCCATTAGAAAATTTTGACCATTTCCGAAAATCAGTGAATTAGCCATAACTACAAAGCAATGCGCCCTATTTTTACATGATTGGTATTGAAATGTGCAGAATGAACAGGGAATACTACTAGTTACTCAATGGAACACTTTTAGATAAATATATGTGCATTTGAGTGCTTTTAATAGAAAAAAGACGCAATTTCCAGACCGCGAACTTCGAAAATCATCAACTACAGAAACAAACATCTGCCAATTGTCATATTTTTTTTCTTTATTTTATATGTGTTCAGTTTACCATATCAATATAATGAGAATATTTTGAAACAAATTTCTACTCGCAAATTATACGATATAGTGACTGAAGTTTGCACAAGTGATGTGATAACTATATGTTACACCAATACACATTGTTCTACGAGAAATGAACTAAAACAAATATTTTGAGCGAGTGTCCTCGATATGTTCAACCATCAGTGTCCGTGTCATTTTGGTCACCATGTGACAGTTCGTTGCCACTCTGCCTGTCACTGGTGGCACACATGCACTCGTTAGTGCAAGGCAAACTGTCTTGTGAGCAGCCTCAGCTGTTGGTACATGGTTCACTACCACGGCATGAACACACAAGACCATCTAACATCTCCGCTGATGTGGGTCCATCAAACAATGTGGGATGCAGCACACCTTCTCCTCTGTACCATCCACGGCCCTCTGGTGTGGGAATTTCTGGATTTGCCAGGTGGGCATTCATCCATACTCGGGTTTGGTGAACGGATCTCTTCACATGTTCGAGAAAAGCTGGTTCGGACAGAGGCAACTTGTGCTCTGGGACATCTTTGGTCGCTGCGAGTTTCTCCCGAAGATCATTCAAATTTGTGTGTGCACCCATATATTTCCCTTGAGAATCATACATGACACTGACGAAATGTCTTGAAGCAGCCACTGCCTCCTGGAGATCGTCAGTGGTGAGCACTTTGAGGTGTGGACCATTATTCTGAAGATGCAGTGTCTTCATAGCTTTCCGTGCTTTCTTTTTACCATAGCCGAAGAATGCTGATACAGAGTCGCATCCTGTCAGGGCATGAAACGCAGTAAGCCGGGTATACATTTCTGGAAGCAAGCTGTAACATATCTGATGGACCGGGATAAGCTTGCATCCTGCTGATGTTCTTTTCTCTATCCACATTTCGGCAGTGTCCCACAACTGTGGAAAGTAGTGGACTGCTAAGACAAGCACATCAGTGTCTGCTGATTTGATTGTAATGGACCCACGCACATTGTTCCGTCTGAACTCATCATCGGCATGCTTCACATGAAGAAATATCCGAGAATCTGCCTCTTCCTGCATTGATGCGAGTTGACTGTCATGATACATTCATGCAGATGAAAGGCATGCTGTAAACGAACCATCAGAGAAGCCACAAGCCAAATAGATCCGCTTTTCTTGGTGATCTGAAAGTTCTTTTGCTGCTGGTGCATGTTGCGTGACGTGACTATAGATGAAGTGTGTCAAGGTGGATTTGTTTGATGATAGAGCCATGAATTTCGTCCATTGTGGTACTGGGCTCTTTGTCTTGTAGTTTATGGGAAATTTTGTGATTTTCTGAAATGGTCCAAATATTCAGACGGGTGTATCCTTCAAATGTGAATATTTCATGGACCGGACACCAAAATATGAGGACAACGGGGCTACATGTGTTACTGAGATCACCATCTTTTATATGAGACCTGTTGTCGCTTTGTGTCAAGCCGGTTGATTAAACTCCTAAAATATAGCCCTTTATCGAGGTTTACTGCTGGCCTATATACCATCAAGTACCCTCTATTGGTACGTCACATGTTTACCTGAAAAAGCCACACACCCGCCAACCTTGTCAAGTACAATGCTTCATAGAGAGCGTCGGTTCTGCCGAAGCAGTTTCCTGGCTAAGGTTAAAATCCTGGTCCGGTCACCACTCCGATTCAGGACGTCAGGGCAAGAATTTGGAGTTTGGCCAGGGTGCCGCCAATCGCTAATCTACTCCGCAAAAGACCTTTAATGTTGGATCTATCCACCAACGAATGCCAGCAGACGGGACGCACGGTTTAAGGTCCATCCAAGAGACGGCACACACATTGATGAATCACCCTGCCTGAGAAACACCGGGATGACAGTTTGTAGTTGGACTAAGATTAAAATTCAGGTTAGACAGCTCAGGAATGAGTGTGCATACGTCTCGGCCATCCGGCCAGCCCTCCACATTCTTCCAAGGATTTTTTTTTTCCAGACATATTTATTACTCGTTATTTATTTTAACACGTGAACATATATTTTAAAGAGGCGGATTTCTAAACTTTGCAAAGAAAGAGGAATTCCACCTGTAAATAGATAGAGGTGAGCAGGAAGTGGTCAGAAGTCGGCCGGAGGTAGTTCTTGCTTTATTAGCAAGTATACCTGTTGCCAAATTAACATAACACGTCACAGCAATTCTTCCTTTCCTCAACTCCCTCCCTCATCTTCCACCATCCCAAAACCTTCACTTTGTGTCTACAGAGCTTCCCTGAGCCGCCGTTCCTTCAGTCAGAGTGACATTGTTCTGCACGTGTGGTACGGACCGACACCACTCATTAAGGCTGTGTGGGCCATGGCCATCAGTCAGCACCAATTTTACTTGGACCGTAAGCAGAGCAAGGTGTGTTAGGTTCTTGGTTTTGGCTTTATCGTTGCTACTAATTTTGTTTCAATATTTTGATATTCAAATGCCATGCATCGTTGACATGTTTACATCTGTGGGAGATAATATGTGACTATTTTCGAAAACGTAAATTGGGAGGTGCGTTTCCCCCCCCCCCCCACCCCAATACCCCTGAAAATAGATACTCGAGATTCTCATTTCGACAAACAGTCTTCGATATTAATTTTGCTAAAATAATGGGATTAACCATTTTAAAAATATAATATTATTGTGGTTGTTGCCATTACCTCCACCACCGAAGGTGAAGGTGATTATGTTTTCATCCCTCTCCCTTCTCTGTCTGTTTGTTACTTGCAAAATCGAAGATTTTTCAAGTATATTGGTCAGTTGATTTTGTCTGTCTGTTTATCTGTTTATCGCCTGCAGGTCGCAATGCGAATTTAAACCGATCTTCACGAAACTTCACCACATGATAGAGTTTGTCATAAGCATGAAGCCTATTGTTTTTGAGGTCAAAAGGTCAACATAGGCCAAAGGTCAACAAATTTTACAAATTTCTAAAGTCTTCAATTTTAAATCAAATTGACTCGAAGTTTGGAAAGGATTTTCATATCAGCTTACTGAATTTAACCACAAATTATTTTTGAGGTCAACCTCAGCCAAAAGGTCAACATAGGTCAAAGGTCAACAACTAAGCTGGGATTTCTAAAATCCTCAATTTTCATCCGATTGACTTGAAATTTGAAGAGTTGTTGTATATTTGGTCATTGAATTCAACCACCAATTATTTTTCACGTCAAATTTGTTTCATGGATTTTGCAAGTGTCATGCTCTGCACAACGTCTTTTTCTTGTTTGTTTGTCTTTGTTAATTGCCGGAATCCTTCAGATTTCGCAAATTATGTTGGTCAGTTGTGTGTGTCATTCTGTGTGTCTGTCTGTCTGTTTGTTTGTGTGTTTGTTTACCTTGTAGCAGCCACACCGTTTCAGTGATCATGACCAAACTGGGTACAGACGTCGGCCATGGTCCAACTTAGACACTTGTCGTTTTTGGTGAATCTAGCTCAAAGGTCAAGGTCAAGGTCACCGAAAAACCGAAATTCTTATTTTCGCAATAACGTCAGCTAAAATGGTCGTATCGACTTCAAACCAAATCCAAAATGTGCGTCTTCCAATACTGCATTCAACCATATGTCTCATTGGGGTGTCACACCAACACCATTCTTAGCGGTCGGGTGTCGAATGTCAGGGGGGTCGGGTCAAAACTTTCAAATTGCGATAAAAACGCCATTTCAAGTCCGATTGACTTCCAAGTCATGATCATGACCAAACTAAGTGCTATAACTCATTAAACAGTAGTTTTGTTAGTAATCGTTAGTGTTAGTTAGTGTTAGTTAGTGTTAGTTAGTGTTAGTTCCACTATCGACTTGTAAGAACCAAATTGATTTCCAGATTTTTGTTTTTTCAGAGATCATGGAGATATGACAAAGTTATTCCGGCAATTCCTTGCTCAACGAGCAATTTCATTTGTTAATTGCCGGAATCCTTCGAATTTCATTTTGGTCAGGCACATATTTGTTTCTTGCCATTTTGCATGATCTTGTAGGCAAAGATTCCAGCAGCTCGCAGTATGAATGACATAGCAGAGGATTTGAGCCACCTTGAGCCACTACGTGGAGACCAACTTATGAGCTCCAGAGGATCTGCAGGTACAAGTTTGTTTTGGTGTTTTTTTAAACGGTACTAAAACAATTAGATGGTGTGTGTGTGTGCATGCATGCGCACTCTCTGGAATAAGTGGTATGCATAATGGTTGTGCAATTTGCAATGTCATGTTCGCTCTGCCACCGAAGGTGAATGAAGGTTATGTTTTCACCCATGTCTGTCTGTCTGTCTGTCTGTCTCTCTGTTTTGGATACGATAATTTCTTTCACTTTGTCAGTGATTCTTCACCATTGAGAGATGGGGCCAAAAACGATACGTAGACGTGTTATGACAAAACTGAGTGGATGAGTTTGGTCGGTGACAAGAACAAGCCGATTCGATTTTGGTTTAGGTCTGGATTCCGATCTAGCCTATCACTGGGATACAAAATGTAAACTGTTCAGGCTGGCGGAGGTATGTGCTCCACTGAGTGCCGTTCTCGTTACATAATGGAATGTTCCATGAGCATTATGAATATATGATAACACCGTACATTAAACTTGCACAGCAAGAAAGGTAAACATCTATTGATAAAGGTAAACGCTATAGGTAGATTTGAATCGTGAGGTTGTACTGCCAGGTGGACTGACACAGCTGAGGTTGTGGATCGACTGATGTAGACCCACAGCCATGGTTGTGGACCCAAGGTTTTGAGCTGAAAGGGTCAAATCCTGAAAGGACTGAAAGGGACGAACAGAACTCATGTAATCATCCAGGCAGTTGGAAAATCTTATCAATTCCTAACAAGTTAATAAGGTTCTTACTTTAAGGCCCGGTCACACCTTGACGTTTTAGCCAGCGATGGCAACGTATTAAAATGTATGTAAAACGCTGGCTTACGTTGAACTTTTGATGTTTTTTTTTAAGATTCGGACGTATTCATAGCGACTTGGTCTTATGTATAACGCATTGGTAACGGACACAGAACGTTTCGTTGTGTTATAGATAACTTATACCAACGAATGCTGAACCTGTTGTCGGCCTACACAACCGATGCCCAACGATAGTCTAACTTAGGCACAGCGCGTTGCACGCATCACCGACGATATCGTGACGTAGCCTATTAAAAGGCTGACGCACAACGATTCGAATCATAACTGCCGTAGAAATGGAAGTGTCAACATCGCGGTCACACCTTGGCGATCTTGCCAGCGTATGCCGACCTAAGAAAAATGTGTCTAAAACGTTGGGGCACGTCAAATACGGTATGGGTAAGTTTGGTATACGTGAGTAGAACGCTAAAGTACGCTATCATACGTCGTAGTAAGTAGAGTACGTCAAGAAATTTTAAACATGTTCAAAATTTTACGACGTACTCGGCGTATGACACACGTTCCGCATGCGATGGGGATAAGTTTTACACACGATATGTGGACGCTTACACACGTCCACAAACGCTACTTATAAGCTACTCATAAGTCGAAACACGTCGCGGTAATGTCTTTTTTACGCGAAACTTATTTCTAACTTATGTTTGACGTGCTTTGAACCAATTCTTTACGTAGTCCCAACACACATCGACGTATGTAGACGTATTCCAATGACGTCTTCCGGTCGACAAAAAAAAAATAAATGAACGTGTTTTCAGCTTACAACTGCCATATAAAGACGTGTTCCCAGCGGATTTGGGAATTGGTATATAAAAATGGTGTTCATAAAAGGGGAACCCAACAGTGTTTTCGAGTCCTTTTTGAGTCGATGTCCATGTCAGCAGTAACAGTATCAGTATCAGTATTAATATTAGTATTAGTATTAGTATTAGTATTAGTATTAGTATTAGTATTAGTAGTAGTTTGTTCATGTTGGCAGTAGTAGGTGAGTGTGAGGGGGAGGGTGTGGGTTATGATGGATCGTCCTTGCGTTTAACGATTTAACGATTTAAATGATAAACTCAACGATTTAAATGGCTGCATCTCCACTATTGAAAGTAGACGCTTGCGCTCAACAATTGGATTTTTTTACACTCAACGACTTTTAAACGGTACCACTCAACTATTTTCATTGTTTACAATGAACGATTTAAATTGCTGTCACTCGCCTTTGTTTTTTGACGCTGGGGTTTGGAAATTTGAAGCGTTTCTTCTGAACGTGTTAAAACGCTCAAACTCGACTATTTTAAATAGACGCTGCCGATGGACAATTGGAATCATAGCCAAGCTAGACATCGAAGTGTGAACATCCTCGTCATGCCGAAGAAAAGTTTGAAGAATGCTGCAAATAAGTGTCCTGGCCGTGGCCGTGGACGCTGACGCAAGGACGATCCATTATACCGACGTCTTTCAGCCTATGAGTAACTTAAAAGTAACGTCTGTCGACGTGTGGCAACGATCGCGTAACGTGCCAACAACACGTTAATCATAGGTAGGAAATAAGTTTCGGGTACGCTAAACATTACCTCGGCGTGTCTCAACTTATGATTAACTTACAAGTAGCATGTGTTGACGTCTGTCAACGATCGCAGACCGTGCATACAACTTGTGGCCAGCGTAGCGGAACGTGTGAGTCATACGCCGGCATACGTTGTGAAATTTCAAGCATGAAAAAATTTGAGGACAACCGAAAAGTACAACGTTTAAAGCCAACGTACAACGACGTATGGCAGTGTTTTTCAGCGTGCTCTCAATGTTATCAAAACTTACCCATAACGTATTCAACGTGTGCCAGCGTTTTAGAAAATAAATTCAAAAATCGGCATACGTTGGCTAAAACGTCAAGGTGTGACCGGGCCTTTAGGTAAACAACTATTTTGAGATTCATGATTAAGATAAGGTTAAGTAGAGGGTGTTTTAGAATTAGCATATTTTACAACATCCATTAAATATGAATGTTATGCTAGAGTAACAGCAGTTACTGTTCAATACATGATGACATTTGTGAGAAAGTAACTTTTGATCAAACGATGTGTGTCTTAAAATATCTCAAAGTAGACCACTTTGGATGAGACTTGGAATGTAGGTTCAGCTTTAGTTGAGGATGAAACCACATCATTTTGATCTATGTAAGTCAAATCTCAAAGTCACAACTTCAGATCAAAGATTTGTCGAATGAAATGTCACGTTTACAGCCTCCGTCCAACCATGTGACCACAGTCAAGGCGATAACTGCAAACGCGGGAGCAGCGAGCTCTATAGATAGCCGGCTTAAGATTGACTTTGACGAAGCGGCACCGAGCAGTTTGTACCACTTCATAGCTGCTCCGGACTTGGTCTAATACCACACCAGTTATTAATGAGGGTAATTCGCCAAATTTAGACATTGAGGGATTAATCAATAAAGCTGGAATGCTTTTAGCATGGGAAGAATGGCAGGCAGACAGGCCTGTGGACCTGAGGAATAAACAAATGATGGCAGCAGCTTGTGGAGCAAGTACGTGTTGTGGGCTCATGTAGCCTTGCAGCCAACAGCAGAGTGTCTCCCTCGTCGTCCTTCTCATCTGCTCCTTTTCTGTCACTGCCATGAGCGCATGGTGCCAAACCCTTCCCCACTTCCCACTACCTCTGAAGCATTGCCATCAGAGTCCTCCTCACCAATCACAGGCCAACCCCTGGTATAGCAACAACATCTTGACCAATCAGCTGGCGCTGACACTGATCCAATCCCCGCTGTGGCCGCTGAGCAGCACAGTCCAATGGCACATCACCTTACTTGTCGTCAATCAGGGCGGCTGTGCGGGAGTGCAGAGCCCTTTCCTCTGTGGTTACATCAGGGCGACGGAGGAGGGGTGTGGAAAGGCACGTTGTGGCGGTGGACTGTGACAGTTCTCTCTCTTGCCTAGTCCCTGCCCAGGTTGACAAAGGAGAACAAAGGGACACGACACCTTCACCTTCCCAAGACACTGCTGATCACAACACCATCTCCCAGTAGCACATAAAAACAGGATGACATCCCTATTCCCAGATCCTTAATGCAGGGTAGAAAAATGCTATAAACTACCCTAATGCAAACAGGGGTCCATACCTTAATACTAATCACTGCCCCCATCCCTCTCCCCCATGAACATAACACTAATTTCCATGACAGAGTGCAATTAGTTCTTAATAAACCGGTGGTCCATTAGTTACAAAACTTAACAGAGTTGTTGGGGCTCTATAACCACGAAAGGAATTGTAACATTTGGTCAATGTGAAGGTCAAGGTCACAGTGACTGTTCAAAAAAAAAAATTAGGCAAATTTAAAAAAAAGTCATGACTGGAAATACCATTGAATGGATGAAACTTCCACCATGTTTTGACCTTAATTGATGACGACGTTTGACCTGCTGTAAAAAGTGTTATTCCACAAGTGCCAATGTGTATGCTTGGCTGTATATGTCTCTGTTTATCTCCATTTTCGAAAAATTCCCCGAAAAGAAATGCTTAATGACAGTATCCAGCACTGTGCAGCAGGGTGATTAGTCCCCTACTGGTTTCACTGGAAGGGACTACTGTATATGTTTGCTCGCCATCTGTCCGTCTGTCCGTCCCAACTGTATTTTTTTTCCAGACTTTTTTTTCCCAAACCCTTTCACATATTCAACTGAAACTTGGTACATGGCTTTACTGTGATAAAGGTGCTGTCACACCTTGACGATTTAGCCAGCGTGTGCCGACTTATGAAAAATTTGTCTAAAACGCTGGCACACGTCGAATACGTTATGGAGAAGTTTTGTATACGTTGAGAGCACGCTGAAAAACACTGCCATACGTCGTAGTACGCTGGCTTTCATCGTTGTACTTTGCAGTTGTCCTCAAATTTTAGCATGCTTGAAATTTTACGACGTATGCCAGCGTATGACTCACGTTCCGCTATGCTGGCCATAAGTTGAAGGCACGTTATGCGATCGTTGACACACGTCGACACACGTTACTTGTAAGTTACTCATAAGTCGAAACACATCGAGGTAATGATTAGCGTACCCAAAACTTATTTATAACCTACGAGTAACGTGTTTTAGGCACGTTACACGATCGTTGACACATGTCGAGGTACGTTATGCGATCGTTGACACACGTCGACACACGTTACTTGTAAGTTACTCATAAGTCGAAACACGTCGAGGTAATGCTTAGCGTACCCAAAACTTATTTATAACCTACGAGTAACGTGTTTTAGGCACGTTACACGATCGTTGACACACGTCGAGGTACGTTATGCGATCGTTGACACACGTCGACACACGTTACTTGTAAGTTACTCATAAGTCGAAACACGTCGAGGTAATGCTTAGCGTACCCAAAACTTATTTATAACCTATGAGTAACGTGCTTTAAACCTATGTGTAACGTACCTCCAACGCATATTGACGTATGTAGACGTATTTGATTGACGTCTTCCGGACGACCACAGAACTTACTGAACGTGTTTCTAATTTACAGCTACCGTATAATGGCGTATTGGCAGCGTTAAAAAAAACAACAACAATAACTTCCGATATTTCTTCACGTGCCATTATGTCACGTCTGATTGCCTCTTCAGTTTGCTCATGTCTTATTCTTAGTTCCTCCTCTGTGAATATTTTCTGTTTGTGGATATTGTCACGTCGACGTCGAAACTTAAAAACAAATGTCCGAATATATTGTTGCGGTTGAGGAAATTTGCAAACCACCATTCAGGTCCCGTAGGTGAGATATCTCTGTAAGTACATGTGTAGTTAGCCCCAAAGCCGTTGTTTAGAGGGAATAAATGCGATTCATTCGGGCTACGACCCTTTGAGATAGTCGTTTTTCTGTTCTATCTTTATTTTGAACTAACCATGTCTCAACCGCCATCACACAACAACCACCAACCGCAGCGCCGCTTCACAACAACCACAACGCCAACAGCCACGACCTTTACCTTCACAACTCGCTCCCACAAACATCGCATCCCGCCATTCCAAACGTCGCCATGGCCATAAACCACCACAATAAGCCCTCCACCACCTTCACCTCTCCTCCTTCTACCGCCATTCCCGCACCACTTGTGAGCACCGAGCGTCAGGCTGTCCTGGCCTCGTACGGGACGCGCGCTGAGCCGTGAGTGCAAAATGCAGCCTTTCCGAGGAGAATTCGGATCAGGAATGATACACGCCCACTTCTGATCCGTCCAATCAGCAAGCACGGGGCGGTTTGGCCCCACCTCCAGGCGCGTCGGTGTAGAATCTCGATATGCAAATTCTAGGATCAGGGGAGAGTCACGCCCCTTTTTCTCCGTCCAATGGGCGAGCGTGGCTCCACCCCCAAGCTCGTTCTGATCCAGAAATTTGCATATGCGTTCTCCTGTCGGACTATAAAGCGCCAAGCGCGGGGCGAATTTGGCAGTCTGTCGGGGTTCGCAGTCAAGTCGGGTCTGGAGAGTAGCAGTCTGTCGGGGTTCACAGAGAAGAGTCAGTCTGGAGAGGTCGGAGAGCCGAGTGGAGCTCGCAGTCTGTTGGGGTTCGGAGTCTGTCGGGGAGCTGCAGAGAGAGGAAGCCTGGAACTTGGAGCGCGGTCGAGTCGGTTTGAGCGCAGAGTCGGCCTTGGAGGAGCGGGGAGTCGGCCTTGGAAGGGCGAAGAGAGTTTTGGGGCAGAGTCGGGTTGGAGCGCGGAGTGAGTCGGGAGGCGAGGGCGTACAGGTGGTTTGCTACAGTCGGCTGAGGAGAATGGGGGAAGAGACCAAGTAGCTCGGGTCCGAGGCAAGGAAGACGGCGGTCGGCGATGAGCTCGCAGTGGAATCGCTCGTCGCGGGACCCAAGCAAGCCAGCTATCCTCTTTCCCCAGAGCATCAACAATTCCCTCCTCCCTTCCCCCCCCCCCCCCGCGCTGAGATAGTGCGAAAAGGGGGCCCCGTTCCCACCTCACTCCAAGCAGTGCCAACGAAACCCGCGAAGGAGCACGGAGTCGGGGCACCGCCGCGCCGCCACATTTGCGGCTCATCACAAAGACACGGGTAGGATCCACCCGGTCTCGCGGACCTGACCGCTCTTTCAGGTCCCCTGCAAATATTGGCCAACAGGCCCTGTCTGCCCCCTTGTCTTTGAGGGTGGCCATTTTCTTTTGCTTTTGAGTAAACGTGTTGTTGGCGCCGTCTGTAAAGTAAAACTGTGTAAGTGTTGCCGTGTGCACGCGTAGTCGGTTGTAGATCTGCATTGTTGTGTTTCTTTGTTGCAATTGCTTTTGGTGCATTATTGTTGTAATTGTATATGTATGCTCTCCGTGTGTCGTGGAATAAATGTGCATCATGTTGAACTGTTTTCCCGTTTCGCTTCATCTTTTCTTTAATTGAATCTCCATCTTGCTTCACGTAAAGGGTTGGTAGTGGGCTTAATATGCCCGATAATTAATCGGAACCGTCGAGGCCGACGATAACACCGCTCGGTGATCCCGATAGTACAGAACGGGTCGCTTAAGTGGCCCGTGTCCGGAGTCGACCTACGGCGAGGTGCGATCGCCCGGTCTACCCTCCGCGTGGGTACTTAGGTCGGTCAAGTTTGGCGAACAACCCTATCCCACGCGGGGGGGGCGATTGGCACGATCGTGGTGAGGCCGAAAAGCCCACCCGTGACTAGCTCCCGGCGTTAGTCCGAGAGGGTCACGACAGAATTGTCCGTCCGGTGGGCGACGTGTCGCGATTCGAGTTACGTGGCCGTTCGCACGCCGGCGGGCGCGAATTCGCAACAATATTTTAAAATTCATGATAGACTAAAAAAAAAATAATAATAAAAAAACAACAACAACAACAACTTCAGATATTTCGTCACGTGCCTTCACGGAGCCAAGGAGAAAAAAAGAAAATGTTCCTTGACGGAGAAAATAAGTTTCGGGTATGCTAAACATTACCTCGACGTGTTTCAACTTTTGAGTAACTTACAAGGAATTTGTTGATGTGTGTCAATGATCGCGTAACGTGCCTATAACTTATTCCCAGCGTAGCGGAACGTGTGAGCCATACGGCGAGTACGTCGTAAAATTTTCCGCATGCTTGAAATTTCACGACGTATGAGACGTACCACGAAATATGACAGCGTACTTCATCGTTTTTCAGCGTGCTCTTAACGTATACACAATTTACCCATACCGTATTCGATGTGTGCCAGCGTTTTAGACACATTTTTCATAGGTCGGCATACGCTGGCTAAATCGTCAAGGTGTGACTGCGTGGTTGACACTTCCAATTTTCAGGCGGTTATGATTGAAATCGGCGAGCAGCAGGTTTTTAACAGGCTGCACCACGAGTTCGTCGGCGATACGTGCAGCGCGCTATGCCTAAGTTAAACTATCGTTGTGCATAGGTTGTGAACGCCGACAACAGGCTGAGCATTCGTTGGTGTAAGTTATCTATAAGACAACGAAACGTTCTGTGCCCGTTACTAATATGTTATGCATACGACCAACACGTTATGAATTCGACCAAAACTTAAAAAATATATATCAAAATTTCAGCGTACGCCAACGTTTTATATACATTTTTATACGTTGCCATTGCTGGCTAAATCGTCAAGGTGTGACAGTGCCTTAAGGTACAGAACAAGTTGGAGTTTCAGGACATTTCGTCAACTTTTCACTGAGTTATGCCCTTTTTGGACTAAGAAAGTATCACATCGGCGGGGACATGTATTGCAAAGCATTTCTCACTCTTATTTACTCTAATTAGCCCCTCTCTAGAATACCATTTTGTTCTCCTTTTTCCTAATCGAGGCCTGTTTGTTTTCCATATAGCGTACTGCTTTCTTCTGAGATCGGGAAACTCGAGGTTTAGACTCCATTATAGACAATGAAAGGGGTGGGCAGTGTCGATTGTCCTGTGTGTGACGATATCTCTCATTCTGAGATTGCCTTTCTGGGAGAGTGGTTTGAGAAGTACATCTCCATTATAATACCAAGCTTGCACACTAAAAACTCGGCTCGCCGTCACACGATCCCTATGAAATTGCTGTGGCACTTAGCGGACATGCCGACAATGTTTGGGAAGTCTTGGCGTTCCATAGTACCACTTGCATTTTGCACAATGCGTATTCTTGTCATTCCCCGTGTACGGTCTGTCGTCTGCTACCAGCTTTGTTGTACTGCTATCCCGTGCATGTGCATGGGTATCGCTAGTTTACTATGTTAGTGAGTTTTGGATGACTGCTTGTTGTTGTAATGATGATGATGATGATGATGATGATGATGTTGGTTGGTGTGAAAAAAATAATAATCTCAATTCATTTGGTGAAACAAATGTCCGTCCACCTCTTTGTTTGCTTGTTTGTTGAGCTGAAGAATTATATCCACAAAACACACGCAAATGGTATAGAAACATATATTCATGTTCATGGGATAAAGTGAGAAAATACAAATTGAGAAAAGGATAACAAGAGGGATTGGAGTGAGAATTAATGGTAGGGAGGTTTTGGAGGGGATGTAAGTTGAGCATGCTGTGGTCATATCATTAACCACTGCCACCAAAGGTGGGCAGAGGTGATGTTTTCACCCCTGTCTATTTGCCTGTTTTTCTGTGAACAGGATAATTTGTTTCAAAGATTCGGACGACATTTGGTGGGCAGTTTGGGTGTGTAACAATGGCGAAATGATGAGATTTTGGTGAAGATCCGGATCCGGTTACTGGAATTTTTAAACGATTCTTCACCATTGAGAGATCGGGCTAAAAACAATATATAGCACAATATGTCAAAAAGTTGTGGAAGGATTCAGATGAAACTTGGTGGACACGGGTGTGTGCCAAAAACAATTCATTCAATTTTGGTGAATATCCAGCTCCAGATCCAGATACGAGAATTTTTTAATATTTAAAGCGATTCTTCACCAAGAGACAGGGCCAAAAACGATATATAGCATGATATCTCAAAAAGTTCGACGGATTCGGACGGAACTTGGTGGATGAGTTGGTTCAGTGACAAGAACAAGCCGATTCGATTTTGGTTTTGGTCCGGATTCTGATCTGGCCTATCAGTGTGATTCAAAACGTAAACTGTTCAGCCTGGCACTCGACTGCACTCGACTGAGTGCTGTTCTAGTTTTCATATCTAATAACTAGATGCCCTGTAACAAATGGCCTTGGTGCTTCCAGTTTTGCTCTATGGATACGAGACTTGGACTCTGACCAGGGATTTGAGACAGAGACTTAATTCCTTTGGTACCAGGTCTCTTCGGAGAATCCTTGGCTATCGCTGGTCGGATTTTTTGTCCAACGAGCGGTTGCTGAGAGAGACTCGAATGAGATTTGTTACCTGCATAGTCCGTGAGCGTCAGTTGCGGCTGTATGGACATGTGGCTCGTTTTCCTGACGCTGATCCTGCTCACCAGATTCTCTCAGCGAGGGAGTCTCATGAGTGGAGGAGGCCGATGGGCCGACCACGTGCCTCATGGTTGCAGCAGGTTGACCGGCATCTCAAGGAGATGGGGATGGGCCTGGCATCTGCCTGGGGGATGGCCACATAGAGGCCCCTGGAGTACTGGCGGAAAATGGACGCAGCGACGCGCTGTTCTGGCACATGCTCCCATACCTGACCTGACCTGCAACAAAGTTAAGGAAAATGTGGTAGTATTTCTGCATAATGCATATTTGGGTGGTGTAATGTCAAGGTCATGGAATCCATACAAACCATATATTAGCGACGACACACACAGGGCTGACAAAAGGATGTTAGGGATGTGCATTGTGCACCATCGATGGGCAATGTGTTATGTTTTCCTGTGTGGAGGTAAACTTATTGTAATACTTGTCTCGCTCCACCCAGCACGTGACAACAGGCCAGAAACTCAAGCTTTGGAATCTGTTTACTTATGTAAGCATATAAACCATCACTATTCCACCCGAATTGCTATCGCGTGCATATTCTCCCCCCAAAGAGGGGAAAAAGGGGGGCGGGGGGCAACTTTGCTCAGAAGAGGATAGAGAGTAGACTGTCGGAGTAACAGCAACGGTATTGTGCATCTTCACCTTTTCTTTCTCTCATCAGGGATCTCTGTTTGAACATGATGATGATTAAAACATTGTTTGTTTCATTTACTTCTTCACTGTTGTTTTGCGTCCCCAACCTGCTTGCTTGGCAACGGCTCAATGGATAGACAAAGGTTTGTGCTTTTGATCTGCATTTCTGTCAAACTGTGTCACGTAAAGCAATCCATTTTGACATACTCTCAATGTGCACGTTTTCATTAGATCACCGACAGCAAGTTTTAAAGCCTTAAAAACTATAAAATAATTTCTGTAATGTGACTTGCGGTGTATTTAATGTTCAGGAATATCCTGTTGAGCGGAAAATAAAAGATGAACAGCAATTTTGAACTCTGGCAAACGTGGCTTTGGCCGCCGTGTGAGATTATTTTCTCTCGAGTCTGGCAGCGAGGGGATTATTTCCACCAAAGCAATAAGCTACATGCAATGTGTTCATTTGAAATCTATCCGAGATAAGATCCATAAGGCTTGCTCGGGCTTTATATTGTCCTGCCAATTCGCTGAAGGTAGCCGTTTATATCCTTTATGTGTTAGCGGATATCGAATGGAGGTGCGGTATGGAGGATATTGTGGGCTTGAAGAGAGCTGAGGATGGAGTTGTATTTGAGTCATAACAAGGTTTAAGAATATTGAGTCTGTTTATTGTATTATTTTAAGGAAGAACTATATAATGAGAATAAGTCAGCAAAACCTGATCCTGTTAACATGGGAAGTTTGTCTTTCAAAAAGAAAAAAATCGAAATGTTAATTGACCATTGTTGGGTTTAGAGAGTTAAAATTCCTTCCTGGCAGCTTCGCTGGACACGGAGGGCTGTGTGATGGCCCGGAGAGACCTGCTGGCTGCTTTGCGGCAGAAGAACGAGGGCCTGGAGAAGCAGCTGCAGCAGAAATTGTTCGAACTCAAGGAGCTTTGCTTGCAAGAACTGGTGAGTCAGCTATGTTGGTACTTTGATGGTTTCGCTATTGGGCAACTTGCTAGCTAAGGCCTAAGTCACATTTGCTCTACGGCGAGGATACGGCGGCCGTACCCCCCCCTGAATTGACAGAAACGTGCGGCGGCCGCAGAGTTTCTGCGGTGGCCTCAGGATGGCCCTACGCCGTATGGCTATCTTTTACAGGCCGTAGGGGTCGCCGTGGAATTATAGCGCGAGTTATAACTTTTTTTTCATTTCTACGTTTGCCGTAGCAATTCGACAAGCCGAAACAAAAGAAATGGAAAATAAATAAATAAATAAAGAACCCACTCGTTACCGTCCGTCTGGCCGCACGTTTGCCTTAGAGCCCCCCTGCGGTGCCCCTGCTGTGGCCTTGCGGGCACCTTGCGTCTGCCTTGAAAATTCTATGGCCGCCGCAGGGACGCCCTAAGGTCACCGTGCGACATCAAATCAAAGACCGTACGGCACACCCACGTTTTCGGTCTCCACCATTTCTAAATATGCTGTGCGGCTCCCCGAAAAATAAAAACATATGTGACTGCTACATTGTGTGACCGTGGAAATACTGCGGCCGCCATATAATTGCTAGTGGCCGTAGATTTTGTAGACCCTACGGCCGCTGTGGCAAATGTGACTTAGGCCTAACAGAACCTTCGATCGTGATTGTTTATTTTACCAATAGCCATTTATAGTATTGTCGGGTCTTTGTGTCGCAGGTATTTTTTTTTTAATTTTTAGATGACTATATCGTGAAAAAACGAGTTTTAAAATGCCTGAAAGAAAAGGCTCCGATAGTTTGAAGGCAGAAGCTGAAAGGCCTGGAGTCAGGCTGGGAAGGTGTCTGAGTAGGAAACTCAGATTATTGTCCTCGGCATGTGCGGTGTTTGCACTGAAAGGTGAGTTTGTGTTGGGGAAACTTTGACTCGGAAGTCAGGCAGATTTCTCCGGTCCTTGCCTTGACTTGTGACTTGCGGTAAATGGATGCTGAACGATAAGCGCCGTGTAATTCCCACAGAGACGGCTTGTTCTCGTTCCGCTGAAAGCAGGCAGACGCTAATCAGCATGGACAGCACAAGCACGTTGTTCCACATGACTGGTGGGGTAATGAGCCCATGCATGTATTCCCAAAGCTGGATTCTGCTTCACTCAACCTGAAGCCGGTAGTTGTGCGCAGGTAAAGGACGACAGTTGAGATCTGCAGTGGCAAAGACAGGAAGCAAGAATTATTTCAAATTATTGGATGCGTTGAATTTATTTATTTACTTATTTGGATTTGATTGATCAGTGGCAATGGTGGTGTTTTTTTTTTTTTTTTTTCGAAATGCAGAGATTGAGGCTCATGGAATAACTCAACAACATGGAGGATCTGTAAATCAAACCCAGACTTGACAACTCAGAAGCAAGGACGCGTCCATCTTAACATTATTTTCATTGGTTGTAGTTGTATCACTCTGGAGGACCAATGCATCGTTAAGTGGCAAAGGATACACTGGGTCGAGACAAACACACCCAACATCAACAGGGGAACAGGCATAGAAGGAATGGAGAAATAAACAAGAAACAGACAGACAGAGAGCATAGAACCAGGGGTGGATGAACAGAATGCAACAGATGAGGTGAAGTAGACAAAGGCCATGTGAGTGGATAGGAATAGCAGACAGAATGTGTGGAAAATAGAAAAGATTGTGAGTGGGGAGGGATCAGGGATAGTAGGATATGGCTATCACCAACTTACAATAATGGAATGCGACTGGGCTCAGGTCTCAAGAAGGCGATTCCTCAGGAAGAGGTTTCTTTTTGTACAAACAATGGATGGAAATCCAAGGATGTCTTGACACAGGATGAGGCCATTTGGCCTATCATGCCTGTGGCCCTATCCGGCCTCCATTAACTTGACATATCAATGTATTTATAGAGTTTGTAAATATATCCCCTTTTCACCATCAACATAATGTACCCAAGGTTGTGGTTGTCAATGAGCCAACAGTGTCTTTCCGCAACAACAGGCCATTGCATTCTGGTACTCCAGGCAAATTTAATATGCTTGTTTGAAGTGTCGAGCCAAATTAAGAAAATACGTTCATTTGCAAATTGATTAAAGGGATGTGGATGCTAACGTTAATTAAGTTAATGGTGAAAATGTGATATTAATATCCTTTGATGTAATACCGTACTCTTTCGAGAGCGTTGGTGCTGCCGAAGCAGTTTCTTGGCAAGGGTTATACTGATTACTGGGTTGTTTGCCATTACCTTCCCAACGTTGTTGGTCAGTGCTCTATGTTATGACTCTTCACTCGGCCGAGTAATGACAGAGTCGAATGAGGGTTTTCGAATGATACGATTTATTTCAGAAGATGGCACTACGCATGCGGAATGCAGCCCAAAGGCCCTTCAGTCAGGTGCCCCCGGACCACATTAAGAATATGCTTCAAAACAATCACATATATAATCACACAAAGCAAAACTGGGTGTGGACTAAAAGTGTAAAGGAAAAACTGGGTGTGGACTAAAAGTGTATGCTAAGGGATAAGGAAACAAAGAAGTAAAAGAAATAAATGTGGCAGTGGGCTTCTTTCCCCCCTCCCTCGGGCCCTAGGGGAAGTTGAATCGGTCAATTCTCAGATATGCAACCACAGTTTCCAAGCCACCTACACAACTCTCAGATATGCAAGCCTTGCAAACTAATAACTTTCCTACACTCCTTCACTAGCACCTGCTGATAACAAAGGCAAAGCTTTGGTGATCACTGAGAATAGGAATGTGTGGGCAGCATACACTGAAGGAACACTTCCACAGTTCTCTCCAAGGTCGCACTAAGGGCACACCACCACAGGGCAACAGGAAGGGTGATAAGGGCTTAGTTTCCAAGAAACAGGAACAGCTGGGCTCTGTCCAAAAACAGTGGGGTGCATGGAACATTGGTAGCCTGAAACATTTAAAGCAACATTTTAAAGCAAGGTTTGAATAATGCACAGTTACAAGCAAGGTTAGAATCCTGACAGCTGATTAACACACAGCTAATGGTCCAAAATATGACCACCTAACATATCATCATAACAGTTTCCCTCCTTGGTCATATTTTGACCATTCCCAGCCACACCTGAGACTCACCGACCGAGTGGACCCCTATTTGGTTCCTGTAGCAGCTACCCCTAGGCCCCCGCGCCTGCCAAACGGGATTTACGAATGCCGTGGATAGCCATCAACATTCTCCAAATGAGAAGTCCCCAACTGCCGGTGGTTCAGGTTAGCTTCTGTTGCCTTTTATCTTGCCCACTGCCACAAGTCTCCCATTAAGTTGTCATATACAAATTTGATGTTAAGTCCACACAATATTAAAGGCACTACAAGTCTATACAATATTAACAGCAACATTATTATTTAGGCAATTATACTCAACACTAATTACAACAATAATATTTACAATATGCAAATGTATTAATGGGTGAGCAGCACTGTGAGCGCTCAAGGCATGGTGTAAGCTCCTTTCTCAACTTGCGCTAGAAGACAAAAGAGTCTCATGAGATGCATATTTACATATAAGGGTCATACAAGTATTTTCCATACATTCCTTCACTATCTGGTATTGTCCATTTTCCACGATTATGCATATGCTAGTCAAAACACTGCCACATCTATCATAAACCTCCATCAGCATTTTACTTGTAGATTTCCTTTCTTTCTTGTTACAACTTCCTGTATCTTCGTGTGTAGTGAGATGTATGAGTCCATGTTTGGCTTACCTTTTCACTTGAAAGTTCGTTGAGTAATCAGTAATACCTGGAAGAGTCTTCCCCAGGGCGCCCTCCGCCAGAACACCTTGTTGGCTCCTCAGCTGGTGGGGGTCGGGTCTGGTTGTGGCCCCATACAGAGGTCCTCGGGGTCTTCCTCCATGAGTTCGCTGTTAATTATTATGATGGCCTGGGTGAGGGGTGAGGCTTCACAGCATTTCTTTAGACAAATGGAAATGAGACGTTTGATCAGAAATACTCCAAAAATGATTCCCATGATGATTAGGATTGCTGCCCCTACCAGGCGCAGTAACCAGTCTCCCAGTCATGAAATATAGATCTCCACCCTGCGTAACCCTCCTTGCGTTCCACTCGATCGCTCGTGAGAGCTTCAAGCCTTATAGGTGAAAACACCTATAAGTGAAATGTGTTCTTCTCTGGGAGGTTACTGTATTTTCACAAGATTTCACAACTGTACTCCAAAAGGGTTCTTTCGGGGCCCATGGAACTTGGGTAATTAGAGATGCGTGTTGACCCCATATGAATCCTATTTGTGCAAAGTGCCCCCACTGGGTTTTGTCTTGCGTTTTGTTCTGCCAAGCCACTTCTGTCTTTTCTGCATTTTCTGACGTCCCTCCCAACAGGTTTTGTCATAGCATAAGACCATCTAATTGATTTTATTTCCTCGTTTCGTTCTATCAAATCATAAGTTTCCCTCGGCTTGACGCAAGACAGTTCTATGAGCTGCTGTGGCTGGATGGTTGTCAGCCCTCTGGAAATGAGTGGTGCGGTCTTGCCAGGTTCCTTTGAAAATATCTTTACCTTATCTAGTTCTTGGTTGTATGTTTTCCCCAACCTTCCGTATTCACCTGCTTCCATTCTTTCTCCAGCCGCTCCCCTCCTATGTCGCTGTGGGGTTGGTACTGGTTCATTTCTGTGTCCCCCTTTGCCACGGAGGTGTATACGGTTTCTTTGGCTTGAGTGTGTTAGTGTGTTGCCTAGTGATAGGACTCCCCCACAAAGGAGTAGTGTCAGTACCAGGAGTTGCATATTGTGTCGTCAAAGGTTCTGTCACTGTCTCCGTTACTACAAGGTTTACAGCATGCCACTGCACTGAACACTGCAGTCAACTGCAACATAATGACAAGTATTTGTGTAAAAGATTATTTTTAAATGATACCTCCGTACGAGGCTCCCACCATGACTAGAGCTTGCAGGACTGGAAGTTGCTCTGGGTGCGTGGTGAGTGGACGTGAAGGCCAGAGACCTTACTGTACACTACTGTGGATTTTGATCAGGCAAGCATACCTTCCATCCATCTCCTTGTCTGACGGCCAGTAAAGTGTTCTGGTGTTCGTTGCCCCATCTTGTGGTTCTGGGGCGCATCTCAATCTGTTCACCATTCTTCCTAACTCCCCTGCACTATGTCCGTTACTAACTGCCATTGAGATGTACGGTGTTAGTCCTTCTCTGTGCTTCATTAGTTCGCGCTCTCTGGCGGCTTGTTTCACCTCCACCGCCGCTCCTTCCTTCCCGATCCATCGGTTGGTTTTCATCAGAGTGCGTTTGACGGTGTAATCTCTATGTGCTTTGGCCACGTATTCATAATCCTGCCCTGTTTCATCGTAGTCAACAGTGAGTGCAGTGCAAAGCCAATTCCATTCCTTCCAGATCGATGTCGTTGCTAAGCAACCATTCCTCTACATCCCTTTAATTCCGCTTATACTTCCCAAATCCAATGAATTTATCCTGACAGATAGAGGCTCATATAAAGACAACAGACATGCTTTTCTGTCCGCTTCCAAACAAACATCTCGACCCCGACAGGCAGAGAATCGAAACGCTCCCTCGTCAAGGCCCACGATGGCTGCGTGTTCAAACAGCACGAGCTCCGCCCGTAATTTTTCCCAAAAACACCGCTATCCTGATAAGTGCGTAGCCTACCAAACGTCCTTGTTCTTGGATGTCTGACATGTAAACTAGGACAAATGTGTCCAAGAGCCACGTCCTAAAGGTTTTGTCTTCACCAGAATAATAATAAGAACAACGCGGAACTCTTAGAGCCGGCGTTTACTACGCGAGACGCGGCTAAAAGATAAACCCACTTTAAATAAAATCCGTTCCTTGTTCAAAGCATTTAAATCCTCCTTTCCATCTGTTGTAGTAATCAACAATAAACCTTTTTGATCGGCTTTATTCTCACAAAACCCATACGCATATCTGCAACAACATAAATATACATAGGGTAAGAATAACAAAATACAATAACTTGTACACATAATACTGAAGGCAAACTCCATACTCTAATCCCAATTACATTCCTCAGAGTACACCATTCCTAATACAGTATACTACATACCATTACTGTTCCAGCACGACCCTCCACGGAGCACGCGGCATACGAGTCATCACTAGCCACCGACCCCCATACACAGTGCTGCCACATCCGCCCAATCTCCGTTGCCGCTAATCACAGTACGGCACTTCATTACCACAACACCATCCATCCTAAATCCCTCGGTCCTGCGCCTCTTCCGCGTCTCTTTTTTTTTTTTTCTCTTTTCCTCTTCCGGTCACGAAGCCCAATCAACAACAACAACAACAACAACAACAACAACAACAACAACAACAACAACAACAACAACAACAACAACCGGAACAAACATATATATATTACAGCCTTGTTTCAAAGCATTGTCGCTTCCATGTTTCGATAGCGCGTGCACTCGCCCCGAAACAAAAAATCGAGCGATGCTTTGAAACGTCAACGTCAATGTCCTTATTAATTAATTTTACCACAAAGCTATCTCTTTAAAATCTAGTTTGTCCACCATATTCAAAATCAGCCGCCTCGAGAAATTCTTGTACATTGCTCCGACAAGCAGGCACATTCACAGCAGGGTGTTAATTGCACTTTCAAGTTTGACAAAGCGCGCTGGGCCCATGCGTGATTACGTCATCACGCACTCACATGAGCAATACGTCTTATCAGCGCGTTGGTTTTTACCATCAAACTCACGGAACAAATATTTGACGACATCTCAAATACGTTCGTTTTAAATCGGAATTTTACAGAATCCTATGAAGGGCGTCCCCATCTTGTAAAATGTGCTAATCTATTTCGTAAACCCTCACGATAAGCTGTCCTTCGATGGGACGATTTCGTGCTTTCGGCGCGCCTGTTAAATCCTATGGCACGTCATGTGACTCGCAAAACCCCATAAAATAAGTTTTTTTCCCAGATTTACGAAAGTCAAGCATAAAACATGCTTAATGACCCCAACAATGAAACCAGAATTGAAACTGACGTTAAAACGAACCCGTAACGTCGATCAGCCTTACGAAACATGCAAAGTGGAAACAGAACTGAATTTCAATTTGAAATCAAAATGATGCTCCGTGGAGACCATCCATTTATCACGTACAGTGTTCAAAGCCAAAACAGCATACAGAGTTTATCGGACCATGAGAAAATCCGAACGTTGGTCCATTTGACATCCCATTTGACAAACTGTCTGCTGAAGTGGTTTTAATTATTCAATTCCCCATCCAGTTCACACACACACACACACACACACACACACACACACACACACACACACACACACACACACACACACACACACACACACACACACACTCTCTCAATGACATTTTCCCATCACTGAATTAACAACACGTGCAGAATCGGTCATCATGGTCCTTCCTCCAGATTTGGTGTGCGCAATTCACCTCGTCCAAAGTCTTCACATTGACGATGACGACCCATCATTATCTCCATACAAACATACAAGTTGTTCCACACATACAAGTTCCAGGTTGGAACACTCAACTTACGTCTAACACAAAACTCAACCTTCCCCACCACATTGTATTCACAAATACATCCAAACAGGTAACTTCTACAAACAGCCCTTCTCCTGGCTCATTAACCTTGTGTTCTTTTCCCGTTGGTTCAAGATTCCCTCTGAATCTAATCGCTTACGTCCTGTCTCACTTTGTGACTCCGTTAGCCACGCTGCAAACGCTCTCCAGTGTTTTCCACTTTCACCGATAACTTTAAGTGTTGTTCCTTTGGGTAACTCTATGTTCTTTGCAGAGTTATTCCCCATCTTTGTTCTTATCTTACCAACCGCCTAATAGCTGTAAATCGTTTCTCCTTTTACGTCGGGACCGAAATCCCTTTCAATCAGCCGCCTAATAGCTGTAAATCGTTTCTCCTTTTACACCGGGACCGAGATCCCTTTCGACCCGCCGCCTAATAGCCTCAAACCCAATGAAGGCCTCTAACCTTCCCTCTCTTGGTACAGGATTCCAACCTGTTTCCTCCTTATTTCACACGGATACCTTTATCCTCGACCCCTTACCGGTTCTAACATACGGCCTGCCAGCCCTCTTTGTGCCCTTCAAACAAACCGCATTCGAATCACCTCATATGTTTTACCGTTACAGTTCTTGATCCGAGCAGATCCTGGAGCTGCGTCCAGCGGGGCACTGCCCACCAAGTGTACAGTTTTCACCTAACTAGGGCTCCCTGTCTTAGGTGCCCTATACGTGCAATTTCCACGTACCTTTAGCTGAACCCTTGTGATCGCTGTACACCAAGTGGAGTCCCGCCGTCCACACCGCCAGCATCAGTCGCATCCCATCCTCGTCGCCAATTGTTATGACTCTTCACTCGGCCGAGTAATGACAGAGTCGAATGAGGGTTTTCGAATGATACGATTTATTTCAGAAGATGGCACTACGCATGCGGAATGCAGCCCAAAGGCCCTTCAGTCAGGTGCCCCCGGACCACATTAAGAATATGCTTCAAAACAATCACATATATAATCACACAAAGCAAAACTGGGTGTGGACTAAAAGTGTAAAGGAAAAACTGGGTGTGGACTAAAAGTGTATGCTAAGGGATAAGGAAACAAAGAAGTAAAAGAAATAAATGTGGCAGTGGGCTTCTTTCCCCCCTCCCTCGGGCCCTAGGGGAAGTTGAATCGGTCAATTCTCAGATATGCAACCACAGTTTCCAAGCCACCTACACAACTCTCAGATATGCAAGCCTTGCAAACTAATAACTTTCCTACACTCCTTCACTAGCACCTGCTGATAACAAAGGCAAAGCTTTGGTGATCACTGAGAATAGGAATGTGTGGGCAGCATACACTGAAGGAACACTTCCACAGTTCTCTCCAAGGTCGCACTAAGGGCACACCACCACAGGGCAACAGGAAGGGTGATAAGGGCTTAGTTTCCAAGAAACAGGAACAGCTGGGCTCTGTCCAAAAACAGTGGGGTGCATGGAACATTGGTAGCCTGAAACATTTAAAGCAACATTTTAAAGCAAGGTTTGAATAATGCACAGTTACAAGCAAGGTTAGAATCCTGACAGCTGATTAACACACAGCTAATGGTCCAAAATATGACCACCTAACATATCATCATAACACTCTATCCTTTAAAATCCTGAGCATCAAGCAAGAAAGTAGCACATACCATTTTTAAAGTCTCTGGGATGACTCGGCTGGGGTTCAAACTACTGACCTCCCAGATTCAGAACGAACGCTCTCACCATCACGCCACCGAGTCTGGTGTTTTTTAAAATATATAGACAGAACAAACCAATTGATTAAGTTAATCAATCCTATCACATAGCTCATAATGCTGGAATCCCTCATTCAAATCCCATGTGTGGTGCTGATTTGTCCATTGTCTTCTAATATCCTTGTCATGCACAGGATATACAGTAGGTACAAGCTCCTTGATGAGCATTAAACATGGTAAAATGAACGAGGTGGGGATATGGCGTAAACCTGACGAGCTCACCAGCCTTCTCCTATATTCCTTGCAGTTGAAGGTTTTTATTTTTACTTATTTTCATTTACCGAAGTTGTACTCCCAGGGTGTCATATGATAATAGCATTTCCTACGGAATTGATCTTTACCCGTGAATAGCCGTTCCTTTACGGATGTGCGGTAGTATCCTGTGATGCGAGCTCGTGTCATCAACTAAAGGACGTGTGCAATGTGTGTGTATGAATAAAGGGTCATGAAGTAGCATCTTCCCCCTTTAGCCATCCATCCATCCATTGGGACCACACTCTATGCAGAGTGTTGGTGCTGCCGAAGCAGTCTCCTTGGCTATTGGGCACAATCCTGGATGGGTCGACACTCCGACACAGGATACCAGCAAGCTGGCACTCATTTTGACAACCTCAGGTGGATCACAGGCAGAGTCAACCCCACCTGGTATGAATTCAACAACAAAGCGGGATTTGAACTCAGGACCCTCGGATCCCAAGCCCACCACTCGAACCATGAAGGCAACACCAGGCATATTTACCCATGCATGTCATAGAATATTTCTGCATGGTATCGCTTGTCCAGTGCACAACAACAGACAGGATAATTATTCGCTATGGCCAGGTTAACAGCCCCAGAATTGGCATATTTTGTGTGACTTGTAATACCCTCTCCCACCAAGAATGGCGCTATGCCATACATATTTACATGGAGAGAATTGGGATCCTCCCCCGCCCGACACTGAACCCTGAGAATGGAATTCTGAATGTTTGGTTTTTTTTTTAACCCCCGAAAACTTACCTGTGTCAACCCCAAGTACAACCACCAGTTTTCAACTCACTCCGTCCAGTGGTTTACGAGTGTATAGAAGGCAAACAGACACTTCTCAAATTTCACTTGAATGCCTCTTTTGATTCTGAGAATCACAGACAAACATGTTTGCAAATATTCAAGTGCTGCCAAAATCACACTGCCAGCTCTCCGCTATCCTGTCCCAAACCAAACTTCATTCCTGATGAAGTTCAGAGAGACTCCATTGACAAATATATATATTTTTTTTTAAGGCTCAGGCACAAGCTGATCGACCAAAGTAACTCAGCACTGCTTAGCATTTGTTACACGAACGGGATTTCTGATTTAAATCGCCGAAACTGGTTATCATTGAACAGCTTTAAGATTGTACTTTGTAGGAATCCTCACAATCGCTGTAAAATTTCAATCAACTCTGATTGAGCGTGCGCATTGTGGCCCCGGGTGGTTGGGCTCTAACGATTGTGGAGCTCATCCAATTTGTGGGAGAAATTTGCACTTCTTCTTCCAGGTATCCCTGTGGGAGGATTGCCCATTAAAGCTCATGCGTCCTTTTTCCTTTCCCACTCTCCAGTATCTGGTGATAATCAGTCAACACTGTGAACAGCCATGATTTGATTGCCATAGACACCACTATGCGTGTAGTTAAGAAAGGTCAGCGTCGTGTGACCAGGAAGACGCGTTACATGATATTCAGATTAATGTGCCAGATGATGCTGTATGTCTGTCATGTTGCCCCATTCATGTGTACTTCCATAAGGTCCCTCCCCCCAACCCCCACAGTTACCTCTGAAATTCCACATCTGACAGGATGTTGCAGAGCTAGTGCAATTGCCTTTGAGCTGTCTATAGTCTGTTTGATTTTCGACTCGACTATAAAATATCACATTGGTGCTTTGCAAACAGGACGTTGCATCACAAGGTGCGTCGTGCCTCCAATGGATGTTAAGCTGAGTGTCACATCTGCTGGCATTAGTTGTTGAACGTTAAAGATCCTACAGTGTCTTTCATGAGGAGTAGATGAGTTATCGCCAGCACCCTGAATAAATTATAATATACTGCTACCTTCAGTCAAATGTCAGGCCTGGCCAGGCAGTTTGTGAAAGACTTGGACCAAAACCCTTCTGCGGCTGACCCCACAAGAAGGGTTTGAATAATTGAGGCCACTAAAGAAGATAGTAGTAGTTGTAGTAGCTGTATTTCTGGAAATACAGGCATTGAAATAGTACCATCTGGGTTTAATATTGAAGTTTAGCCTGGGACGTGGAGCTGTACCCAACATGTCCACTGGCGGCGAATTGTGGAATGACCTTCGGTGAAGGTTGGCTAGGAAATCAGCAGGGGTAACGCTGATGAATAGGTAACCGTTGACCAAGCAGCACCAGGATGTGGGAACAGCAGGTGACAATGCTTTGTCTTCAAAAATAATCACAGAGATCCTTCGACGGTCTTACAACACGTCAAGAATAGTCCACCATTTATAATAAGCCTACTTCAGCCCCAGTGATGGGTTTACAAGACCTCAAGAGTGAAACAGGTGTAATAAGATGTTTAATCTCTACGGCTGTTTAGGCGGATGAAGGCTGCAGCAAAATGAGATCTCCAAATTCTTTCGGTCTCCTCAATGAATCAAGGCTTTGTTCTGTCAAGTACATTGTGGAAGCTGCTGTGAAACAGTTTCTCCATGACAAAGAAATAGTGCACAGGCATCTTCCATGGAAACATCACGTCCAGCACATTTTTCAAGTCCTTCAAGAGATCAGCTCATGATGACGGATGCAGGATATGAGATCTGGAAGCTCCTCGTCATGATCTGGCATGAAGGCGGCAGTTCCAAAAAGGCCGTCGAGCACTTGCATGAACACGAGTGCCTTTTTTGACAGCTGCGATTGAAACCAAGCAGCCCTCTTTTTGGATCTGCTCTGCTCACCCCACAAGGAGAAGGGGTTAGAAAAGGTCCTCTAAATATTCTCTATTTAACCATTTCCTGTCTGGTAAACACACCCGGTGGGTTCACCATAATTGTAGTCAAAATCAACAATGTCACAGTCATTTTTGCAACTTGGAACATCAGGACCATAATGGACAACTATAATGGCCCAATAACTCAAATAATGCGATCTTGATATTGCTACCCTGAGTGAGACCTGATGAAAGGGAGTGGGGAAACTCAAGGAACAAAGAGGCAGCTATACACTCTTCTGAAAAGGCAAACAGGTGGGATACCGACTCCAAAGAGTCTGTTTTGTCATCAAGAATGAACTTGCAAACCAACTCGATTAATTCCCTGTTGGAATTAATGAGTTCCTCATGACCCTCCATCTTAAATTGGTGAGACGCCAATATGCCACTGTTATTGGTGTGTATGCCCCGACTTGATGCTGATGATGAAACCAAGGAGGAATTTGATCAAGTCCTTTCTGACGTAACGAAAGGGACACAGAATTGTCCTTCTTGGTGGTTATTACGCCTGAATCAGAAGAGACTCAAACCTCTGGAACGGAAACATCAGTCAGGAATGAATCGGAAAGCTTAACACCAATGGCACCCTCTTTTTCAACAAATTCTCGGAACATGGACTTACTATCACCAACACTTCTCTGTTAGAAAAAATAAACATAAGAATTCATCGCAGCACACACGATCGAAGCATTGGCAATTGATTGAAAATATTATTGTTCAGGCCCAATATCACAAAGATGTCCACATTATCCAGGCTGTACGATGGGAGCTGGTGAATACTTCACTGATTACCAATTGATCTACTCGATCATGTCTATCAAACTGGCCCCAAAACGACGTCGACACCAGAAGCGAGGTTGACATAAGATTAATGTCAAAGGATTTAAGGAATCAATAAAGTGAGACTTCCTTCTCCATT
>NC_140970.1:49044318-49184318 GCF_056783735.1 Eptatretus burgeri | reverse complement strand
CTCTCACCTCTCTGCTCTCTCTCATCTCTCTCTCATCTCTCTCTCACCTCTCTCACACCTCTCTCTCTCTCTCTCTCTCTCTCTCTCTCTCTCTCTCTCTCTCTCTCTCTCTCTCTCTCTCTCTCTCTCTCTCTCTCTCTCTCTCTCTCTCTCTCTCTCTCTCTCTCTCTCTCTCTCTCTCTCTCTCTCTCTCTCTCTCTCTCTCTCTCTCTCTCTCTCTCTCTCTCTCTCTCTCTCTCTCTCTCTCTCTCTCTCTCTCTCTCTCTCTCTCTCTCTCTCTCTCTCTCTCTCTCTCTCTCTCTCTCTCTCTCACCTCTCTCTCTCTCTCTCACCTCTCTCTCTCTCTCTCACCTCTCTCTCTCTCACCTCTCTCTCACCTCTCTCTCTCTCTCTCTCTCTCTCTCTCTCTCTCTCTCTCTCTCTCTCTCTCTCTCTCTCTCTCTCTCTCTCTCTCTCTCTCTCTCTCTCTCTCTCTCTCTCTCTCTCTCTCTCTCTCTCTCTCTCTCTCTCTCTCTCTCTCTCTCTCTCTCTCTCTCTCTCTCTCTCTCTCTCTCTCTCTCTCTCTCTCTCTCTCTCTCACCTTTCTCTCTGTGTCCCCCCCCCCTCTCTGCTGATCTGGGAATGATTAGACTCTGGTCCAACAAATGTAACATCTTCAATCCTGGAAAATCTCACTCACCTTTTCGCTCTGGAACGATCATCAATGAACCAACATATCTATTTCCTTGGTCATCCACTGGAAGAGATTCGGTCTCTTGAACTTCTAGGCCTCACCATTAGCAACAGGGTGTCGTATAAAATATGGGATGGATTTCAAGTTGGAATAAGTATATGATGATCTATGGAAGGTAATTTTTGTTTTTTATGCCTCTGCTGACAAAATTGCCAGAGGCATTATATTTTCAGGATGTCCTTCTGGCTTTCTGTCCATGTGTCCATTCGCTCATCCTTCCGTCTGTCCGTGATAGATTTTCATTACCGCAATAACTTAAGAAAGGTGGAAGGGATCCAAGTCAAAATTGGTAGAAGCATGTAAAATTAGAAGGGCACTCGGTAGAGTGCACACCTCTGACACGCAATACCTGATCCATGAGAACATATCTGGCCCAATACATTTTTGAAATAATATGCCATATATCGTTTTTGGCCCTATCTTTCAATGGTGAAGAATCCCTTTAAAAATTAAATTAGTCTCGTCTCCAGATTCGGATTCAGATCTTCACCAAAATCGAATCAATTCGTCCTTGACACACACACACACACACACACACACACACACACACACACACACACACACACACACACACACACACACACACACGATGAACTGAAAGGAAACATTACAAGTGAAATTCAGGCCAATCTGGTTGACTTTCTTGTGAAGGTTAGGAGGGGTATCGGTACCTGAGCAGCCGGTTGTGTTCCCCACCAAGGTGGGGGGATTTAAGTGACATCATTTTCAAAACCTCGTGTATTCTGAAAAAATTCCAATGTCTGCACTTCACAATGTTATTAATACAGTTGAATAAATAACTTCTAAAATTAAAGGATATTTATATTTCGAACGTGTCCCATCTTTTTGCTACACCCTGTATTTCCAGGGTCAACCACATAGCAAAGCTGACATCCAAAGCCAGCCACAGACTGGGCATATTCTATCAATCGAAGTCCTTCCTTGGGGGGAAAAAAAAGAGCTACTCATCGTCTACAATACTTTTGTAGCTCAATGGAGTATTGTTCTCCACTCGGGCTAACACCCCAGCATGACATCTATCTCTCCTGGATTCTGTGGAATCTGCAGCTTTCAAAATTATTATTGGAATCTTCCATGATGAGGCCAAAGCTCAAGGTTTGTTGCTCTTACCTCGCAGGCAGGTTATTGGTCTCTCTGTGTTCTGCCATTTCCTCTCCAACATTGTTTGCCCTGTTCTCTCAGTCCTCCGACCTCCCCAGCAACTCCAGGATGCATTCTTTCTTCCATTAACCCCCTCCTTGTTAAACTTCCAAATTCCAGCCTGACCGCACACCTCAACTCATTTATTCCTCGCTTCTCCAGTTTATGGAACCACCTTACAGAAGCTGTTCTGTCTCACTCTTCCATCTAGGACTTCAGGCAACTATTGCACTGCCATCTCTTGTCAACTCCTATTTGACCAATGATCTTTATTACCCCCATTAACCTTCCTAACTGAACCATTTTACTTGATGGTTTCAGTTTCCTCCCCTACATTCCTCTCCTCTTTTCCTGTTCATGCATTCCCATTGTATTTGTCCGACTTGTCAGTTCATGAGCCTCACTCCTATAAATAAAATTTTTAAAAGTACAACTGCACAACCTTCAGTCAGCTCAGGAAATGGCTGTTCGAATCACATCGGGCCTGAAACTAAGTTCATGGCTCATCAAGCAGGTCGTGATCCCCACCCTCCTGTCCGGAGCTGAGACTCCAGACTCCTGAAGTAAGTTTTATTTTCCCAGTTCAGTCACAGTAAGCGATCAAATGGAGAGCAGAGAAAGCCCTCAAGGACAATGTGATAAAATGTTACATCAACACTAATTCGTGGGAGATTATTGCACAGATCACGTCAGATGATGGAAAAGCATGACAAGGATCTCAGCACTTCAAAACTCTGTGACAACAAGAGGTGGAAAAACGGGTGTGGCAAAAACAACGTATCCCGAACAGCAACGGCAACAGGGACACCCTTAGCACTCGGAAACAAGGGCCCGAATCGCGATAGAGTCTGCTGATCCCGGATTGACCTGATCAGTCATCTACGGTCCTCCAGATAAAACCACCATGGATGATTATCATCCTCAAATCGAGTGATAGCTGGAGAGAGAGAGATGTAATATTGCTGGGATTCAGAGAAAGGGTGTGTTTGACTGTTTATGGTGTTCGGTTCTGAAGCATTTAATGGTGTTTTGTCTTGTCTTGTCTTCGAAGGAGTATTCAGGGTGGTTCAAGTTTGATCTGGACTTTTCTTTATAGAAGGCTGTGTGTATGTATATACTGTATATATATATATATATATATATATATATATATATATATATATATATATATATATATATATATATATATATATATATATATATATATATATATATATATATATATATATATATATATATATATATATATATATATATATATATATATATATATATATATTTGTTCGTCTTTCGGCTGCTCCCGTTAGGGGTCGCCACAGCGGATCATCCGTTTTGATCCGCATAATGATTTGGCACAGGTTTTACGCCAGATGCCCTTCCTGACGCAACCCTGGTCGCCTTTTATGACACAGGGATATGGATTGGGTTTCGCAATGATTCCGGGCTGCCCTACACCCTCTCATACCATGGCCCAGTGCAGAGCTCCCGTCCTCAAGCGATCCTCCAACCCAAGCCTCCGAGTAGCCGGATTACAGGCACACGCCACTATGCCCGGTTGTGTATGTATGTATGTATGTATATATATATATATATATATATAGGTCAGGTATGGGAGCATGTGCCAGAACAGCGCGTCGCTGCGTCCACTTTCCGCCGGTACTCCAGGGGCCTCCGTCTGGCCATCCCCCAGGCAGATGCCAGGCCCATCCCCATCTCCTTGAGATGATGGTCAACCTGCTGTAACCATGAGGCACGTGGTCGGCCCACTGGCCTCCTCCACTCATGAGACTCCCTCGCTGAGAGAATCTGGTGAGCAGGATCAGCGTCAGGAAAACGAGCCACATGTCCATACAGCCGCAGCTGACGCTCACGGACTATGCAGGTAACAAATCTCATCCGAGTCTCTCTCAGCAATCGCTCGTTGGACACAAAATCCGACCAGCGATAGCCAAGGATTCTCCGAAGAGACCTGGTACCAAAGGAATTGTCTCCGTCTCAGATCCTGGTCAAAGTCCAAGTCTCGCACCCATAGAGCAAGACTGGAAGTACCAAGGACCTGAAGACTCGGACTTTCGTCCTCCCGCACAGGTACCGGCAGCGCCACACCCCATGATCCAGTGAATCCATGACTCCCCAGGCCCGACCCAGACGTCTATTGACCTCCGGCTCACAACCTGCGGAGACATGAATATCACTGCCAAGGTAAGTGAATCTATCCACGACCTCAACATCCTCACCACAAACAGACACAGACAGGACAGCAGCATCCAAGATGTCACCGAAAGCCTGGATCTTTGTTTTGACCCAAGAAATCCGTAATCCCAACGGCTCCGACTCCTCATTCAGCACCTCGAGGGCCCCCAAGAGGATGTCTAAAGTCTCCGCAAAGATGACTGCATCATCTGCAAAATCAAGGTCCGAGATCTTGACATTGCCAAACGATGCACCGCAACTTGATCTCTCCGACATCCTCCCAAGAATCCAGTCCATACAAGTGCTGAAGAGTGGGGGCAAGTACACATCCCTGACGAACTCCAGTAACAACTGGAAATAAGTCAGAGGCGGTACCACCACACTTCACAGCACTCTCAGTACCAGAGTAGAGTTCAGACATCAGATCGATCAGTTTCGGTGGCACCCCACGAAGACCAAGAATCCTCCAGAGGACATCCCGATTCACTGACTCGAACGCTTTACAGAGATCAACATAGGCTGCAAGCAGCCCCTGCCGAAATCCTCGTCTGCATTCGGTGAGGACACGAAGTGCAAGGATACGGTCACTCGTTGACCTCTTTGGTGTAAAGCCTGACTGCTCTGGACGCTGGTGCTCAAGCAGATGGTGGCGAACCCTATCAAGAATTATCCGAGCAAAGACCTTGCCCGGCACTGAGAGCAGCGGTCACCCTCGGTAGTTGTTGCAGTCTTGGCGATCACCCTTCCTTTCCAGAGAGGGACAACAAGGCCCCTCTTCCAGTCAGTTGGGATGATGCCTGTGTTCCAGGCAGAGCACAAAACTGCATGCAACGACACGAGTGCAGTATTTCCACCAGCCTTGAGAAGTTCGGCATGGATGCCACAGATCCCTGGGAGCTTTGCCCCGCTTCAACTGGTTCACCGCAGCCCGTGTTTCCACAAGCGATGGTGGACCACAGTTGATTCGAGGGTCAGCAACAGGGATTGTAACACCCTTGACGTCCAACTCGACAGCTGGGGGATCAGCCTGGTACAACCGTCGAAGTAACCGGCCCAGCGGGCCTTCACTTCAGACTCCTCTGTCAAGAGCCTACCACTCTCTGCTCGAACTGCAGTGCTCCGAGGGATGGGCTTGGATGAACGTAATGCGCGACTCCCCTGTAAGCGGGACGAGAATCACCTGTCCACAGGTGATGCTCTACCCCTCACAGATTCCGAGCACATAGGCCTCCTTGTCCACCCTCAGTGCACGTACAGTTTTACGCCTCAGCTCCCTGAACAGCCCAGCTCTGCCATTCAGCCTGGCCCTGCGACTCTGGTCAATGGTATCCAGTGTCCCTTGAGAGACAAAATTCTTCTTTGCCCTGCGGTGAACTCCAAGGCATCCACCGGCAACATCAAGGACGGTGGTCTTGAAGGTGTTCCACAACTCTTCAGGACCCCCCAAAGCACCCAGACCCCCAAGTGTCCACTCAGCCTGTTCGCAAACTCCTCAGCTACTCTCTCATCCCTGAGCTTGGCAACATCCAGCCTAGGCTGGGATGGTACCATTCTCCAGGATTTAAGGTGCAGCTTTAGAGTTGCTACAACAAGCCTGTGGTCAGTATTGAGGAACTGAGCACTCCGGTAGACCCTGCAGTTCTGATCATCCTCCAGCGACCGCCAACGAGGACATGGTCAATCTCCTTTGCCACACCGCCAGCGTTGGAATACCAAGTCCAGCGATGAGCTTGCGGGCGCTGAAACCATGAACCAGCCACTCCTAAGTCCATGACTTCTTGCAAAGTCAAGGAACTTAGTGCTATTCTGGTTCATAGTTCCTGACCCATGGGGACCAACACACACCTCATAACCGTCCCTATCAGTTCCAGTCGATGCATTGAAATCCCCCAAGACTAGAAGTGTATCTCGCCTGGGGCACTGATCAACCACAGACTCGAGTGTGGCGTAGAATGTGTCCTTCACGGTAACATCACTCGCCTCAGTCGGAGCATAAATAGAGACCAGGGAAATGACACCTAAGGAGTGACGAATCCTTAATCTCATAATACGCTCGTTGACCGGTGTTACCTCAATTATCATTGGGGTCAGCTTATTGGACACAGCTACAGCAACTCCCTTGGGTATGGTAATCATCAGAGCGACCAGACCAATAGTAGGTGTAACCACCCACCATTATCTCGCCGCAATCCGGTCTCCGAACTTCAGAGAGAGCTGCAACCCCGATATCCAAACGCTTGAGCTCAGATGATAACAGAGACAGGTGATCATCCTCTTAGGGATAGGACATTCCAGGCACCCACCCGAAGGGACCGCCTCAGGTTAACCCAAGGAGACCGCCGGCCTGGTGGACGACACTCAGCACCACTCCGACACACTCTCCCGCAATCTGACCCAGGGATGTTACCCCGTGGTTTCCTCCTATCAAAGATTGGGGGTCCCGAAGGCTTTGCCCCAATCCCATCATCCGGTGAGCTGCCCTGCGAAGGGAAGCTGCACAGGAGGCCTCACGGAGTGGGTTTTCAGATTTTTTGCGTTTTTGCGTTTTGCGGAATGAAGCGTTTTACGGTGGCTGAGTGCAAATCCTGCCACCAACCTCCTAATAAGAAGTGACCCAACTGCAGGAGGACGTCCGCAGACACAGTTGCGCACTAGATATGGATGGCCGTTGGCTCACAATTAGCTCCTCCGCCCTTTGACAGGTTTTGTTTTTAATCCTGCTGGGTGTCCATATCCAAACACCCTCCTCACCAGAAAACCTGGTGGGGGAGACGGTTTAGTCGCCGACAACCCGACCATGGAACAGGTTAGTACAGGTTTACATGGTACCTGTAGCAGGTCACAGATCGAACCTGACCTGACGAAAATATATATATATATATATATATATATATATATATATATATATATATATATATATATATATATATATATATATATGTGTGTGTGTTACATGTATTACATGTAGATTAATATTTTAGGGCTGGTAGGATGGCCAAGACATATGCACACTCGTCTTTAAACAGTCTAGCCTGTGTTCGGATCTCGAACCAGCTATAAACTGTCATCCCGATGGATCACAGGCAGGGTGATTCATCAATGTGTGTGCCATCCCTCAGATGTACGTTAAACAGACATCCCGTCTGCCGGGCATTAGGTGGTGGACATTAAAGATCCCACGGTGTCCTTCACAAACAGTAAGCGCCGTTAACAAATTCCAAATTCCTGCCATAACCTTAGTCGAACATTGGGCCTGGTCAGCCAGTTCATGAAGGACTTGGGCCAAGCTTCTCCCGGCCAACGTCGCAACACGTGGGAATAATTGTGGCCATTAAAGAAGACGACGAAGAGTGGAGATTAATATTTTTGAGGGAATTTGTCTTCATGGTCTTGCTTATCAATACTCATCATCACATGTGCTGAAAATCAAGATGGCCACAAGTGAGGCCACAGACGGTGGATCAGTGAATAATTATGAAATATCTGATCAAAAAACATCCAACTTATTGAAATTTACAGACGATAGGCTGCACCACACAGTATGTTTGTCATTTGCTTGTCAACAATAGCCACACCTGACTCGTGCAAATAATATTAAGATGCAGATGAAAATATAAAGTGTGAACTGTATGTTGTGAGAACAGCCACCTCAATTCGCACTGGAAATATCAAGCGACTTGAGGATCTAATTTTGACTGACCAATGAGCTGTCTGTTTGTCATATCAGTTCAGAAGTGAATATTATTGTCGGTAACGGTGGATCCATCATTGATGGAAAAATTAGTTACAAACAAAATTCGAGGTCAAATTTGAACCACCGGATCACTTAACTGAGAGCCTGACTTAAATTCACAACACTTTCCCACCCTCTTTCATTCACTTCAACCTTGCAGGCCCTGACCGGTGCGATGCCACCAGAATATCCACTGGAATCTGGGGAGAAACTTCCACCCGTGCGCCGACGAGTTGGGACAGCTTTCCAACTTGACGAAAGTCAACTTGGGAGCAACACGGAGGTGAGGAGGTCCACTATCATTGCTTATGGACATGCTTTGCCTTCATTTTAATTTACACCCATCATATATATATATATATATATATATATATATATATATATATATATATATATATATATATATATATATATATATATATATATATATATATATATTGGAAATCTTCGGATGTAAAAATGTCAATTCAAAGTTCGGTAATTCGAGTTTGGAGACTTGGAATCGGCATCTAAATCATCTAAATCATCTAAATCATCGACATCTAAAGCTGGTTGCAAATTGTTGAAGATTATGCTTGGTTTTCGGGCATTCTCCGAATCGACGGATAGCTTGTGCCTCTCTCTTTGTCAGCAATGATGAAAGCATTATCACCAAGATCAGGTCTGTCTGATTATTCCAATGTGCCTTTGCTTTCTGTCTTCTTAATTATTATGCGTTTTGGTTTCATAACTCTGCCGTCTACTGGAAACATGGCTGAGTTCAACGAAGGACCTTTTTAAGAAGTAAACAAAAGGACCTGTCAACCATTATTTCTTTTAACGCTGAATAATAGCACAATTTTAAATGATGTAACCGAAACTGTGTCAACTATGCTTTCATTTATCTTTTTCTTGCATTGCAATGTCGTCTGCTTAACGTCCAGCACCTTTCCCTCTGCGTTATTTCCTCACACTGAGTACTTTCCTCCCATCTTTCACTCCATTCGTTTCTGCTATCACAATTTTAACATTCTCTCGGGACATTCCCACATTGTCATCCTTCAAAGGAATTCCCCTCCCATGTCTGCCTTCCTAACAGCAACTTTCCACTGGAATCGGACATCTGAAGTTGGCTCACCTTACCCATTTTTTCCCCGAGTCTAAACCCAACACTCACCCTCATTCTTTCATTGCCCTCTCTACTCACCAGAAGATTGGGATAAATTGAGAAAACAATAATTTAGGGAAAGAAAGAGGTGGTGAGGATATGAGATGCAAATTAGGGTTGCGGTGTGTGGAATAAGTTGGCAGAGAAGGGAAAGGAGGTTGGGAGTGCGAGTGAGATAGGAAACAAGGAGCATGTACATGATATCCAGAAAGGTTAAATATAATTCACCACTTTGCCAATTGTATGAATAAATAGCCCTTTACATTGCTCATCGAAATTATTTACACGTGTGCATTCAATAATTTCTAATTCACTGGGACCATGACTTGCTTTTTCTGTGCAAGTGAAATTTGGTAGCTGCGTGGTATTCTTAAATCTGTTTCATCATCGACCCCTTTATAATTTCAGGCGTCGACGTAATGATCATTGCCTTTGTTTGCAGGAAAAAGAACTTGATAAGCTTGAGCGTGATTTTGCAATTCAAGCCAAGATCGTGGAGGCCTCTCGGCAGCTAGCCCGTGACCCGAATGTGACGAAAAAGGTGCGACGCAAGCGCAAGGTGGCCTACGCGGAGTCTGCTCGGCGCCTCCAGCACCTGGAAGAAGCCATTAACGAACATCGGATGCATACGGGCCAGCACCCTACCCAGCGCGCTTCACTGCTCCTCGACGGTATGTTTCATGAATGTAGTTTTCTCTTTTCTCCTTCGCCCCTTCTCGTTATCAAACTCCCTCTTAATTTTCTGCTTCTTTATTTGCTTTCCAACCACTTTGTGTTTTTATTCATTTTGTCCTTCAATTGTAAATGATGATAATTGCCTTTTTCATTCCTTTTTTTAAAATGCAACGATTGAATGTTTAACTCTTTCTTTCTTTATTACCTCTGCCATCGAAGGTGGACGGAGGTTATGTTTTCACCCCTTTCTGTCTGTCTGTCTGTGAGCAGGATATCTCAAAAAGTTGTTAATGGATTCAGACAAAATTTGGTGGACAGGTTGAGTGTGTGACAAAGACGAATTGATTAGCTTTTGGTGAAGATCCGGATCCGGAAATGAGAAATTTTAAGCGATTCTTCACCTTTGAGAGATAGCGCCAAAAACGATATATAGCATGATATCTCAAAAAGTTATGGGTGGATTCGGACGGACTTAGTGGATGAGTTGGGTATGTGACCAGAACAAGCCGATTCGATTTTGGTAAAGGTCCAGATCCAGATCCGGCCTATCAGTGGGGTACAAAATGTAAACTGTTCAGCCTGGCAGAGGTATTCACTCTACAAAGTGCCGTTCTAGTTTTCTGTTTTTTTAAAAAAAATTCTCCCCTTATTCGACATTTAGTTACATTTTTAATACTTGTATGTGCAGAAAAGTGTCTCCCACCGTCCTGATATTGATGATTCATCATTGTTGCTGCACCAGTCACAATAAATGATATCATTCATCATGTTCTTTTCTGATTCAGACGAAACTGTTTTGCTTGAGGATGGCTCCCAATCAGATGGAGTGATAATGGATGATGGTAAGTGTTTGTGTGTATTGGTTTCATTTCGACTTTTTCTCTTTTCCTATTCCAGTTTCCATACTCTCCTAAATCTGTTAAATAAATTTTCGGGAAAGTAAATGTATACACTCTCTTTCCGTACAAAGGGGTGACGTCGCACAATGTAAACATTGGACTTTGCATGCCAGCATAGCTTGCTGTGGTCTAAGTGTGCATGGCATTTATTATTGTGCAATGCAGGCCACTTTGGTTTTCAATGAATAAATATTTATTCGGAAAGGTAAAGATTTGTCACATTTTGTCTTTACAAAAGATGAGTTGGTGGGCACCATATTTTCTTCGGTCCATTCGACTCCTCAGCGGAGAAGTATCACACCAGCTCGTTCTCGGTGTTACAGTGCCAGGGGTCGGCCCCCGCTGCCCCCATCTGTCCGCCTCCCACCGTCTACATTGCGCAGGTCTGAATAACATCTCAATATTGCTTCTTTGATTTATGTGCTCTTCTTGATTTCAAGAGATTGTTCACCGATATCCACTCACAAAAGTTTGGAATGCTCCTTTTTCAGCTCACCAGTTCAAAAAGATCCCCCAGAGAAAGGTTCGAACCAGCGCTGTGTCCACACCAACAAGTATGGCCAGGCACAACTGATATGTGATTGTTGTTTTTTTTATCATCGCACTGCACCAAAGATTAAATTGTGTTTATGACGACAGTGGTTAAAGTTTATAGGGCTAGAAGGATGCCCGAGAGGTCTGCACACTCGCCTCGAAGCCGTCTACCCGGGTTTGAATCTCGACCGAGCTATAAACTGTCATCCTGGTGTTTCATAGGTATGGCGATTCATCAGTGTTTGTGTCATCTCTCGGATGGATGTTAAAATAGTATCCCATCTGCCGGCATTAGTTGGTGGATGTTAAATATTCTTTGGTGTGCTTTGCGAAGAAGTACGTGAGCTATCGCCACCTCCATGGCCAAATTCCAAATTCCTGCCCTAACCTTCATTTGAACATCATGCCTGACCACCCTGTTCGTGAAGGACTTTGGCCAAGCTTCCCCCTGCCAACTATACGAGAACAAGATATCTGAGATGACAAAGCGATTGCCAAGGGTAAGCTTCCCCTGGCATCCGCGAACCAATGATGAACCTATTATTTTTGGACCACCATATCACCTTGACCTTCAACATGTATGGATAGAATGTAAATATAGAAAATGTGTCGCCATCTACAATCTATCTGCAAAACTCAACATCATGAAAATCAGAGGAAAATTATTCAAGTTATGATCAAAAGGTAATTCGGTCACAATCCAAAAAAGTAGGTCAAGGACACGAATCAAATATCAGGGGCACAACTTTAGTGGAGGTCCACTGTTATGATGCAAGAACATCTTGGAATGCCAAACGGTCTTTGAGATTCCGTGTTGGCAAAATTGAGCGATGACAAAACAAAACCTTTTTTTTTCAGACCCCCATTTGATCTTGACCTTTAACCTAGAGGGGTATGATGTAAATGAAGCATAAATACAGCTTGCTCTATGCTATCTAAAGAGGGCAATTTCGTTCTGATCAGACCAAATTTAGTTGTTATGATGTTAAATTGTGTAAAATTACGTCATGACTTTAAAATTAAGTCAAGGTAAAAAAAAAAAAAAGTATGTCAACCCTGCATACTTTGTATTCCCACTGTTGATGCAAAATTTCATTCTGAAAGTCCCAGCCGGCTCGAGGATACAGCTTGGACATTGGTGGGAAAATGGGAGGAAAAAAAAATAACCCAAATGGTGGTTTAGTACTCCTCGGGGGTCGAAGAAACTCTGATGTATCATTAAAAACTGGAGGCACTATTGTAGAAACAAATCCTACAACAGGTATAAGCCTCCCCCTGTCCGATGAGGGGAGGGTTAATAATTGTGTCCATCAAAGAAGAAGTGGCTGAAGTCTATAAACTGCATCAGTGATGACATTGAATTTGGAGGAGGAAAGGAGATCAACGTACAGAAGGGATGCCGGTTGCTTATACTCCTGAATTTGGGAGCGAATTTCTATTTGGAATCATACATGAGTTTCTGCACAGCACAAAGCACACTCAGGGTAATGTGGGTTCTTTTTTTCTTCTGTGCAGCAGTGTATATACCATAGCCAGAATGGCATTTTGATGAATGATATTTTAATTACATCATTTAGTCTTTTCCCACCCACGGCATGGCATGACCACCTGTGTGTTCCTTTGAATCCTTACTTTACCCACATTATATTCCTTGTTGTGGTCTTGCTTTGCATCATTGTTGTTTTCCCATCTCAAAATGTTATTGCACAAACTTCTTTTATTCCTGTAACACCAACAAAGCTGTGAATCCAATTAAGAATACTGGCCATCTACGATTGCCTTTGACATTTTCTCCCAGTACCTGCATCTGCCGTATTTTCTCCTTCCTCCCTTCTCTTCCCAACTTTTTCTCTTGCCAGTCCATTTCCTCTCAATTTTTTATACCTTTTCTTTTCTTTCAGGGATGCTGAATTGAGTCTGCTTCATGGATGCAATGTGCCGAGGAGTGCCGAGCGCTCCAACAGCCTCGATATGCCAGGCCAATTGCCACTCCGCTCTTCTCCAACCCCGACTATAGCCACTTCATGGGATGCGCATGAAAGTAGCAGCTCATCCCATCTCGATGATGGCTCCTCTCACACTAGTGGTTCAAGCCTTGAACAGAGAGGTTCACAGAGATCAACCGTGCCAGCCACCTACCATACTCTGGCATGTGATCATTCGCGAGACAAAGTACGTCGTAGAATAGAACACAATGCAGCAGCTTTTCTTTCTCGAGGCTCAACAGGTAGCAGAACAGTTACAGTGGGAAGCATGCCAAACCTGGCTTGTGATACCTTTGACATGAACGACGGTTCTCGAGCTCAACCTCCACTGCAGCAGCATGGGTATGCTACGCATGATTCCTTACTCCAGCGTCAGCCATTTTTACAATATAGCAGCTTTTGATAAACTTTCTTCAGAGTACTCTATGTCAGAATTTTATTTGTATTTCTCCATACAGATATGTTGGGGGGGGAGTCGTTCATGTAACTGGTTGAAGAAACACCGTTGTTGCACAGAAAAAAAGAGACATAGAATTGACAAAAATCACACAAATTTCTTGCATCCCATAAATATGATGGTTTGACATGATATTGAACACTTATTTATTGTATTTTGAAGTAGCAGCTTATGGAAAAAACTAGAATACAGAATAGAATAGAACAGAACAGCATGACTAGAGTGGAAAGTTAGGAAACACACCAACAGCAGGTACGAAACACAACAGAGGGATTCTTGGCAGAAGAATTATCAAGTAAAGGAATGAGCACGTAAGGGGAAGGAGTGGAATGGGAAGGAAGATGCAGGGTGTGAACAAGATGGATACAAGCTCAAGCAGAAGTTAGGGACAGACAGAACCGGAAGGGAAAACCAGGGAGCAAAGAGCAATGTAACAGATCAACGGAAAGATGGGTGGAGGGAGAGGGTAGAAGAGACGACAGGAAAGGAAGTGGTGGGCTTATGGAGGGACAATAAGGGTATAAAATATCATGAGTATGCTTGGGGGATGACCCAAAGGAGGGGGTAAGCAGACATCTTTGAAGTTTTGGAGGGAAGAATGTGATATAATAAGCAGAGGAAGTTGGTTCCACATGCAAGAGAAAACAGCAACAAATGAGAACAGCACTCGGTAGAGTGCATACCTTCGCCTGGCTGAATAGTTTACATTTGGTACCCTACTGATGGGCTGGACCTGCATCCACGTGCATCCTGGACAAATCTGAGGTGTGGGGAGACAGCACTGAAAGTGCAGCGGGTATAAGACCAGAATGGAGGCAGTAGAAGTGAATGTTTCTCGAGCACTTGGAAATCCGTTGGTCACGGATCGAGCATTGCCAGAGGCTGTGTGTGTTCTTTTGTGCTTGTTACAAACTTCATGGAGTTATACTTGGTACAATTTCTTTGTTGGCTGTGGCGTTTTTTTCTTCGAATTCTGTGTGTGTATGATATATACATATATACAGTATATTGCATTTTCACAGATATATGTATATGTATGCTGGTATACTATATACATATATATATATATATACATTTTATATATATATATATATATATATATATATATATATATATATATATATATATATATATATATATATATATATATATATATATATATATATATATATACACATATACACGTTGTTGTTCGTCTTTCGGCTGCTCCCGTTAGGGGTCGCCACAGCTGATCATCCGTTATGATCCGCATACTGATTTGGCATAGGTTTTACGCCGGATGCCCTTCCTGACGCAACCCTAGTCGCCTCTTACAACACAGGGATAAGGATTGGGTTTCGCCATGATTCTGGGCTGCCCTACACCCTTTAATAGCGCGGCCCACTGCAGAGCACCCGTCCTCAAGCGATCCTCCAACCCAAGCCTCTGAGTTGCCAGATTACAGGCACATGCCACAATGCCGTGTGTATATATATATATATATATATATATATATATATTGTTGCGGTCTTCGCGCCCGCCGGCGTGCGAACGGCCACGTAACTCGAATCGCGGCACGTCGCCCACCGGACGGACAATCCAGTCGTGACCCTCTCGGACTAACGCCGGGAACCAGTCACGGGTGGACCTTTCGGTCTCACCGCGATCGAGCCAATCAGCCCCCGCGTGGGATAGGGTTGCTCGCCAAATTCGAACTACCTAAGTACCCACGCGGAGGGTAGACCGGGCGATCGCACCTCGCCGCAGGTCGACTTCGGACACGGGCCACTTAAGCGACCCGTTCCGTACTATCAGAATAACCGAGCGGTGTTATCGTCGACCTCGACGGTTCGATTAATTATCGGGCGTATTCAGCCCACTACCAACCCTTTACGTGAAGCAAGATGGGGATTCAATGGAGGAAAAGACGAGCGAAGCGGGAGAACAGTTCAACAATAAAGCACATTTATTCGCGGCACACGGGAAGCACACAAATACAATTCCACCAAATGCACACAAACAAAAGAAAACACAATTCCATTTACACAAAAAGCAAACATAAAAGTGAAAACACAGTGCAGAGCTAATACCGACTACCGAGCACACGGCAACACTTATACAATTCTACTTCACAGACGGCGCCGACAACACATACCCAAAACCAAGGAAAAGAAATCCCCCAAGAATGAGGTAGGCCTGAGGCCGAGACCGGGTCGGGCCTACCCGTCTGGTGATGAGACGCGGAGCGGCGATGGCACCGCAACCCGCGGGCCTCGTGGACAGTGCCTGGTAGGGGGTGGGAACGGGGCCCCTTGGTCGCACTATCTCAGCGCGGGGGAAACAGGAGGGGGTTGCTGATGCTCGGGGTATAGAGGATCTTTATTATGTGCGACGAGCGTCTCCACCTCGGCCAGGTCGCGCTGTCGGCCTCCCTCGGGTGCAGCTTCCTGCACGACGCGAGCACCCCCTCGTCTGGTGTCGCCGCCTTTCCACAGCTCCGTCCCCTCCGTTCCGACTCCAACGCACACGACGAGCAGCTCCACCGCCCGCGAAGTCTTGACCCTCTGCTTCCGACTCTCCTCTTCTTGACTCTCCGACCTCGTTCTGCTGACTCTCTCCTTCCCACTCTGACTGACGAACACGGTCCTTTTATCCACCCGTAACTTCGCCTTTGACCCCCTCCCTTTGACCTTTCACCCCGCTCCCCATTGGCCCGAGAAAAAGTGGGCGTGAAGGCTTTTTGATCCACAAATTTGCATATATCGATCGTTCTGTGGGCGGGGCCAAATCGCCCCTCGCTCACCGATTGGACGGCAAAAAGTGGGCGTGTGTCGTTTTTGATCCGTTTTTGAAGCAGAAAATCCGTGGTTTTGTACACGCTGTTCAACGTGCGCCCTACACGAGTCCAGCATCGGTGCCCATGAGTGGCGCGAGATGACGGTGATGCGATGGTGGCGAGTTGTGACGGTAAAGGTCGTGGCGGTTGTGGTGAAGCGGCGTTGTGGTTGGTGGTCGTTGTTGTGGTTGTGATCATGGCGGTTGGTCCAAAATAAAGATAGTAAAAGAAAAACGGCTATCCTGAAGAGTCGCAGCACGTATAAATGACATGTATTCCCACTAGACAACGGGTTTGGGCCTAACTACACATGCACTTACCGAGATACCTCACCTAAGGGACCTGAATGGTGGTTTGCGAATTTGGTAACCACAACACTACCCCCTTCCCTTTTTACAGACTCGTCCCGAGTCGTCAAATTTTCGTGTGCCATCATGTGTAGTTTTCCCAAGTACATTTTACCTACGGATCCCTGAGTGCGACATTCATGGTATTCGTGTCCCCAAAATAAATAACCTGAGGGCTGCGTAACTACCTAAACAAACTCACTCACACGGACGACTTAAATAAAATTGCCGGCGCTAAGACAAACATGCCGGGGGCGCACTCATATGTACAGTACATCTTACCTTAACTTACAAATCTTACACTAAACCATGGCCCAGGATCATTGAACTCTGCAAAAGAAAGCAGTTAGCAGGGAGCCAGGCTGCCCACATGCAGTCTCTGGCTCAAAACAATGCAGGTGACAGGGAACGTGGCTGGCTGCTCACACGCAGTCCAAGGCCTTCCCTTTTGAACTGAACGCAGTGAACCACAACGGTGCATGGGCTGCACAAACGCAGTCTCCGTGCCAGCTCAAGTGGCACACGCAATGAACACAACGAATGGATGGATGAATGGATGGACCGAATGCAGTGAACCACAACGGTGCATGGGCTGCACAAATGCAGTCTCCGTGCCAGCTCAAGTGGCACACGCAATGAGCACAACGAATGGATGGATGAACACAAACACGGTGCACGGGCCGCCACTGCAGGCCCGTGTTGTAGCTGCCAACAGGGCAGTTCTCGCAGCTTGCAAACTGTTGCCTTGCGGATCCTGGCGCACATGGAAATGAACAGGGGGGGGGGGCAAAGCAAAATTGAACGGGGCTGGTGAACATGGGCAGTGGGCATGGCATGGCAAAGGTGCAGGCAACACAGCCCGCAGAAGAAGGCCGCTGCAGGCAAACACAGCCGGCAGATGAAGACCGTTGCAGGCAAACACAGCTGGCAGATGAACTGGCCGGCACAGGCCTTGAAGCAAAACACGGCCAGCCGATGGCACAGGTCTTACAGCAAAACAACAGCTGCTGATGAAGTTGGCCAGCCTTTGCCGTTCAGTGGAGGTTGGTGGAGGGGAGTGCGGTGGTGCTGGCCACTTGGAAGGCGGGCTCGGACCTACCTACCTGTCTCCCTCCCAACCTATCGCCTTTGCCTGTCACTGTACATACCCACTCCCTTAATTTGTCAAACCCCAATTTAGCCCCCTTAATTTTTTTTATTATTTTTTTTTTTATTTTTACTTCCCCACTATAAATCGTCCCCTAACCCCCTTTATCGTCCTTGTTCGGCTAACCTATTCTGTCACCTAGCCTACTCCCAACCCCTACGTTCCCTTCCCGGAGGGGAATAAGGGAGAGCTAACGTCCTGTGTCGAGGCCCAACGAAGCCTCAGAATGGCCTCTCCAGAGTTCGGCGATCTAACCCAAAGTGGGTCCAGCGGCCCACAACGACAGCGAGGGGATGGATGGTGCGGAGGGGTACATCTCCTAATCTACCCTAACCATTAACTCTTAAACTACCCCGGGGCTTTCAACAAGCGCCTCTCGCTTAAACTATTGGTTCTAACAACCCAGATTCCCGTCGCCTGTGTTGGTGTCCTTACAATTTCGGGCCTCGCCCCCCAATTTTCTCTCCGTGCCCTCACACGGTCTCCTGGCTGGGACACGTGGCTCCCTTTGGCAGGCACGACCCTCTGCCGATCTCCCGCTATGGCACCCCGGGCACTACACTGCCTCCGAGCCTACCAGGTCCCTAACACCGGGAGTGCCCCCCATGGCACCTCCCTGAAACGCACACGTGGCAGGCCGGCCTCCCGGGCCCCTTTCCGAGGGTCACCCGTGCCCACAACACTGCCCACGCGGCTAATGGCGCCCCGGGCCCCCGCACCAAGCAGGCGCACCCGTGCCCACTACTCTATCCCGGCCCCCCATGGGCCCATGGCCTACCGCGGCCGACTAGCCTGGTGCCCGGGGTACCCACTCAGCGATACACACCTTTCGCAGCCACGCTCCCAAGCCCGTCAACAGGGCTCCTGCACCCCTCCAAATGGGTCTCGAGCCTACTTTCCCACCAACAACAGAACGACCTCCATTTTTCAATTTGACTAACCCAGCTAACTCACTCTACACTGACCCCGGGGTCCCTTGGGCGGGAGTCACTCCTCCCCCCAATCACTCATCGCACCATGCATTCCCCATTCGCTCCACTCACACAGACCCGCTGGCCTCACTCACTCACCATGTACTCACCTCACAACTCACCAACAACTCTTCAACACACACACCGCTGAACTCTGCCATCCTTCTAACTACATCCCCTAACTAACTCGTGCTCCCACGTCGTCCCTTAAACTACAGCACGTTCCTTTTAACACTACGTAGCTAAACTACGTCCCCGCTACATATCCACAAGTCTGTCACTGTCTCCAAAATAATCCCATTTTATTTCCCAACCTAAATCTGGCTACAATCCCTCTAACTAATCCATTCCACGGACTCCATGAGGACTTACCCCTGCCCCATGAAGTCGGTCTAGCTAAGCTAACCCTTCCCCCTAACTAGTTTTCATCCTGTGCCCAGGAAGGGGGTCTTCCACCCCCCGCCCAGGAATCCTGTGCACCCGAAAGTGAGGCTTGCTTCTTTTTTTTTTTTTCCATGCGCAGCACCTGCGCGGCAACTCAGAGCTCGCGCACTTTGCACCTGCCCGTGACGTCATGCAGCTGCACGTGTTCCTCGTCCCTCCTTGGACGGGACCATCCGGCAGAGATACCCCTCCTGCCGGATTCCAACCCCACGTGCAGCCATGACGTCACCGTGCGCATAAAAAAAACAAGCCCCACGTCTCGAGGGGTTCCCCACGCGAACACATGTGCTTTGCCCGTTGGAGCTTAACACACACGATCGCGTGGAGAACCCGTCCGGTCCAAATCCATTTACCTGCCCAAACTTTGTCCGTCCGCGGGATCGGCAAATCCACCGCGTGCGTTTCCGGACCGGGACTTCACTCTCGTAAGCGAGCACGTGGCGGTCTCGTGCGTTGCACAGCACGAACCGCGTGCTCACTGCTGGGTGAACCCGGCACGGTCCCAGAAACAACTACAGCCGCTACTCGGCTTTCTCTCCTCTGTCGCCGTCGTCGTCTCCATTCAACCCACGCACACTTGCGTGTTACGACGCACACAGTCCACTCCATCACATTCACACGGGGAGACGCGGCTGCGTGCTCCCGCATGCCGACCGACATCTCCCTCTCATACCGCTCTCTCACACACACGGTCTCCCTTACATAACCCATACCACTCACACGTGGTGCTCCATTCACTCGTCCCTCACTCACACACGCGGGGGAACTCACCCACGGTGCCTCATCCATACTCCGCGCCTCACTCACACACGCGGGGGCACTCACCCGCGGTGCCTCATCCATACACACGGCGACACTCACACACGCGGTCTCTTCCACACACGGTTCCTCACCCACACACGCGGGGGCACTAACCCGCGGTGCCTCACTCACACTCCGTGCCTCACCCACCACGCGGGGGCACTCACCCGCGGTGCCTCACTCATACAGGCCGTTTCACTCACACACACGGCCTCTTCCACACACGGTGCCCCATCCACACCCGGCGTGCTGGGAAGCACGCACTCTGGCACCATCGCCACCACACCACTCACACACGGGGTCGCTTCCACACACGGGGACGCACTCACGCCTTGCACCACACACACAGGGACAACCACACTGGGGATTCGAGTCCCCACAAGGGTCTCCGGGGCCTCTATACCCCCCAAGCTCTCCGTGCACCTGTCCACAGCACTCGTCCCCTCAACCTCGCAAAGCACGACCGAACCCACCTGGTCGTGACTCGCCTCAAGGGGGCAGACTCCCTCCCCTCGTTCCTGGAGGAGGCCATCCAGGTGCTCGCACTGGGTCCCCACACGCTCCGCGAGCTCACCCCCATTATCCTCCACTACCTCCGTGTGTGTGTGCACGTCACTTACCCCGTCTTCATCGTGTAGTCTTTCCTCTATTTTTTCTATCTCCCGTGTCTCTGCCAACTCTTCACCCTTTACCTCCCTTGTCTCCACTATTATTTCCTTTGTCACGGCCTTCATGCCCGCCTGCAGGCATCGGCCCATGTTCTGCGTTTCACCCCGCAGCTTTTTCGTTTCTTCCTTCATTTGCTTGTTCATGCCTTTCATTTCGTTTATAAATTCAGTTGTGTTTGCATCCATCTTCGTTTTTACTTCGTCCATTTGCTTGTTCATGTTCGCAATCATCTTCGCTGTCGTTTCCGCATACATTTTTGCCAGCATGGTGTATAGCTGGGTCATGTGGGGTGCGCTTGGGTGAGCCGTTTCGGCAGGGGTCGGGGAAGGGTTTTGGTGGAGAGGGGGGGGGAGGTGTCATACACCGCGGCCGCTGCCGCACCCACCTCAGGTTCTGGGTTCAGTTGGGCGAGTCCGTGTTCCTGCACAATCAACATTTCCTGCTCGGGGATTCCATCCTGGACCATGGATTCTACATTACTACACATATACATTTCTAATACCCCCGGCTCCCGCTCGCCTTGAGACGCCATCTTGCTTCTCGTGAAGGGTTAATTTGCTCGCTCGTAATTTGGAGGAATCGGGGGTCGCTTCTCTCACCCCTGGACCGATTCCCGTGAATTTCGCTGGAGACAGGAGAGCCTGTTGTCCCGCTCTCCAATACCAGTGCCGCGAGGGGGGCGAGGAATTTGGATCGCACGACCTGACACCAGTGCTGCGGTATGCGCGCCCGCCGGCGTGCTGCCGGCCACGTACCTCGAATCGCGGCACGCCGCCCACCGGACGGACACTCCAGTCGTGACCCTCTCGGACTAACGCCGGAACCCAGTCACGGGTGGACCTTTCGGTCTCACCGCGATCGAGCCAATCAGCCCCCGCGTGGGATAGGGTTGCTCGCCAAATCTCGAACTACCTAAGTACCCACGCGGAGGGTAGACCGGGCGATCGCACCTCGCCGCAGGTCGACTTCGGACACGGGCCACTTGCGACCCGTTCCGTACTATCAGAATAACCGAGCGGTGTTATCGTCGACCTCGACGGTTCGATTAATTATCGGGCGTATTCAGCCCACTACCAACCCTTTACGTGAAGCAAGATGGGGATTCAATGGAGGAAAAGACGAAGCGAAGCGGGAGAACAGTTCAACAATAAAGCACATTTATTCGCGGCACACGGGAAGCACACAAATACAATTCCACCAAATGCACACAAACAAAAGAAAACACAATTCCATTTACACAAAAAGCAAACATAAAAGTGAAAACACAGTGCAGAGCTAATACCGACTACCGAGCACACGGCAACACTTATACAATTCTACTTCACAGACGGCGCCGACAACACATACCCAAAACCAAGGAAAAGAAATCCCCCAAGAATGAGGTAGGCCTGAGGCCGAGACCGGGTCGGGCCTACCCGTCTGGTGATGAGACGCGGAGCGGCGATGGCCCCGCAACCCGCGGGCCTCGTGGACAGTGCCTGGTAGGGGGTGGGAAAGGGGCCCCCTTGGTCGCACTATCTCAGCGCGGGGGGAAACAGGAGGGGGTTGCTGATGCTCGGGGTATAGAGGATCTTTATTATGTGCGACGAGCGTCTCCACCTCGGCCAGGTCGCGCTGTCGGCCCCTCTCGGGTGCAGCTTCCTGCACGACGCGAGCACCCCCTCGTCTGGTGTCGCCGCCTTTCCACAGCTCCGTCCCCTCCGTTCCGACTCCAACGCACACGACGAGCAGCTCCACCGCCCGCGAAGTCTTGACCCTCTGCTTCCGACTCTCCTCTTCTTGACTCTCCGACCCCGTTCTGCTGACTCTCTCGTTCCGACTCTGACTGACGAACACGGTCCTTTTATCCCCCCGTAACTTCGCCTTTGACCCCCTCCCTTTGACCTTTCACCTCGCTCCCCATTGGCCCGAGAAAAAGTGGGCGTGAAGGCTTTTTGATCCACAAATTTGCATATATCGATCGTTCTGGAGGCGGGGCCAAATCGCCCCTCGCTCACCGATTGGACGGCAAAAAGTGGGCGTGTGTCGTTTTTGATCCGTTTTTGAAGCAGAAAATCCGTGGTTTTGTACACGCTGTTCAACGTGCGCCCTACACGAGTCCAGCATCGGTGCCCATGAGTGGCGCGAGATGACGGTGATGCGATGGTGGCGAGTTGTGACGGTAAAGGTCGTGGCGGTTGTGGTGAAGCGGCGTTGTGGTTGGTGGTCGTTGTTGTGGTTGTGATCATGGCGGTTGGTCCAAAATAAAGATAGTAAAAGAAAAACGGCTATCCTGAAGAGTCGCAGCACGTATAAATGACATGTATTCCCACTAGACAACGGGTTTGGGCCTAACTACACATGCACTTACCGAGATACTTCACCTAAGGGACCTGAATGGTGGTTTGCGAATTTGGTAACCACAACAATATATATATATATATATATATATATATATATATATATATATATATATATATATATATATATATATATAGTATATGTATTCATTTTAATCAGAAGCATTATATTTAGCTATGCTCATTGTGGAAAACTTTTTTTTCAGTTTTGCAGAATAAGATAAGGGATTCTTGGAGTTGTAAAGTTTGATCCGTCTTCCGAATTTCAAAAAATAGTGAGAAGGCGCCATCACGTGTTAACTTTGGGAAATACTGCTTCGATTTGGATTCAACTTTCCCTCGCCAATATAAAGTCCGACAGGATGATGCAAAGGTGGTGCACTTAGTTTTGAGCTATTTATACTGGGTTTGATTCCCGACCTGACGATAAACTGATGCTTCGCATGCAGGGTGTTGCATTGTAACCTGTGCTACCCTTTGGATACACATTAACATGGGTGTCCTGTCCAAATACTGTTCATTGGATGTTAAAAGATCCTGCCATGTTTTTCACAAAGAGTAGGTGAGTTGTCAGCACCATCCTGAATAAATTACAAATTGGAAGACAAAGGCAAACCATCCAGTGTAATCCTTGCCACAGATTGCTAAAGAGGGTGTGTGTGTGTGTGTGTGTGTGTGTGTGTGTGTGTGTGTGTGTGTGTGTGTGTGTGTGTGTGTGTGTGTGTGTGTGTGTGTGTGTGTGAGAGAGAGACAGACAGACAGACAGACAGACAGCCCGCATGAAACTGAAATAGAAATCGCAAAACTGTGAAGAAACTTGATGATTCTGCTAATATGGTTCTCCTTTTGAAAAATTGCATTTGAAATACATTTTTCGGTCTGGGGATGATTATGCTATGCCTTTGCTGTAATTCTGGCTTTAAAACTTGATTTAACAAAAACAAAAAAATTATCTCATGGATGAGCTTCCCCGAGCATTACATAAATGACAAAGACATGAGGAGAGCCACCAGGGTACATGAATTATCAGGACTTTAGGAGACGATTTATATATCAACACAGTAAGCTACATGGGATTCATTCTCCAGGTTCACAGCATCAACAGGGAAGTGTTCAGAAGTAAATGACAAACGGGCCAACCACTTGTTAACCTCCGCCATCTTCGAAGATGGATGGAGGTTACTGTTTTCACCCCCTTTCTGTTTGTTTGTTTGTTTGTTTGTTTGTTTGTGAACAGTATTATGCAAAAACTCCTCGACGGATTTCGACGAAACTTGGTGGGGGGGGGGGTTAGGTATGGTCCAAGGATAATGCCATTAAATTTGGACTTGCCCCCCCCCCAAAAAAAATTTGTTAGAGAAAAAAAAATTTTTTTTTTGCATTTCTACATGTTTTAAGTGATTTCCAACCCCCCCCCCCAAATTTTTTTTTTACCACCCTCCCAAAAAAAATAGAGAATTTTTTTTTTTCATTTCTACATGTTTTAAGTGATTTCCAACCCCCCCCCCCAAAAAAAAATTGTTACCCCCCCAAAAAAATTGTTGGAGAATTTTTTTGCATTTCTACATGTTTTAAGTGATTTCCAACCCCCCCCCAAAAAAATTGTTGGAGAATTTTTTTGCATTTCTACATGTTTTAAGTGATTTCCAACCCCCCCCCCCAAAAAAAAATTGTTTGAGAAAAAAAAAAATTTTGCAACTTTTTTTTCAACAAAATTTCGATTTTCTTTTTTTGCATTTTTATATGCTTTAAGTGATTTCCAACCCCCCCCCCCCCTAAAAAAATGTTGGAGAAAAGAACTATAACTCTGTCAGCACTGTTGACATCACATTTAATGAATAAGATATAAGGTTCACTTGAGTGACCCAGAAGTATTGGCGGCGGAGGTTTTGCACTCTCCCGAGTGCTCCCCCTCTAGTCTTTAACTGTGATTGACGGCACATCGTGGAACTTTACATAAATCACATGGAAAACTGGAACGGCATTCAGTAGAACACACACAGTACCTATAGAAAGTCTACACCCCCTTTCAAATTTTTCACCTTTTGTTGCCTTATACCCTGGAATTAAACTGCATTAAACCAGACTTTTTACACCTTTATTTACACATCATAACCCGCAACTTCCAAGTGAAAAACAAATTCTACAAATTTCAGAAAATTAATTAAAAATACAAAACTGCAATATCTTGTTTCGATAAGTGTCCACCCCCCTGAGTTAATACTTGGTGGAAGCGCCTTTGACAGCAATTACAGCTGTGAGTCTGTTGAGATAGGACTCCACCAATTTTGCACACCTTGAATGGGAAATATTTACCCATTCTTCTTTTCAAAACTGTTCAAGTTGTGTGGGGAGCGTTGATGGACAGCAAACTTCAAGTCATGCCACAGATTTTAGGTTGGGACTCTGGGCCACTCAAGGACATTTATCTTTTTGTTCCTGAGCCACTCCAGTTTAGCTTTGGTTGTGTGCTTTTGGTCGTTGTCAGGCTGAAAGGTGAACTTGCTTCCCAATTTCAGCTTTTTCTTGCAGAGGGGCAGCTGGTTTTCCTCTAGGACTTTTCTGTATTTTGCTCCATCCATTTCCCTTAATGGCTGGGGTGGTGGGCTTGGGATCCTCGGGTCCTGAGTTCAAATCCTGCTTTTCTGTTGAATTAATACCAGGTGGCGTTGACTCAGCCTGTCATCCTTCCGAGGTCGGCAAAATGAGTACCAGCTTGCTGGTATTTTGCGTCAGAGTGGCGACCCGTCCAGGATTGTGCCCAATAGCCCAGGAGACTGCTAAGGCAGCACCAATGCTCTGCACAGAGTGTGGTCCCAATCGATGGATGGATTTCCCTTCTATCCTGACAAGTGCTTCAGTCACTGCAAATGAGAAACACCCCCATAATATGATGCTGCCACAACCATGTTTCAAAGTAGTGATGGTGTTGTTTGGGTGATGTGCTGTATTAGGTTTGCACCAAACGTAACATTTTGCATTCAGGCCAAAAAGTTCCATCTTGGTTTCGTCAAACCACAAAACATTTTGCTACATGGCTTCACAATTTCAACCCACCACCTCCGGGATCATAGTCCAGTGTCCTCACCATTATGCCACCCACTCTTGACGTAGAGTAAGTCCTTCATGAAGATTATGGATTGAAGCCCCAAATTTCATCTTATCTGAAAAATTTTCTGTTATCTACCTCTCTGCAGCTTCTCATAAGGTTGCACTCATTCATCAATAGAGCTGATGCAATCCTTAGTTGTCTAACGTTCCTTTCTTTTATGCCCTTTTTCCGATTTGCGAAATTGCTTCCCTTTGTGCAATGTTGCACAAATTCCACACCATTATGTTTTACTCTTTCACTAATGCACATTATTTCTTTGAAATCGAATTGTGAAATCTCTTTGTCTCTCTCTCTCTCTAAACCCCTTGAACCTCTTCCCACCCAATTGTGCAGTTTCGTAAGAACGAACCCACAGTGGTCTACTGACCACATCCAGAATCCTGTTATGAACAGTGAAGGCTGCTACAGCATCCAGACCCCACCTCCTTGCTGGGATGAAGTTCACCACAATACAGCAACCAGAATGCGGCACCATTCACCTGATGTGTATCGTTTTGGTGGGGATAGCTTCGATGGCCGGAAGGGCTTTCCACCGGCAAATTTCCCTTTACACTGGCAGTATTCCCAGCCTATTCTTTGCTCCCTAGCCAGCCAGAACAGGATGCCTCAACAAATATCGTTCAATGAACCAGAACCTGTCCATAACGTTGTTAATCAGGAACTCCGCTTATGGTAATCCTCTACCTTTTTCTGTGCACTATGCTCCTCTACCCTCGAGCCATTATCTTTCTATAAAATATTCTTCAATTGTTGCATCATAATAGATAGCACCATTACAATTACCAGTTTAGCTGTCTTCCTGGGCACTCAAGTTTGAATATGTCATCAATATATATATATATATATATATATATATATATATATATATATATATATATATACATTTTTTTATAATGAACATTAAGTGGAATATGAATTCTGACTTGTACTGCTACGTTACAGGTACAATAAGCGTCGAGGAAGTGATGTGGTGCCACCTGGATGCGTAGAGTTTGAACGCAGAACTTTGAATCATTCAAGACAAGATTCTAATTGCTTTGAAGCTCCCACCTGGCATGGCCATCCTTCACAAGGGTACCATTCCATAACGCTGGACACGAGGACTGTGCCACGCAATTGCTCCGGTTGGGGTCCACCAATTACAACTCTGTCTGCAAGTATGGCCACTAGATATGAATGGATGGATATGTGGAAAGAAAGTTCTGTTGCGTGATAATTTGTTGTAAGCTTGTGTGCAAAAAAATTCCTCAGGAAAATATCGTCCGAGGAAACTGGAAATGAGTTGCTACTTCCCACATGGATCATTGCACCATTTCATCCTGATCTCGTTGTACGAAAATAGTTATTCACATCCACACATTATTTTTTTCAAATTCACATCTACATGCAATTTCTTTCGAGTTTAGCTCTTACATATTCCTCTCATTATAAAGAGATGATTGTTATTTCATCAGGTATTTGCAAACGCTCCCATGCCTTTGCAGAAATTGGTGGGAATTTTAATATGTTGCATTTAGTGTGTAATGGTGCATTGTTTTTTTTCCATACAAGAATATTGTTATGGATATGGTCTCGGAAGTAAAATGGGGGATAGATTAGAATAGTTATTTCATAGTACATGTTCGAATAAGTGTGATGTAATTCCTGTAAATGGTAAAGTGTTGAGCACGTGTTTAGAAAGATGTCACGTCCCCTGCATCTGTGTCAAAGCCCCACCTCCGCACCCCTCTCTACCTTTCTCTACATTCTTAAACCTTGCCTGTCGCACTGCTGTCTGGGTGTAATTTTATTTTCTTGCGGCCCACAATGACAATGGCGAAGTCGGCCAAAGGTCGTCATCTGTCATCTCCAGGCCATTGAAGGGGCTGGAAGGTAAGCAATCAATCCGATGTGTGGCATTTTCTTCACCAACCAACCAATGGGTGTATGCCACGGATGGTCTAATCGCCCCTGCAGGGAGTTATAAAAGCCGCACACGACGTGCACGGTGGTTGTCTGTCTGGGTTACTGCCTGCTTCTCGTTTTGGTGAAACATTGTGTGGTCGGCGGGAGTGGGCTCCATCGTACCCGGCGAAATTGGCGTATTAACCCGTTTGACGGGAAGATTGGGTTCACGCTAAAGTGCAGCAATAGCGGATTGCTGACAGGCTTGGCCAGCCGATCTTGTCGACAGATTCGCCGTAGTCATGTGTTCTGACATGCCAATTTGTGCCAAATTCACCTGGTAGACGTGGAGATCCATTCGCCCCATACCCGTCAGTTGTATAAGAGGTGTGACCGCTACAATATAAAGTGAACTAGAACGGCACTCAGTGGAGCACAATCCTCCGCCAGGCTGAACAGTTCACGTTTTGTATCTCACTGATAGGCTGGATCTGGATCAGGACCTTGACCAAAATCTAATCGGCTTTTTGTCACCTACCCAACTCATCCACCAAGTTTCGTCACAAACCATCCACAACATTTTTGAAATATTGTGTTATAATATCGTTTTGGGCCCGATCTCTCAATAGTGAGAACCCCGTTTAAAAATTATTGTATCCAGATCCGGATCTTCAGCAAAATCGAATCAGTTTGTCCTTGTCACACACCCAACCTGTCCAGCAAATTTCGTTTGAATCCGTCGTTAACTTTTTGAGATATCCTGCTCACAGGGGGAAAGACAGACAAACAAACAGGGGCAAAAACATAACCTCTGTCCACCTCTGGTGGTGGAGGTAAAAAATTGATGATAAGCCGATCTATAAATTGTCAGTTGTTGAAATTGTTTAGTTTTCCTTTAAATACATTTCTTAAAGTAAACTCATACAGCACTTGACCGACTTCTGATAGTTGACACTACTTTAACTTTAGTGATATCAAAAACTTGGCCGTATTCGTTAAGGCATCTGTTTCGAGTCTCGAATGATGGCGGGTTCAATTCCAACCTTGGTGGAGTCATACGTGCTGCTTCTTTGCTTGATGCTCAGAATTTAAAACATAGACCACAGCCAAACCCCATCAGTTGGCATCCATTACGTGGAGAAAATTTCTCCTCAATTTCCCCACTGAGTGGGGAAATTGTAAAGATGGTGTCGCCAGTACGCAGAGTACCCTGTAAAGTTAAGTCACTTCCTCGAAGCTCAGCGGCTGTTTTTGTCTGAAATAAAGTCTGGTGTTGTCTTGTGTATCTGTCTGCATGTGTGCACGTGATGTGTCGCAGCTCCTCCATGAGCCTTGTATTCTCTTGGGAAATTTCTCACTGTTATGATTATTAACCTCCGCCATCGAAGATCGGAGGTTACTGTTTTCACCCCTTTCTGTTTGTTTGTTTGTTTGTTTGTTTGTTTGTGAACACTATTACGGAAAAACTCCTCGACGGATTTCGACGAAACTTGGTGGGGGGGGTTAGGTATGGTCCAAGGATCATGCCATTAGATTTTGGACTTGGTTCCCCCCCCCCAAAAAAAAATTGTTAGAGAAAAAAAAAAATTTTTTTTGCATTTCTGCATGTTTTAAGTGATTTCCAACCCCCCCCCAATTTTTCTTACCCCCCCCCAAAAAAAATTTTTTTTTTTGCATTTCTACATGTTTTGTGATTTCCAACCCCCCCAAAAAAAATTGTTAGAGAAACCTTTTTTTTTTTTTTTGCATTTCTACATGTTTTAAGTGATTTCCAACCCCCCCAAAAAAACTGTTAGAGAAAAAAAAATTTTTTTTTTTGCATTTCTACATGTTTTAAGTGATTTCCAACCCCCTCCCCCAAAAAATTGTTAGAGAAAAAAAATTATTTTTTTTGGCATTTCTACATGTTTAAAGTGATTTTCAATCCCCCCCCACAAAAAAAATAATTGTTAGAGAAAAAAAATTTTGCAACTTTTTTTTCAACAAAATTTCGATTTCTTTTTTTGCATTTCTACATGTTTTAAGTGATTTCCAACCCCCCCCCCCCAAAAAAAAAATGGAGAAAAAAACTATAACTGTCAGCACTGTTCACATATTTAATGAATAAGATATAAGGTTCACTTGAGTGACCCAGCAGTATTGGCGGCAGAGGTTTAGCACTCTCCCGAGTGCTCCCCCTCTAGTATCAAATGAGAATGTTTGAAATGATCGGAAACACGTTACAGGAAGTGAATTCCAAAGTGAGACAGCACGAGGGAAAAACCGTTTGCCAAGAATTTCGTTCTACACTTTGGATCAGCTACAATGTGTGGATGTACAGAGATGGCCAAGCCAAGTCCTGCTTCCATTCTCACACAGAAGGAACCAAGTTATAAAAGGACAGCAGAACATTTGCCATGAAAAATGAAAATATCTGCAGAACAAACTCAGAGTGGCAACTGACCTATGGTGAGAGAGAGAGAGTGTTTGAAGAGTTGAGCAATTCTGCACACCAACTGGGTTAACTGCATTTCTCGAGCCCACCTTGTAAGGATAAGTGGCAGTCTGGGGGTTTAACCCCAAATGTGGCCAAAAGTACTCCATGAGGGGACGTATAGTTGTCTCATACAAGTACAAGACAGCATCAGGAGGTAAATACTTTTGCGCTCAATAAAGACAACCGACTGGCTTAGAAACTCTCTCAGCAATACTGGACATGTACTTACCCCAACTAAGGTTAAGGGAGATGTGAAGACCAAGAAGACGAAGTTCAGATGATTCTGATAAGGTTGAATACCCAATACACACAGAAGGGAAAGACCTGTTTCTGGAGTGGGACATGGCCAACAATTTCGTTTTCTTTGCATCGAGAGCTACCAGCCATTCATGCCAAGATACACCATATGACTGAAGCTCCTGGAGCAGACACTTGTGCCACATCTTGTAGTCAGGTAGCTGAGACCCATATTTTCGAGTTCTGGAGACAGTGGACAAAAGCACCGAAGTTTCTCCAGGTGCTTGTTAAACCCATAGCTTAAAGTTTTTGATAGGTGCCACTTAATCAAATCATGCCTTCATGTATTATTATGCTAATTTATGCAAATTACTTTTATAAATTAATATTTCGCTAAAATTGTGATTCACAAGCTCAAAAACTGTATGTCAGAAATACGTTCTGCCTGTTTATCATCACGACTCAAAATCATTATTCAATTCAACTACTTGAGGTTTTAGTTGACGATTATGTTAATTTATGCAAACTATGTGCATTTTCATGCATTTACAGGTATTTTCTTGAAAGTGTAAATTACCAGCTCAACTTTATGCAGTGAAATATTTCCCTGAGTGCTTATCGTAAATTATTTAATTCTCTGATGCACCTGCAATATACCTTGGAGAATGATTCAACCATTCGATTGGTTCACACTGTTGACACTGATGTCATCATAATTCTCATTGGAGAGTTCCATCATCTCGGTACTCTCCATTTGTCCAGCTACAAATGTATGGGTGGCTTTTGGCACAGGAAAGAACTTCACTCATTACCACATGAATGCCACCTTCCATGCTCGAGGCAGGGACAAATTCTTGGCCTCACCCCCCTTTTAGCAGCTTCACTGGATATGACACTGTGTCCGTTTTCTTTGGCAAAGGAAGCGACTTGCATGGCAGGCGCGAAAGTGTTTTGCGGAGGTAACAGAGGCACTCACTTTTATAGCACTGCATCGATATCCGAAACTGGACTTCGAGAACAGAAGAGAGCATTTCACTGTTGTTCTCTATGACAAGACCAGCCAGCTGGGCTCTGTAAACAATACCCACAAGGAGATGTTCTGCCAAAATCCAAACCAATGGGAAACATCCCACCAACTCAGGGTGCCTTGCTGCAGCATTTGAAGCATGCTGTGTATCAAGCTGGGATCTGGAGCACAAGTCATCTGAGTCAGCAACAGACGCCAACCCCAGAGTCATGGGGCTGGACATTGGATTGACATTGGACAAAGAGAGTCAGTCTTGGCTTCCAGTTTGGACCACTCTACCTATTGCCTCCAAAGCCTGCAATGAACTGGCCGTGTGTGACTGCAAGAACACGAGATACTGGCAGATGTGGCACATTGGCAGATGTGCTTGTAAGAAGGCCGGATGGAAATGCACCGATCTTTGTAGCTGTAAATGTGAAAAGCAGATTTCCAGAAGGTGTGTCAATTTGTTTTTCAGTAATACTTCACCCCTTTGATAGTACTTGAATACGCTTTTCATGAGATATTGAATTTGCAAATCCTGCAAATGCTTGTTTTTTTTTTACCAGATATTTGTATAATTGAAAAGTTGATGTAAATTTCAAACGGCGGAGGAGCTCCTTGTGAGCCAACGAACATCCATATCTAGTGCCCAACTGTGTCTGCGGACGTCCTCCTGCAGTTGGGTCACTTCTTATTAGAAGGTTGGTGGCAGGATTTGCACTCCGGCCACCGTGAAATCCTTCATTCCACAAAAGATTCTCGAAGCATAAAAAAAATCTTAAAACCCACTCTGTGGAAGTACCTCCTGTGCAGCTTCCCTTCGCAGGGCAGCTCAATGGATGACAGGATTGGGGCAAAGCCTTCGGGACCCCCACTCTTTGATGATAGGAGGGAAACCACGGGGTAACATTCCCTGGTCAGATTGTGGTCGCGTGTGTCAGGGTGGTGCCGAGGTGTCGTCCACCAGACGGCGGTCTCCTTGGGTTAACCTGAGGCAGTCCCTTCAGGTGGGTGCCTGGAATTTACTATCCCGAAGAGAGGATGATCACCTGTCTCTTTACCTTATCATCTGAGCTCAAGCATTTGGACATCGGTATTGCAGCACTCTGAGGTTCGGAGACCGGATTGCGGCGAGATAATGGTGGGTGGTTACACCTACTATTGGTCTGGTCGCTCTAATGGTTACCATGCCCAAGGTGTTGCTGTAGTTGTGTCCAATAAGCTGACCCCAATGATAATTGAGGTAACACCGGTCAACGAGCGTATTATGAGATTAAGGATTCGTCACTCCTTAGGTGTCATTTCCCTGGTCTCTGTTTATGCTCCGACTGAGGCGAGTGATCTCACCGTGAAGGATGCATTCTACGCCACACTCGAGTCTGTGGTTGATCAGTGCCCCAGACGAGATACACTTCTAGTCTTGGGGGATTTCAATGCATCGACTGGAACTGATAGGGATGGTTATAAGACACGTGTTGGACCCCATGGGTCAGGAACTGTGAACCAGAATAGCACGAAGTTCCTTGACTTTGCAAGAAGTCATGGACTTAGGGTTGCTGGTTCATGGTTTCAGCGCCCACAAGCTCATCGCTGGACTTGGTATTCCAACGCTGGCGGTGTAGCAAAGGAGATTGACCATGTCCTCATTGACGGTCGTTGGAGGATGATCCAGAACTGCAGGGTCTACCGGAGTGCTCAGTTCCTCAATACTGACCATGGGCTTGTTGTAGCAACTCTGAAGTTGCACCTTAAATCCAGGAGAATGGTACCATCCCAGCCTAGGCTCAAGCATGAGAGGGTAGCTGAGGAGTTTGCGAACAAGCTGAGTGGAGATTTGGTGGCCTGGCTGCTTTGGGGGGTCCTGAAGAGTTGTGGAGTGCCTTCAAAACCACCGTCCTTGATGTTGCCGGTGGATGTCTTGGAACTCACCACAGGGCGAAGAAGAATTTTGTCTCTCAAGGGACACTGGATACCATTGACCAGAGTCGCAGGGCCACGCTGAATGGCAGAGCTGAGCTGTTCAGGGAGCTGAGGCGTAAAAATGTACGTGCGCTGAGGGTGGACAAGGAGGCCTATGTGTGAGGAATCTGTGAGGGGTGGAGCATTACATGTGGACAGGTGATTCTCGTCCCGCTTACAGGGGAATTCGCGCATTGCGTGCATCCAAGCCCAATCCTCGGTGTACTGCAGTTAGAGCAGAGGGTGGTCGGCTCTTGACAGAGGAGTCCGAAGTGAAGGCCCGCTGGGCCGGTTACTTTGAGCGGTTGTACCAGTCTGATCCCCCAGCTGTCGAGTTGGATGTCAGGGGTGTTACAATCACTGTTGCTGACCCTCCAATCAACTCTGGTCCACCTTCGTTTGTGGAAGCACAGGCTGCGGTGAACCGGATTAAATGGGGTAAAGCTCCAGGGATCTCTGACATCCTTACTGAATTTATCAAGGCTGGTGGAAATGCTGCACTCGTGTCGTTGCATGCAGTTCTATGCTCTGCCTGGAACACAGGCATCATCCCAACTGACTGGAAGAGGGGCCATGTTGTCCCTCTCTGGAAAGGGAAGGGTGATCGCCAAGACTGCAACAACTACCAAGGGGTGACGCTGCAATCAGTGCCAGGCAAGGTCTTTGCTCGAATAATTCTTGATAGGTTTCGCCACCATCTGCTTGAGCACCAGCGTCCAGTGTAGTCAGGCTTTACACCAAAGAGGTCAACGATTGACCGTATCCTTGCTCTTTGGGTCTTCACCGAAAGCAGATGAGAGTTTTTAGCAGGGGCTGCTTGCAGCTTATATTGATCTCTGTAAAGTGTTCGATTCAGTGAATCGGGATGCCCTCTGGAGGATTCTTGGTCTTCGTGGGGTACCGCCAAAACTGATTGATCTGACGTCTGAACTACTCTGGTACTGAGAGTGCTGTGAAGTGTGGTGGTACCATCTCTGTCTTATTTCCAGTTGTTACTGGAGTTCGTCAGGGGTGTGTTCTAGCCCCCACACTTTTCAGCACTTGTATGGACTGGATTCTGGGGAGGATGTCGGAGAGATCAAGCTGTGGTGCATCGTTTGGGGAATGTCAAGATCTCTGACCTCGATTTAGCAGATGATGCAGTCATCTTTGCGGAGACTTTAGATATCCTTTTGGGGGCCCTCGAGGTGCTGAATGAGGAGTCGGAGCCGCTGGGATTACGGGTTTCCTGGGTCAAAGCTAAGATTCAGGCTTTCAATGACGTCTTGGATGCTGCTGTCCTGTCTGTGTCTGTTTGTGGTGAGGATGTTGAGGTCGTGGAGAGATTCACTTACCTTGGCAGTGATATTCATATCTCTGCTGGCTGTGAGTCAGAGGTCAATAGATGTCTAGGTCGGGCCTGGGGAGCCATGGATTTACTGGATCATGGGGTATGGCGCTGCCGGTACCTGTGCGAGAGGATGAAAGTCCGAGTGTTCAGGTCCTTGGTGCTTCCAGTCTTGCTTTGTGGATGTGAGACTTGGACTCTGTCTGACCAGTGATCTGAGACGGAGACTTAATTCCTTTGGTACCAGGTCTCTTTGGAGAATCCTTTTCTATCCCTGGTCAGACTTTGTGTCCAACGAGCAGTTGCTGAGAGAGACTCGGATGAGATTTGTTACCTGCATAGTCCGTGAGCGGCAGTTGCCGCTGTATGGACATGTGGCTCATTTTCCTGACGCTGATCCTGCTCACCAGATTCTCTCAGCGAGGGAGTCTCATGAGTGGAGGAGGCCAGTGGGCCGACCACGTGCCTCGTGGTTGCAGCAGGTTGATCAACATATCAAGGAGATGGGGATGGGCCTGGCATCTGCCTGGGGTAATGACCAGACGGAGGCCCCTGGAGTACCGGTGGAAAGTGGATGCAGCGACGCGCTGCTCTGGCGCATGCTCCCATACCTGACCTGACCTGAATACACTTTTCATGAGATATTGAATTTGCAAATTGTGCAAATGCTTGTTTTTTTTACCAGACATTTGTATTATTGAAAAGTTGATGTCAATTTATTTGCATATTTATCCTCGCCGAATGAGCGGGTGTTGCGTTTGGGTCCATTTGTTTGTTTGTCTGCACAGAACTTTCGTGTTTTTCTTCGCAACCGCTTGTCAGATTGAGACAAAATTTTCACCATTGGTGCGACTACTCATGTAGAATGTTTTAATGATAATTATGATGTCATAGGTCATGTGGTGTGGCAGCCATATTGGAAAAACGTAAAAACTTTCGACCTCTGTGTCTCTGAAACCCCGCCAAGGTAAAAAATTGAAACTTTGCACATCGCAAGTACTCCTCATGGGGAATGAGTGATTTTTGATGACATCGTAGATGCCTTCATTGTCACGTTAAATTGCACATGTGGAATGCTACATCTGATCAGTATGAAAAATTGTGAGGGTCATGCGGGGATGAAATGGTCCACAGAAAAAAAAAATTGAAAACATCATTGGTCATGTGATTGTTTTTTTGTTTTTTTTTAAACCTTCAAAAATCTTCTTCTCTGAAGTGGCTGAACGAATCGAGGCAAAACTTTACAATTATGACTGCCTATCCATGAGGAACAAAAGGTTCACATGTGTGATGTCATATGTCACATGGCTTGATAGCCTTATTGTATTTACCCTAAAAACTATTTTTTTTAAATATTTTTCTCCAGAACCCTGGACAGATGGAGGGGAACTACACAAATGTTCCCCAAGCCATGGGCATACAAGTTTGTTAAGGAATAATTGATAGGTCACGTGGTTTGACAGCCATATTGGATTGAAGAAACATATTAAATCATGTTTTGACTGGAACCGCTTAATCAATCGACGTGAAATTTCGCATTTATAATCTAGTTGTGATGGGGAATATATGTTTTAAATATCAACTTGATCAGATGCATGGTCAGGCAGCCAGAATTATTAAATTTTTTCATATGGGTTAGTTTTTGGGGTTTTTTTTGTTGAATCAGGTTCACTTGGCTGTGCCTGGATGGGTTTGAGGGTAGAGGAGTAGCAGCTGAAATGTGAATCCTATCCATATTTCTCCTGATGACTTCATCTTTGATTTCTACTTGTTCGGGTTCCTTCTGATTACTCCAATGCAGGACTGTACCTATTTGGTCTTCCATTTGATTTGAATTGAATTTATTTTAATCCCATTCTAAATTTAATTGAATAATGAATAATAATAATAATAATAATAATAATAAAACATCATGGGTCAAGGTCAGTTGTCCGATAAAAGCAGGGTTACATCAAAGCTGGACGTCTTGCCAGCAGTTATAAAGTGGCAGTTCTCATTATGTCTCATTAATTACGTAACACACCAGTGCACAAATGTCACACAAAATACCACCACACAAAAGAAGTCCTGGCAAGAGTCTGCAATCTCTGATTGCTCTTTTTCTTGTTTATCATGTATCAATGCAAATTATACAGGTCACAAAAGCAGCTCATATCAATGTGAGAGAAAAATTATCCTGTGTGTTTCAGTTTAAGCTGCCAATCTTAGATCTATGATCACAATTTTCTTTGTTAGTAATGCATGCGTCTTATAATCACTTGATATTGAAAAATCAGCGAAATACTATACATTTGCATTCAATTTGCATCAATTTACATAAAAAATTGAAATTAACTAATCTAAAAGAAAATCTTGCAATATGAAGTCTCTGAATAGAACAAACATATTTAGTCCAAAAAGAAAATAAACCGCCAATTTAATAATTAGAATTACATTGAATGTGCAATCAAATGCATACATTTGCATAAATTAGCATAAAACTCATCGAAGACGTTCATCAATTAACAGTTAACATTGCAATATTATATATCTGGGCTAAACACATACACACAAAAAAAGAATCTACCAATAATACTTTGCTGTTGAAATACCAAAGAATATGCTTAAAATGCATATAATTTGCATAAATTATCATTTTACTCATAGTAGCCATTTCCAGATTTCATGGCATCGATGGTAAAATTAATGCGATTGATATAAATGACACCCAGGAAAAAATGGTGCTTTTATCCGGTCTGTCCCCATAATTCAACTCAGGCGCCTGACTATTGACAAAGGCTTTTGAGATGTCCAAGGCAACTAATTGAGCTTCACCCTTGAGATCCAATGGCCTGTTGAAATGATCAGTAATTAACGATAGCAAATCACCAGTAGAGAGAGAATGGCAGAAACCATACTGGCAGTCAATGAGAAGTTAGAGTTACTTGGCTCACCAGAACCCTTAAAAACAGGGGCAACAGAGGCCACTTTCTGGGATTGAGGAAACACCGGATCAGACAAGCACAGTTTGTATAGCTTGGCAAGAATCGATGACGGTTCAGGACAACACATCTTCAATACAATCACAGGGATTCCATCAGGACCAGTCACTTTCGAGGCATCTAGAGTACGAATAATTCTGGCAACCTTCTTTGGAGTGATACATGGAACAGGAATATCAGAGTCTGCACAAGATGGAAAATCCAGGAAGAGGGTGTCCATGATAATTGAGCGTAGAATTAGAAACAGTGATCTGCAAGCGGTTAGCCTTATCTCGAGGTGAAGTAACATCAGGTTGATGAAAAAGAAGAGGTACAGAAGATGTATTGCGGTTGAGTACTCTACGCTGTTGGCAATCCAACAAAAGTCATGAGAGCCAAGCTGCTGAGTGGCTTTAGAAACAGCTTTAGAATCTGCATATTGCTGCTTAGCAAACTAAAAAACTCTTTCACAGAGTTTACTCGCTTTGCAAAACAGACATTTGGATTCCAGAGTCTCTTGCACATGGCACTGCTTGAAAAAATGCTTGACATGATCAATTGCTGATGCACAAGCTTGAGTGAACCATGGGTGGGAATGAACCTTCACTCGGTAGATATGTGAGGGAATATAAGTGTCCTACCAGTGCAAATCCATTGGGATATTTCCTCGGCACCCATATCCAAACCGAGACATAAAGATGAGGTCCATGGCGTATCAGAAAAAAAATATGAACAAAGTCCATCTCAATCAGCCTTCCCAAACTGAAACACGGTAGTATGATTAAAAAGGATGAACTGGAGTTGAGAGTGAGGAGTAAGAGACACAAACAGAAACAGTTGAATGACCTGAGTTACCAGTTAGAGGCAGGACATCGGCAACACATTCACCAGGGTTGGAACCCAAAAAGAGATCAACAAGTATCTTCCATCCAAAGCAGGGTCATGAATATGAGTGGGCGAGGGAACGATTTGGGTGAGATTGTGAGAAATTGAAAAATGACATGCATCAATACCAGGAGTGTCAGTATTATGTGAGTGTATCAGCCATTCCTTGTGGTGAACATTGAAGTCATCAAATACCATGATTTGTGCAGAATGGTGGAGGAAGATAGCCCTGTCAATGCTATCTGAGATCACATCGAGCACGGCACAAGATGGAAAGGAAGGCAAACGATACAGAAAGAAGAGATATGTTGTTGAATGTAGAAGGGGAAGGTGGAAACATATAAACTCTTGAGAGCCACTTTCAAGAGAATTTTCATGAGATAAAGATGGAGAGTCCATAACACAGATACCAACATCATGAAAAAAGAGGATGATAAAGTCAGAGAAAAATGTAACCAGTAATTTAAAGGAAACAGGAGATGTCAATGTCCAACCGACATTCAGATAGAGCCAGCGGGTCAGGTGAGTTAACTGAACAAAAGACTGAACAGAAAAAAAAGTTGGAACGAAAATGTCTTCCATTGGAGAAACGAATATTAAAATAATTTGAGCGTCGCTGCACACAGGCTTGTAGATTGGCACACGCAGGTGAAGATCTGGTATTCTCCGATTGTAAAACCATATTCATAGTGATAATAATACATAATAAAACAACAAAGGTAGTCCATCGATCACAGTTATCTAAACAAACTCATAACCAAGTCGAAGACACTCAATAGGGTCCCACAAACTCAAGCGAACACATTATCATAACAATGCCACGTTGATGGCCTCAGGAATGCAACCAAAAATGGCTGCATGGAACTACCCCATGCATGTCATGGCAGTGCAACCACTTCGGCATGTAACACCTGTTGATAGATCAGCCTCTCAAAGCATTACCAAAGAGTTTGAGATCCTCTACTGAGAGGCGACCAAGACCTGCGACGTGTTTATATCAGAGAGATAGAATTCATCAGATCCCACAGGAAGTTCCAGATAAGAAAGATGCGGCATAACAGAGACTAGAAATGGCAGTGTCGAAGAAAAATAAGAAAACAATAGAAAGAGCAAAAGAAGACTGGCTCGTGCCTTTCACCGAGTCCTGAAACAAGGAAAAACCTCTTCACATGACCACTGTGAAGGTGGGGGTGACTCGGCCAGGCAGAAAAATACATTTTCCTTCCCACAAAGATGACTACTCTCGGTACGGCTCCTACCCATTGTCCTGCCCAGCGAAGTAGTACCTACCAGGAGCAAAGCTCCCACCAGTATCGCTCTCCGGGTCATAGGAGCAGGCAAGTCCCCCACCCCTCCCATTACGATCAAGGTGGTAGTCGCAATCGGGGAGGAAATGTTTCAGTCCAAGAACTTACCTCTTGATGCTAACCACCCCCACATTCATCTCTTGTACGTGGGTTCATTTATAGACCCTGTCCTCTGCTTTGTCTTTCTTTACATGTTTACGCTTAAAAAAACAAAAAAGCTGAGACTTCTTATAATGCCTTGTAGTCACTGATACTGATTGTTTCACCTTTTTTTATTTGGCATATATCTTTACTGCAGTCATGAAAAATACCTAATGCAGGCATAAATCATCAGCAATCTACAGTTCAACTGAAATTTAATCACAAATTAGACACGATCCTCCAGTGGCTTTCTATTCTTCTTAGGTGCATTACCGTTTACACCGATCCGAACTGCTGCTAATCCAAGATTTGTGTCAAGGCTGCCCGCTGGGATTCCACGAGGAGCCATTCCCAGGATTCAGCACGCAGTTTCACAAGGCCCTGTTCTCAAAAGGTAAAGATACACAATGTTGATATTGTTTAAGAAGCTGTCGTTATCGTGGAACTTTGGAAAACACATTTTGTGGTAAGTCATCCGGGGATACTAATGAAGCAGTGGGGAAAAGAAAGTAGTGTCGGTACGTTTGACTATCGCAGTTCTACAGGCCAGCTGCAACAGCCTGAAATGTTACCAATTTCTTCTCCCACGCGAAGAGGGCTCAGCTATTAAAATCAGGATGATGTTAATGAATGGAATTTTAAAACAAGTTGGAGTTGTTTTATTTCAACGACCAAAGTGGTTTAAATGCTGCTGTTTTATAACGAGCCACTCGCTTTGTTCTCCCCCAACTCAACGTGTCTTTTTTTTTAATGGTAATGTGCCGTAAGTAAAACGAGCATTACACTTTTTAACAGATAACAAACAAGTAATGTGCTGCTCTTTGGATCATTAAAGGTTCATTTCCTCTGCCACCAAAGGTGGACGGAGGTTTTGTTTTCATCCATGTCTGTCTGTTTGTTTGTGAGCAGGATATCTCACAAAGTTGGGGACGGAATTGGACTAAATTTGGTGGACATGTTGGGGGTGTGACGAGGACAAATTCTTTCAATTTTGGTGAAGATTCGAATCCGGATCTGGATACGAGAATTTTTTTAATTAACCTCCGCCATCTTCGAAGATGGATGGAGGTTACTGTTTTCACCCCTTTCTGTTTGTTTGTTTGTTTGTTTGTTTGTGAACAGTATTACGGAAAAACTCCTCGACGGATTTCGACGAAACTTGGTGGGGGGGGGGTTAGGTATGGTCCAAGGATAATGCCATTAAATTTTGGACTTGGTCCCCCCCCCCAAAAAAATATTTGTTGGAGAAAAAAAATGTTTTTTTTTGCATTTCTACATGTTTTAAGTGATTTCCAACCCCCCCCCCAAATATTTTTTTTTTACCCCCCACCCCCCCAAAAAATAAGAGAAATTTTTATTTTTGCATTTCTACATGTTTTAAGTGATTTCCAACCCCCCCAAAAAAAATTGTTACCCCCCCCCAAAAAAATTGTTTGAGAATTTTTTTTTTTGCATTTCTACATGTTTTAAGTGATTTCCAACCCCCCCCCCAAAAAACAAAAGAGAAAAAAATTTCTTTTTGCATTTCTACATGTTTTAAGTGATTTCCAACCCCCCCAAAAAAATTGTCGCCGCCCCCCAACAAAAATTGTTCGAGAAAAAATTTTTTTTTTTTGCATTTCTACATGTTTTAAGTGATTTCCAATCCCCCCCAAAAAAAAAATAGAGAAATTTTTTTTTTTGCATTTCTACATGTTTTAAGTGATTTCCAACCCCCCCCCAAAAAAATTGTTTGAGAAAAAAAAAATTTTGCAACTTTTGTTTCAACAAAATTTCGATTTTTTTTTTTGCATTTTTACATGTTTTAAGTGATTTCCAACCCCCCCCCCCCAAAAAAAAAATGTTGGAGATAAGAACTATAACTCTGTCAGCACTGTTGACATCATATTTAATGAATAAGATATAAGGTTCACTTGAGTGACCCAGCAGTATTGGCGGCGGAGGTTTTGCACTCTCCCAAGTGCTCCCCCTCTAGTTTTATAAGTGATTCTTTACTATTTAGAGATGGTGCCAAAACGATATGGAGCATGATATTTCAAAAAGTTGTGGACGGGTTATGACAAAACTAGGTGTAATTAGTTGGGTAGGTGACAAGATCAAGCGGATAAGATTTTGGTTCAAGTCCAGATCCAGATCTAGCCTATCAGTGGATACAAAATATAATCTGTTCAGCCTGGCGGAGGTATGCCCTCTACCAAGTGCCGTTCTAGTTAAAGATGAAATGCCTACTCACTGCTGTCAGGGCCACTTGTGACAAAGAGTCAATTTTCTGACTGGGTCAATCAGAGAATATTATTTTGTAAGGTTTTTAATTTTCGCAGTTTAAAAAACGACCACAAAGCAAGTAGGCCACGGGAATCTGGATAGGTTCACAGACCTCTAAACAAAGGTCTGACCAGTAATGTGAACTCGGTTTTAATTCTTAAACATCCCAAGTATTGTTTCTAATACAGATTTTCATTCCAAAAGACTTTGTTGCCATTGCTGAATATCTTCATTGTAACTGTTCATGCGAATGGCGGCATACAGAAAAAATAAATTCACCGCGAGCACATCTTTTGAATGTTATTAATTAAACATGGCTCTGCCTTTTATAAACAAAGCTGAAGGTAAAATTTGACCCACCCTCGTATAAACTCCATGAGCCTTAGACGACAACAACAACTACTACTTCCTTATTACTTGTAATTATTCCAACCTTCTCATGGGGTCAGCCGGGGGAACGTTTTTGGCCCAAGTTTTTCATGAACCAGCTGGCCAGCTCTGACGTGACATTTGGTTGGAGTTGGCAGGAATTTGCAATTTGTTCAAGGTACTGGCAATGACTTGCCTCCTGTTTACGAAAGACACCGACCGTGTCGTCCGGATGTTAAACACCATTTTTCAAGATGACCTTGCATTAAGGGTCGGCACAATGTTTTTCTGCATTTTTGTGATCACCAGACCATCTGAATGAATATTCCGATTGATGCCACTCTGGCACCCTTGAGCATTTTTGTAGAAATCCATTAATGTGCAAATTAGCGTCTGGCCATTGTCAAAATTACTATTTTTCTTAATATCTCCAAAAGTAAGCATCCAAATAGCCTGGTTGAGGTGTCGACACCCATGTTTTTAGGGTCACTGGTCATGACAAACCCACTTACAATTTAATAACATTTAAATTTAGCTCATTAATATGCAAATTAGCAGTCACCATTATCAAAATAATTTTTCTTCATATCTCCAGAAGTAAGCATCCAAATAGCCTGGTTGAGGTGTCGACACCCATGTTTTTAGGGTCACTGGTCATGACAAACCCACTTACAATTTAATAACATTTAAATTTAGCTCATTAATATGCAAATTAGCAGTCACCATTATCAAAATAATTTTTCTTCATATCTCCAGAAGTAAGCATCCAAATAGCCTGGTTGAGGTGTCGACACCCATGTTTTTAGGGTCACTGGTCATGACAAACCCACTTACAATTTGATAACATTGAAATTTTAGCTCATTAATATGCAAATTAGCGGTCGCCATTATTGAAAATGTAGATAAGTAGACATGTAGATAGAAAAAAAAACACTTCAGTCTTTGTGAATATAGATCACTTTATTAGTCATACGGATTCAACAATTCGACAGTATACAATGAAAGCAGCGAACAACATGAACAAAAGAAGACATCCCTGTGTAAATCAAATGTTCATATATATATATATATATAACAGGTTTGTAAACCTTATGAAGGCGACTTCAGTGCTTGGTGTCTCATTCAGTGTCAGTCATCAACAAGGGCAAATGCAGCAGCTGTCTTGGTGCACTCATTCCTGCAGCCAGTATCTCCATGGCACGTACAGAAAACTGTGCATGGTAACTTGGCTGCTGTGCAGCGGCATTGAGCTGTGTAGCACTGCTTGTCGGAGGAACATCCACATCGTATTAGCTCCAAGATCTCTGGTGGTGCAAGAGCGACAGTGGGCGGCAGCATAATTGTAAGTAATGATCTTGATGCCTCATCACATTTCCATACGTACTGAGTCGGATCCAGAGGTGGTGGCTGCAGCTCAGCAGCTGACTTCCATATTGCTGTCTGGATATGAGCGCGTCGCATATTTTGTTCAAAGGACTCTGTAGTTGGTGGCAGAGCCTTTCAGTCTGGTGCTTTGATGGCATTTGGTTTTGCCATCTTCATAGACCACTCCTCTTTGCGAACATCAGACATGTTGCTTCTCTCCTTGCTACCATAGCAAACAGCCATGAACACAGTGGCTTTGGCGATGACATCGTCAATAGATGCATCCACATTCCCAAGTTTTTGAAGTGAATGGCCTGCTGCGAGTGTCTTCTTGCCAGTCAGTTTACCTCTACCATACATCTGGGCAACGGTGTCGCAACCTGTCAGTGCGTGTAAAGCTAGTGGGTCTTGCACCATCCCGGCATGCTTTCTGGCAGTGGCCACAATGTCGATCAACGATCGGCCAGGACATGTTGCTTCCATTGTTACGCAGCATTGCAGATTAAGTTCTGCGAAGTGATACACAAGCAAGATGAACACATCAGTATCATCACAGATGACTGATGCATTTTGTGCCATCTTCCGCAACTTTAGCGACTTGCTGAATCATGATGACATCTGCCTCCTCGTGCGTCGTCTTCAAATCAGTGCGACACCTTTGGGCTCCGTGGTGTATTTCCACTGGGGTAGACTCCTGTCCTGTAATGATGAGCCTGTGTTAGCTCTGCTTTTTCTGTTGACTAACCTCAATCAAATTCTGGCAAATCAGTTCTATCAGCTGAACTTTGTTCTCAGTTACTGACAGAACCACCAGCTGTGGAGGCAGTGGAGTCTGGTGGTTCAACCTGTGGTGCCTGCTAGCTTGCTGCCCAGCTCTTGCTAATCTTGTTCCACTCTTGATGCTGAAATCATGATATCTGTCAAATACCAGATATACATCTGATTTGTTCACCTTTGCCATGATGTAGCTCGTCTGTGAGAGGCGTAGAATAAGTGGGAGGCCCGCCGGGGCTCGCGTGGTCCGACCCCGTGAGGGATGTAGTTCATACGAATGCACCTGTGCTCGGCCAATGTCAACTGCCCTTGGGGCGTTCACCTTCTCCAGTCCAATTCTGCCAGTTACAATGTTGACAACTCTGTCTGCATGTTCATTTGGGTCAAGTGGGTCGACAGGACTGGAGTTTTCTCCTTATCTTATCTCGGTCCTCTGCATCAGATCGTATGCGTGATGGCTCCTCTTCCTTGTGAATGGTCACCTCTGTGACTATGTGCCCCTCAGAGATATCTGTGAGATCGTGGACTATCTGACTAAACGTGTGCATACTATAGGCCCACTTCTTCAGTGTAGAAGGCTTCAGTGTAATGCCAACGATTCCATGTATGCCATGACCGTAGCGCATGAATGAGGACTCGATGTACATATCCGACCATATGCCGTTCCATAGGCCCTTCTTGTGCCGCATCACATGATCTTTTAAGAACATTTCCAGAATGTCTCCATCGATCGAAGGTAGTAGAGCCCATATCTAGCATAATTGTGATGTCCAGCCACGAAGAAGTAGGGGAGCATCTCCTTCATAGCCCAAAGATGCAATGGCCAGTCTCCTTCACGCTCAGCACGAACAAACGCCATCATGATGAATACAGGTTTCATAAGGTTCTGGACCCATAGTTGTGTGGTCATGCTCTTTGTTGCTTTGGTTTCAAGAGTGTCCATTAAGTCTTCATGACTTTCTGCCTGAGCCACGCTGGAACGAAGGACCTCCTCAGTCACCAATGGCAGGGCCCTGAAGTTTTGGGGAAACTTTTTTCCACCAAGCATATGAGCAACACCTCCAAAGGCAGATTTCATCACGTCTTCCAGCCCACTTTCAGCCATCAAGTTCCCCACACAACCTATGAAACTCATAAGGGTGTGCATGCTGCCCAGCCTTGGTATGAACTGGGTAAATCACTTAGGATAGCAAACAGACATTACTCATTCGTTTCAAGTGTCTTTCTATGTGTGAGCGTGATGTGTACGTTGACACACAGTTGACACACAAGACATGACTCTTACTTAAAACTCAGTTGTCCATGTTTCTTTCATTACATTACAAGCCTCAACTAACTTGATCAGAAACAGTTCATGCTGTTGATCTTCTGAGGTCAGCCATTTATTCACAATTGTACTGGGGATAAACGGTTCTGCACAAGTTATTTTCAAACTGTTTTGTTGTTGTTGTATAACTGCACTGCAAAAACGCCGATCGACGCGGACAAATTCAGGGGTAGGGTTATGCTCATTTGCATATTAATGAGCTAAATTCCCAATGTTATCAAATTGTAAGTGGGTTTATCATGACCAGTAACCCTAAAAAAATGGGTTTGGACACCTCAACCAGGCTGTTTGGATGCTTACTTCTGGAGATATTAAGAAAAATTGTTATTTTGATAATGGCGACTGCTAATTTGCATATTAATGAGCTAAATTTAAATGTTAGTAAATTTTAAGTGGGTTTATCATGACCAGTGACCCTAAAAACATGCGTGTAGACACCTCAACCAGGCTATTTGGATGCTTACTTTTGGAGATATTAAGAAAAATAGTAATTTCGACAATGGCCACCGCTAATTTGCATATTAATGGGTTTCTACAAAAAATGCTCAAGGGTGCCAGAGTGGCATCAATCGGAATATTCATTCAGATGGTCTGGTGATCACAAAAATGCAGAAAAACATTGTGCGGACCCTAATGCACGCTTTTCTGGCCAACACTCGGACTCGTGGGATCTTTAACTTCCACCAACGAACCAGTACTGGCAGATAGGTCCTCCGGCTTATCATCCATCTTTTGGACAGCACACACATTGGTGCATCGCGCTGCATATGAAAGACAAGGGTGGCAGTTTATAGCTGGTTCGAAATTTGAACCCAGGCTAGACAGCTCAAAGGTGAGTGCACGTTCCTCTAAGCTATCTTGCCAGTCCTTTTTTTAATGAGCTGCAGAGCACTGCAAAAATAGGTTTCGCAAAATGTTTAAGCTCATGCAAACTTCTACAATTTGGAGACCAGAAAAAACACTTTCTTACTTTTGTCTTTTATTTCAGTTGAACCTCACTCAGGTGGGTGTATTACCACATGAAGTCAGCGCTTTAAGGGAGATCTGTGGGAGGGAGAAGGATGGGGCAGGCCACACGGGGTAAACAAGATGGACACTACAGGGACTTTCAGGAAGGAATGTAGGGAATTTGAAGGAGGTGGGTTTGGGGTGGATTAACGGTGGTAGAAAAGATTGTGGTTTTGCATGGAGGGAAGATGAGAGATGGTGGTGAACAGCTGTTTTGAAGACCCATAGATAGGAGTGGAATTGAAGAGAGTGTGGGAGTTTGTTCCAGAGGTGGGGAAAAAAAAGAGGACAGAAACAGTGAAGGTGAACAGTAACTCTTGATTTTGGCAGTTTCACCAGAAGAGAGTTGATGGTGGACATTGAGCGCCCTGCAGAAATATAGCGGGGACAGATCACAGACAGAGCAGGGGGTGGGGGGGCAATGCCAGAGAGGAGACTGTAGAAGACAGAAAGACCACCGACCTGCCTGTGGTAAGAGACCCAGAGAGAGTAAGAGACCCAGAGAATTAGCCTCACCGTGGGAGATAGCAATGATTCTGAAAGCCTTGGTTTCTACAGCGTGAAGCCAAGAAAAGTGAGAGGAGGGAGCACGAGCCCAGAAGGGAGAGCAGTACTCCATCAGGCATTAAGGCCAGATAGTCTCTAGCATGTCTCGATGGGATGTGAAATTCACAAGCAGGGGAATGATTGAACAGGACAAGATGAAAGGGAGGAAATGTAGCAACAAACAGAAACGAGGATGACAACACGCTGCCCAAACAAGGACACGCAAACCCAGCACGTGGTGCACTAAGACAAAATGCACAAATACATTCAATCCATAAATTAATACAGACAAATTACAAAAAAAAAACACTTAAACACAATATGTCCGGAACAGATATCCTCAGCTTTAGATTAAAGTATATCAAAGCCAACATGATGATGTCTGACTGCTAAGAAACCTGTGACCAGAAGTACCGCTTCTGTAACCTCGTCCATCATGGGCTCACAATCCCAGTTTCACAGCCAACGAGAATGGCACTCAGTAGAATGCATCCCTCCACCAGGCTGAACGTGAACAGTTTATGCTTTGTATCCCACTGATGGGTCAGATCTGTATCCGTACCTTAGCCAAAATCTTATCGGCTTGTTCTTGTCACCTACCCAACTCATCCACCAAGTTTTGTCATAATCCCTCCACAATGTTTTGAAATATCATGCTATACAGTATATCATTTTTGGCCCAATCTCTCCACGGTGAAGAATTATTATTAAGTTAAAACATTTTCCTATCCAGATTTTCACCAAAATCAAATCAATTCTTCCTCGTCACACACCCAACCTGTCCACTAAGTTTTGTCCGAATTTGTCCATAACATTTTGAGATATTCTGCTCACAGACAGACAAACCTTTGGTGGCGGAAGGTGGTCAGGTCTGTGTTCCATAAGCAAGCAGCTTGCTATCACTTTTCAAGGCAGCCGTTCCATATCATTTGCTCGCCGATCCGCTCAGCAAGTCGAGTAAGCGATTTAAGAGAGGTGCTTCTTTAAATGAGCAAAAATGACTGCGATAGTCAGATTCAAAACGATACTACAACCAGTGAAATGTTCAGAGGTGTACCCCTGTTTTCTGCACTCATAATAGTAATGCAATGTGTATTTCGTACTTTTATTGTAACTTCTACTTCTTGAAGATCTCCAAACATGCAAACCCCACCGAAATTGCACAATGGTAGATCCATACATGGGCTTGGCAGGGGACTCTTTCTTCTCACTCCCCATTCTTTTATCTTTCTTTCCCTCTTCCTTGTACTCTGTAGCGGCTGCAAACACAATAAATTATTTTGGGAAAGTTGTCACAAGAGGATTGAGTAAAGCTGAAAACGATGGCATGGACAGCATTTGCTTGAGTACAATGATAATTGTTTACATGGAGACCGCCATGTTGTTAAGCAATGCCGAGCATTCCGTTCTGTTGGAGTTCTTGCTGGAGCGCTTTGAATCAAGCAAGCTGCTTGCTAACGGAACACACTCCAGGGGCCCATGGCTGCCTCCACCAAAGTTATTGTGAAATTCACAAGATTGCATTGATTTCTTAATGGTCAGGGCATTTTATTTTTTCACTTCAGGTTGTAAGTGAAAATATTGAATTGTGATCAGAGCTGAGCTAGTAATTATAATTCTTGAAGTCTGACTTTAATTCTCCTCAAATGTGCTCTCACACCTTTCTCTATTCTGTTGCATTGGAAATATTGGGATAATTTGGTTGTTAAAGAAGAACTGAAAACAAGCATTTTAAGAGAATAAACTGGTGTCAGTAAATTTTCGAAACTGTTTTATATCAACTCAGTTTTAATAAACAATGTCATCGTGAATGTTGTATTCGTTTTTATCCCCCGCTAACCAACGAAGTTGGCGGGGGATGTAGAAATGGGTTCCGTGCGTACGGCCGTCCGTCACATTTCGTTACCGGAGCATAACTGCAAAACCACTTGAGGTATCTTTATGAAATTTGGTACACATATCAAGCAAGTGGTGAACTCGTGCCTTTTCATGTTTACAAATTTAAAAATATATATATTTTACTATGGCGGGGGATATCGAAGACTTTGTCTTCAACGGATGCTAGTTATATCAATCTTGGAAGCAAAAGGCAATAAGTATCAGTCAAATTGAATACTAGTCGAATATGTAAGTAATCTGAAAAATATTAAAGGAAGAGATGTATAATGCTATCAGACCCCGCTATTCGCAGGTTTGCAATTCGCGGTTGGTAAAATGTGACCTGCTTCTACATTTGCGGCCCGATGCTTCACGTACAATAGTTTTTTCGCAGGTGTATTCATGTTTTGTTTTGTTTTGTTTTTCAAGGTTTCGTGGTTTTTCACGGCGTATTCATGTTTTATTTTGTTTTTCGAGGTTTCGTGGTTTTTCACGGCGTATTCATGTTTTGTTTGTTTTTCACGGCGTATTCATGTTTTGTTTGTTTTTCACGGCGTATTCATGTTTTGTTTTATTTTTCGAGGTTTTGCGGTTTTTCACGGCGTATTCATGTTTTGTTTTGTTTTGTTTTTCGAGGTTTCGTGGTTTTTCTCGGCGTATTCACGTTTTATTTTGTTTTTCGAGGTTTCACAGTTTTTCATGAGCGTATTCAGGTTCTTTTGTTTGTTGTTTTCGCAGTTTTTCACTGGTATATTCACGTTTTGTTTTCTTTTTAGAGGTTTCACGGTTTTTCACAGCGTATTCATGTTTTGTTTTGTTTTTTGAGGTTTCGCAGTTTTTCACAGCGTATTCACGTTTTGTTTTGTTTTTCGAGGTTTAGCGGTTTTTCACGGCGTATTCATGTTTTGTTTTGTTTTTTAAGGTTTCGCAGTTTTTCACGGAGTATTCACGTTTTGTTTTGTTTTCTTTTTCGAGGTTTCGCGGTTTTTCACGGCGTATTCACGTTTTGTTTTGTTTTTCGAGGTTTCGTGGTTTTTCACGGCGTATTCACATTTTGTTTTGTTTTTTGAGGTTTCGCAGTTTTTCACGGCGTATTCACGTTTTGTTTTGTTTTTCGAGGTTTCGTGGTTTTTCACGGCGTATTCACGTTTTGTTTTATTTTTAGAGGTTTCACGGTTTTTCACAGCGTATTCACGTTTTGTTTTGTTTTGTTTTTAGAGGTTTCACGGTTTTTCACAGCGTATTCACGTTTTGTTTTGTTTTTCGAGGTTTCGTGGTTTTTTACGGCATATTCACGTTTTGTTTTCTTTTTAGAGGTTTCACGGTTTTTCACGGCGTATTCACGTTTTGTTTTGTTTTGTTTTTTGAGGTTTCACGGTTTTTCACAGCGTATTCATGTTTTGTTTTGTTTTTCGAGGTTTCGTGGTTTTTCACGGCGTATTCACGTTTTGTTTTCTTTTTAGAGGTTTCACGGTTTTTCACAGCGTATTCACGTTTTGTTTTATTTTTCGAGGTTTCGTGGTTTTTCACGGAGTATTCACGTTTTGTTTTCTTTTTAGAGGTTTCACGGTTTTTCACAGCGTATTCACGTTTTGTTTTATTTTTCGAGGTTTCGTGGTTTTTCACGGAGTATTCACGTTTTGTTTTCTTTTTAGAGGTTTCACGGTTTTTCACGGCGTATTCATGTTTTGTTTTGTTTTTGGAGGTTTCATGGTTTTTCACGGCATATTCACGTTTTGTTTTGTTTTTGGAGGTTTCACGGTTTTTCACAGCGTATTCACGTTTTGTTTTCTTTTTCGAGGTTTCACGGTTTTTCACAGCGTATTCATGTTTTGTTTTGTTTTTTGAGGTTTCGCGGTTTTTCACGACATATTCACGTTTTGTTTTGTTTTTGGAGGTTTCATGGTTTTTCACGGCGTATTCATGTTTTGTTTTGTTTTTTGAGGTTTCGCGGTTTTTCACGGCATATTCACGTTTTGTTTTGTTTTTGGAGGTTTCACGGTTTTTCACAGCGTATTCACGTTTTGTTTTCTTTTTCGAGGTTTCACGGTTTTTCACAGCGTATTCACGTTTTGTTTTGTTTTTCGAGGTTTAGCGGTTTTTCACAGCGTATTCATGTTTTGTTTTGTTTTGTTTTTTGAGGTTTCGCAGTTTTTCACAGCGTATTCACATTTTGTTTTGTTTTTCGAGGTTTCACAGTTTTTCATGAGCGTATTTAGGTTTTTTTGTTTGTTGAGTTTTCGCAGTTTTTCACTGGTATGGTTCACGTTTTTGTTTTTTTTTCGAGATTTCGTGGTTTTTAACTGGCGTATTTGTTTTTAAAATATTTTTTTATTCTTGCATTTTCACAGTATTTTACGGGTGTATTCGCAGGCTTTTTCACATTTTTTTCACGGGATTTTTGATTTTCCCTTATGAATCACAAACCGCCTGGATCCTATCCCCCTTTTTCCCATTGAAACAATGCCCCAACATTTGTGTTGTCGACATTCATGACATGTTACAGGAATGTATACCCCACAAATGTCGGGGTCTGACAGTATCTTTCGACTGGTTTTTTTGGTTTGTTTGTTTTTTTCGATGCAGAATTTGCCTTCTGATGAATCTTCACCATTGAGAGAGAGAGAGAGAGGGCCACAAAATACAATGCAACTTGTATCACATATTGTAATTTTTTAAAATATACAACCATTAACTAAAGGTAAGGTTTTGTGGTGACCACAATGTGTGTGGTGATTAGAAATATACTTATCAGACTGAACTGAGCATGTGCCTTTTATGCATGAGATCTTATTGGAAATGAGATGTTCATGGGTGACTCTTCCAGCAGACCTTAGATGTTTTTTAAAATCATTAAAAGAGAGACTGAATCTCCTTAACTATAGAGACTGTGAGTAGGTCTGGTTAACCCCTTTTTGTGGAAGGTAAAGAAATGCTTTTGTCAGCATAAAAATTCATGATCATCATCTCCTGTCACAGGGATTGCCCAAACATGAGCCTGCAGAGCCAACAACGAGGCAGTGACAGAGCCCTTGTCAGCAGTGATGAGAAACTGCAGTGGCGGAATGGAGGAGGGGGAGCTCCAGGAACACTTGTGTAGCTTTTTAAGAAGAGCCACTTCATCCAGCCTCTTACTCACTGAACAGCCAAGCATTCATCATGTTGCTTTATCCACAAAAGGAAATAGTTCATATAATCTACCAGCACTAAATATACAAAGAGTTGAGAGCGCGTCTCTCTCTCAATTGACAACATAATTTGTAATCACCTCTATTGCAGGGACCTCAAGTCAAGGATGATCAGTGTTCAGAAACTGAAGGAAGTTGCACGTTGTTACGATTCTCTGGTATACTGTTTTTGTTTTTTTGTTTTCCTCAAGGAACTTACAAACATTTATTGTTGGACAACCTCGATCTAGGTTTAATCCTCATGGGGTCTTAACTTACTGTGCAGTATGGTCTTTGGAAAAAAAACAACAACACCTGCACATAATTTTTCGCCACCGTGGAGATGCCTGGTCTTCTGTTCCTGGATCAGCACGCTCGGCATGTTCACTCTTTCATTTGTTAACTCGAATATAATGCGGTTCTTGTGTGCACAGATTGCACTTGTGATGACATCATGGTGCATTTGCATGGAAACTGAATCATCATTTATTTTACCCCCAAGTTAACCAAATCTACAAGTCATCATTTTGATATATTTTTAATACATCATTATTATTTTTATTTGTTGTTTTATTTGAACTTATATTATAATGGACTCATCATAGAACCTCATGGGGTCAATAATATGTTTCACAAAGCACGAAAAGCCCACACCAGTGATGTGAAAGTGAGATGAGTGCCCATTACAAACGGGGAATAAGTATGAATTTAGGCTAAACGCAAGCTCATATTAAAACACAACTTTTGCAAACTCCAAGCAGTGATTATCTGTAGGTGCTGGATCCATGGTGTAGTAGCCCAGCAAGATGGTGCAGAGGTAATATATTAACCTTTGACCTGTATAGTCTGAGTTCCATTCCCAACCCAGCTATAAACCTACCCTGATGTTTTGCAGGCAGGGCATTGCACTCGATAAGTGTGTCATCCTTTGAATGGGATGTGAAATCAGGTGTCCATGTGCTCCCATTCTCTGGTGGATGTCAAATATCCTCCAGTACATTTTGAATGGAATAGGCCGTGGTGTGCTCGTACCGTGGGCAAATTCCAAATTCCTGTCCTGCCATAACTACTGCTGAGAAGAGCATGGCAAATCATCTGGTGTCTTCTACCTATGGCACCTGCTTTGGCAGCACCCACTCTCGGGAAAGAGCATGGCCATGAATGACGACGATGTGCTGTATACTGTTGCATTGCTCTGACCCAATACTAACATAATGACTATACCTTCGCCTGTTCGTACACACAAGGATTCTGATTTGGCTCACACGTAGGTAGCATAGTCAATAAAATTGACCAAGGTAAGACTCCCCCCCCCCCATCTGGACACTGAACTGTGAGTGCAAAGGGCTGCGTTTGACACGTTTCACTTGAGAGGAGTTGGGGGTGTGATTACAGCATGATATCGGGACAGAGATGGTGCTTCATATCAGCACACGTTTTGTAACTTTGTACAGCACTAGATTTTATTCTGTTTATATATATTATACATACTATATATCCGATGTAATGTTTATAAAACGTGCAAAGCTCGAGCCTGTACATTGCTGGATAAACATTTTTTTAATGCAGTGTTTTTCATTCTTGGTAATTACCCCTAAAACATGTTTTTGTTTTTTTAAGTGATAAGGTGATTTTGGACATGATGCCTTTGCAGTAATGTGTTTTTGAGTGTTCACATGTCATTCCATCATTGTTAAGTGTTGTTGAGCCTCCAAGTCATCCAAATGTGTATTTGAAGACGTAATTTGAATGTGATTACTTGCCGGTCAAGTCTTAATGGCCTATTTAAACATTTGCCTGAATTTGGTTAGGTCAAGATACCAGGTCTTCACGTTGTCTCCTCATGCTAAATCTGAAAGCTGTAGTATGGAAGTCTATTCAGAACGACTTCCTCAAACAATTGCTCATATAATTGCCACAATAATTGCCAATTATATTTCTTGTGTTAATTAAACTTGGTGCTACAGTTTGCCCATAAATAACTCCAATCATACCTAGCTGGCTCTGACCACACTTAGCTTTCCTTATTATTTCCTGGACAACCTGCTGGTGGTTTTTTTTTCCATTTTTTATTTTACATTCCATGGGTAAAACGTTTTTCATGACATCTTCATTTCTTGAGCTAAAGGAAAGGATCCGCACTTGTCTACCAGTCGATGTACATGCGGTTTTGTGGTGAGTGCAGACGATTAGAGCAGCTATTTATTCGGTTTGAAACCAATATGGTTTATATGTTCAGCATCGCTCTAACTTACAAGCAAACTAATTACCTAATTAAAACTAACTAATCTCTAACTCAATTAATACCTCATTGAAATAGCAGCCAGGTAACTTCTCTCAAAGCTAGAATAACTTTTTGTGTTGTTTTCATGACCTGTCGTCGAAATACATTGATTTTCATAAACTTTGATAATAACGTGGGAAACTAAAACCCAATGAAAAGAAAAATACAAACCAAAAGTCATTTCCCAATTTTGTGTCCATAATTATGTCTCCCACCCCACTCTGATTTGTGTTTACAATACCTACAGGTCTTCCACAAAATGTATTTTCACGTTTCCATCTCGGTAATAAAGAAATGTCATGTTTGTTTTTTCTATTCTGTTTTTCACTCGACTCATTTACAAATTAACTCCCTCGTGTGCGGAGAATGTAGTTTGTAAAGTCGTTGTTGGTTGTGAAGGCTGGATATTGAGAATTGCACGAAACAAGAGACACGGAAGCCTCGGCTTTTCCTCTTTCACTCACCTGGATAAATTGCAAAAACGGATGTGAAAGATCAAAGCAATTTATACGATTCAGACATGGTCGCCAATTGGTACATATGGCTGACCCTGATTGGCCAACAACAATACGTGTCATAACAACAAGGCACTGAGAGAACTAGATAACCAAGACTTCCCACAATGCTACGGGTGCATGAAAACAAGCAAAGTGTTTGCTCAACTTATTTCTGGTTGCAAAGAACATAACTTTTTGTGCATCTATAAATATTGCTTCATGCATGGGTCATGTACAAAGCTACGTTACCGGCCGATGATCTTTAACCAATTGATGCAAGTTTTCTGCACATTCTGAATTGTTCAGTAAATGCTGTCTCATCATAGTCATCATTACTTTCGAGCAATCTTTTTCGTCTGATTCTTGCACACAGGGCTGGTTGTCTCTGGCCTGGAGCCAATCCTCGTGATGTAGGGCCTACATATCTAGTCCAAGAGCCTGGGCACTTTCATTTACCCGTCTGAGGTCATAAGGTTTGAGGATGTTTTCTAATTCAGAATTTTATGCAGATTCAGAAAATCCATTTCTTAATGGTCAAAGCCTCTGCGTTCTTTGTGAAAATAACGTTTTCTTATTGTTATGGGTGGTGTTTTTGATGAAAGTGAGAAAAAGCGTTTTTGGTCTACATGATACAAAATTGCCAGGCTACATGGTCATATAGGGTATCAAATCATATGTAGTGACCTGAATAATACAAATATGTTTAAACAACATCATTACATTGTGTTTAGGTGAATTCATAAGCAGTTTTAGCTCAAAATAGTTGATAAAAATTCACGTGCTAGTATATATTTGTATTAAAATATCAACATGATAACTTTATCTTTCTCAGACCAGCTGTTATTCTTCCAGTTACATAAAAAAGTGTCTGGTATAATTAGAAGTATTTCAATGAAAATACATAAAGGAAAATGAATATTGACAACAATGTTTGAACACGACTTTTCTGGTTTTCAGGCAAGGCTGACATTTTAGTTGCATCACACAAATATGAGTATGAATTGTCACATTTTTGATAAGTTTAAACATATTGATATTATTATTGAATTTCCAAGGTGAAATAGACAAGTGCATTTGAAAACCATTAAGTGTTAGCTTAAGAACCATAACCATTAATATATCTTCCCCAAAGTTTCTAGCTTAACTAACCATCACCAAGCAAGTATGTATGGTACAATCAAGCATGATATATGTTTGTGCTTTTTTTTGTTGAGATGTGTCACTAATTATTCAAAGTCATCTTCAGATTCATCTGAGGAAGAGTTGTATTCCACTTGGTCATCAATATCATTGGTCAACTCTGCATCTAAGTCATCATCAATATGATTGCATACGTCTTCTGGTACTTGTCGGCCTTCAAACCACTTTAGGGCATAATGGCCATCCTTGAGTATCCATCCATTTTCCTGTGGGTCCCAGCTGCAGGAGTGTGAGATTATTGCTGTTTTCCACACTGATACTACCAGATTGGTGCGTTTCAACTTCTCAAGTAGTACAGATCTGCAAGGGGGCAGGTTGCTAGGATCCATTCCTTTGATTTTATACAATGGTTGAAACCAGTTCTTTGGGGCAAAATGTTGGTGAAATAGTGCATTCCTGGCTAAATTGACTGATGTCAGATGTGGTTTCCCATACATGCTACACACAAAAGCTTCAAAGTCTGTCAATAAATCTAGTGGTATGACAGGAGATTCACCAAGTTTCTTGAATGCTGTCAAGAACTTTTCATTTTTTTCCATCAAAGCCAGAGGATGCACTTTCCCTTTGCGTAAGAAACTGGCTGTAAAGTCACAACCTGTGAAGGTATGCAGTCCTGCAATGGCACCACACAACTGTGGGCCCATACGAGTAGCTAACTGAGATACATCAATGTATCTTCTGGTGTTGTTGGAGCTAATTCCAACATCAAGCCATAGATGAGCTGGTAAGAGGTGGCTATGTGTGAGCAAAATAACAAGGATATCAGTATCCGAGGCCCTGATAATAATGTTGCCATCTTCGAGAGCATCACAAATGTTTTATGTGCCAAATCAGCCTGGTATCTGCCTCCTGATGATTGCAAAACAGACCGGGGACCTCTTCCATCTGGACTTTGTCATCAGTTACTTCATATTTGTATGCTTTCTTACCCAGTCCCATAAAGAGTACATGGCCACGGAGTTGCTCTGTGTATGGTTTTGTTTGCCACTCTCTAAAGAGGAACTTCAAACAAAAGTGCTGTCTTGAATTTAGGGGACTTGAGTGCAGATTGAAAATCTTTTGGACACTTCTGATCTGGTCCCAAAATATTGTATTCAGACCCACGGATGCCATGCTCTATATCTTTAATTGATTGAGTTTTGTATGAATCACAAACAAAGTCTATTCTCTTGGCAAATTCAACTGATCTTGTGAGGAGAACTTTAGCAATTCCACCAAATGTCACAGGCACATTCACAAGCGTGTGTATCAGAAACATGGCATCAACTTCATATGCATCTCTAGTAACTGGTTTATCACTTTGAACTCTTTCTTCCAGCTTGTGCGTGAGTTTTGATTTATCAGTTTTGTTGATGGAGCCATCCACTGCTTAGCACATATTATTGCATCATCTTTAGACATATTTCTGTTGTACAAAACATTACCCTCCTTGTTACTGGACTTTCCTAACACCAGATCAGTTCCAAAATGATGCAGTATCTTTTCAGATAATAACTGAACTTTATATGCTGCACCATCAAGTCCTAAGTCATCCAATATTGATTTGTAACGAGCATGAATAGAAGTCGCGAGCTCAGCATGCTTGTTATCTATAACATGTTCTTTTATGTACTGGACAATCATCTCAAAGGCTTTTGTATGAATGTCCCTTGATTTTCCATAATCAGTCTTTTCACTTGATGAATCTACTGCCCTGTGGGCTTTGTTGACATATGCTTTACGACAAGAATGGTGATATTTGACTTCCTTTGCAACAAAGTCCACATGTCCAATTTTGGCAAGAAGATGTGTGTCCTGAAGTATAATCGCAGCATCTTTTATGGTCTGCTCAGCATCTTTTGTTTCACAACTGCCTATCAATTGAACTTTATGATTCACAGTTACAGAAGATACAAATGGCTCGAAACACCCCAGATGATGAGGCTTCCTGATGCTGTATATGTGATCTTAATAGTTTGTTTGGCAGATCTGTTAAAGGTGTGCTAATGGGATTAACTGTGTCTTCTGTAGTTTTAAGAACTGCTGTGAAATTTTTGTAACAGATTGTGTGATATCCTATAATGTCACTGTCATTATAGTATGTGGGTAAACTTGCACATACTGATGAATATTTGGAGCTTGTACTGAGTTTGGATCGTCTGGAAGTTTTAGCAGCCATCAATTTATCCCAGGTTCTACTGTCAAATGGTTTGATTTCATCTTTGCTGCGATGTCCCGTGTGAAAAACACATAAACGGATTTGAACGAGTTGTTGATGGTGTAGCCACCACGTCAGCTTCTGAAAAATACAACAAACACTCAAAGTAAATTTACAGCAAAAACGTCTTCATTGCTCTGGACATGCTTTAACCACCAAAGGTTCTATATGCTCAGCAGAATTGGTGCACATCCGAGACATCATTATTAATACTAGTCGACTTATTTATACAAAGATTTGGAGTATTTCATGATGAAAATATAGCACAGATTAATTTTCAAAAGACCTTTAATGCTAATGTTCTGTTGACAAGGCAACAACAATTCACTAGATATATAACGCCAACCCTAGTATGTAAAGGCCCGGTCACACCTTGACGTTTTAGCCAACGTATGCCGATTTTTGAATTTTTTTTCTAAAACGCTGGCACACGTTGAATACGTTATGGGTAAGTTTTGATAACATTGAGAGCACGCTGAAAAACACTGCCATACATCGTTGTACGTTGGCTTTAAACGTTGTACTTTTTGGTTGTCCTCAAATTTTTTCATGCTTGAAATTTCACGACGTATGCCGGCGTATGACTCACACGTTCCGCTACGCTGGCCACAAGTTGTATGCACGGTCTGCGATCGTTGACAGACGTCAACACATGCTACTTGTAAGTTAATCATAAGTTGAGACATGCCGAGGTAATGTTTAGCGTACCCGAAACTTATTTCTAACCTATGATTAACGTGTTGTTGGCACGTTACGCGATCGTTGCCACACGTCGACAGACGTTACTTTAAAGTTACTCATAGGCTGAAAGACGTCGGTATAATGGATCGTCCTTGCGTCAGCGTCCACGGCCACGGCCAGGACACTTATTTGCAGCATTCTTCAAACTTTTCTTCGGCATGACGAGGATGTTCACACTTCGATGTCTAGCTTGGCTATGATTCCCATTGTCTATCGGCAGCGTCTATTTAAAATAGTCGAGTTTGAGCGTTTTAACACGTTCAGAAGAAACGCTTCAAATTTCCAAACCCCAGCGTCAAAAAACAAAGGCGAGTGACAGCAATTTAAATCGTTCATTGTAAACAATGAAAATGGCTGAGTGGTACCGTTTAAAAGTCGTTGAGTGTAAAAAAAAATCCAATTGTTGAGCGCAAGCGTCTACTTTCAAAAGTGGGGTTTGAGCGATTTAGCACGTTCAATAGAAACGATTAAAATTTCCAAACCCCAGCGTCAAAAAACAAAGGCGAGTGACAGCAATTTAAATCGTTCATTGTAAACAATGAAAATGGCTGAGTGGTACCGTTTAAAAGTCGTTGAGTGTAAAAAAAAATCCAATTGTTGAGCGCAAGCGTCTACTTTCAAAAGTGGGGTTTGAGCGATTTAGCACGTTCAATAGAAACGATTAAAATTTCCAAACCCCAGCGTCAAAAAACAAAGGCGAGTGACAGCAATTTAAATCGTTCATTGTAAACAATGAAAATAGCTGAGTGGTACCGTTTAAAAGTCGTTGAGTGTAAAAAAAATCCAATTGTTGAGCGCAAGCGTCTACTTTCAATAGTGGAGATGCAGCCATTTAAATCGTTGAGTGGCAGCCTATGAACCTACCCGTGGACACGCGGACGCAAGGACGATCCATCATAACCCACACCCTCCCCCTCACACTCACCTACTACTGCCAACATGAACAAACTACTACTAATACTAATACTAATAGTAATACTGATACTGATACTGTTACTGCTGACATGGACATCGACTCAAAAAGGACTCGAAAACACTGTTGGGTTCCCCTTTTATGAGCAGCATTTTTATATACCAATTCCCAAAACCGCTGGGAACACGTCTTTATATGGCAGTTGTAACCTAGAAACACGTTCATTTATTTTTTTTGTCGACCGGAAGACGTCATTGGAATACGTCTACATACGTCGATGTGTGTTAGGACTACGTAAAGAATTGGTTCAAAGCACGTCAAACATAAGTTAGAAATAAGTTTCGCGTAAAAAAGACATTACCGCGACGTGTTTCGACTTTTGAGTAGCTTATAAGTAGCGTTTGTGGACGTGTGTAAGCGTCCGCATATGGTGTGTACAACTTATCCCCATCGCATGCGGAACGTGTGTCATACGCCGAGTACGTCATAAAATTTTGAACATGTTTAAAATTTCTTGACGTACTCTACTTACTACGATGTATGATAGCGTACTTTAGCGTTGTACTCACGTATACCAAACTTACTCGTACCGTATTTGACGTGCCCCAACGTTTTAGACACATTTTTCTTAGGTCGGCATACGCTGGCAAGATCGCCAAGGTGTGACGGCGATGTTGACACTTCCATTTCTACGGCAGTTATGATTCGAATCGTTGTGCGTCAGCTTTTTAATAAGCTACGTCACGACATCGTCGGCGATGCGTGCAACGCACTATGCCGAAGTTAGACTATCGTTGGGCATCGGTTGTGTAGGCCGACAACAGGCTCAGCATTCGTTGGTATAAGTTATCTATAACACAACGAAACGTTCTGTGTCCATTACTAATATGTTATGCATACGACCAACTCGTTATGAATACGTCCGAATCTTTAAAAAAAAAAAACATCAAAAGTTCAACGTCAGCCAGCGTTTTACATACATTTTAATACTTTGCCATCGCTGGCTAAAACGTCAAGGTGTGACCGGGCCTTAAGTAAGAATGTACACTTAGTGATTTTTCCAAAATGACATCAAGAGAATGGATATTTTTCTCTCATTTTTGGCCATAAACAGCACTAATAACCATAAGGATCATCCCATATGCCATTATTTATATATAGTAACCTTCCCCAGGTCATTAGCTTTAATTTGATACCCTACATGCCAAGGTTGCCATGAGATATTGGATCATGAAAGCTGAAACTGATATTTTCTATTTTTGCAGAAAATGCTACCTGCAACAATAAGAAAATGGTATTTTTCACATAGAACACAGAGGCTTTGGCCATTAAGAAATGGATTTTCAGAATGTACACAAAATTCTGATTTAGAAAACATCCTCAAACCTTTTGGCCTCAGACGGGTAAATAAAAGTGCCCAAGCTCCTGGTCTAACCTGGCATCACACCAGCACTGAAAGTAATAAATAACTGCTCCATATGTGACTTTCAAAATGGCATAATCCACCCCAGATTTCTCAGTGTGCATTTGCAGAAACCCCTGGCAATGAAGTCTATCGAGGTGGCCGAATGTATATCATGTCTGCCAAATAAGGATTGCAATATAAACGACTCACAAAGCTTCTGAAAGAAGCCAAAACACTTGGAAATGTAGCTGCGAGAAATGGGTGTCCCTCAACAACAAAGATTTGGAAAACTTTATGATCAATTCACCCAAAGAGTTGATATCTTCCAGCCTGTAATGCAAAAACTCCTGACAATGTGAGCGCATTGTAAGGCCTGATTTTGGCGCATTCCACCCGACTTCCCCAATCATCCCAGTATGCCTGGTGTTGGTTTAATGGTTCGGGTGGTGGGCTTTGAATACTAGGGTCCTGAGTTAAATCTTGCTCATCTGTTGAATTAATACCAGGTGGGGTTAACTCGACCTGTCATCCTTCCGAGGTCGGCAAAATGAGTGCCAGCATGCTGGTATACTGTGTCAGAGTGGCGACCCGTACAGGATTGTGCCCAATAGCCAAGGAGACTGCCAAGGCAGAACCAACGCTCTGCACAGAGTATGGTCCCAATCTCCTCTTTCCTCCAGTCAATAAGTGGACTTTGAACCTTGTGAGATTACCTCGTGTGAATATGGCAGGCTTGGCGATTTATTTAACGGACATCTGCAGTTAGAAAGCCGATGCCGTCATGACCAACATTCAGGTACACTTCCCAGAGGGAGACACCCGATCTGGTTTAGTTGCTTAACACTGATGGGAAGGTCATACCTGGGGCTTGTGAATGCACAGGGTATGTTTACAAAGATGATATTTGCTATTAATCATGTTTGGAAGGAGGGAGTGGGAAGTATATAGGCTGAGAATGTGGTTATAAATAATGTGGTTAAACTTTAGTTTGGTACCAGGGCCACAAGATAAATTATACTAGAATTAATTTGATGGTATGCCATCACAAATCCCCATGCTTCCCACATAAAACAAGGTTGAAAGATGGAAAAAATAAGTTCCACCAGGAATGACCCAATATCAAATTTTGAGTGAAAAGAAAATCTTTTGTTTTGACCCCTGTGGCCTTAAGTCCCTACCCCCTTGGGCATAAACTGGGGGTCAAATCCAAAAAAAAATCTTTAAATATTTAATGTATCTCCCAATGTTGATTGCATATCCAGTTTCATTTTAAAATGTGCCTGGAACTCAGCGGGAAGGAGGAGATGTGCTCATGTACAGGGTACACGATTGGGTGCCTCGCTCCATGTTGAATTTCAGAGCGCTTTCGTGTTACAAGGTGCAGAGCAACTGGGGGAGCATTTCCAATGATGAATCCTCACCTCGGCAGGGCCAAGGCCAGGGTGAGCGTCTGCACGCCAATGGCAGCACAAGGATACACCCACGGCCTGCCTATTCTGCCTCCTGCGCTCTGCCCTCACAGGAACGTTATAAATGTACTGAGTTCCACATGCTCGCTCTCTTCGTCTGGTCTGGCTCATTTTGTATGTCACGTGCAGCTCGTTCGTTGCTGTGCTAAGCGGAGTGAGCGGGGGAAGTGGTGCCGAGCTCATCGAGAGCCAGGCGCTGGACGAAGTGCAGTTTTACACTAATTAATCATTATACTAACAGATTTCTCTGTGCTCACGTTAAGTCTATACTCCTCATGCGTTCTTTGCTTCATTTCTGACATCCCCACCACCCACCCCCCCCCCCGCCCCCCACCACCCTTGACCGAAATCTTTACATTTTCCTCTTTGCACCTCACTGCATCGCACCTCCACAAATCACGCACTGTAGACACCCGTTTTCCTCTTTCTTTCCCCCACCAATGCGACTGGGTATGCACTGGTTCGTCGGCCGCACCAGCTCGACGTCGCAATCACCTCGAGCTGTCTCTATCTTTCTTGCTGCTCTAACTTTTCTCGGGTATGTGTCTAATGGTGCCTGTCATGTTCGCATAAGATAAGATTGTAGAAGCATAATATCGGGTTTGCTATGCACGATGTCTTCTTTTGTAGATAACTGTATTTTCTTTTGCTGCACCTCACCAATCCTTGCTTTTCCCTGCTGTACTTATTTCTTTTGTAATAAAACTCTTTATTGTTCCACATGCCCTTTCCTCACCTTAATTAAAAATAAACCTGCTTGTTATAAATGTACCCAGTTCATCGCATCTTTTCCTCCATTGGTCCAGTGTTGTCCGCACGCGGTTAGCCAGGAAGTTTCATCCCACTGATTGGCTCTTGCTAGTCGGTGCGTTCTCGCAGCTCCGCTCGACTGCATCTCATCCGGTAAGTAAGTAGAATACACTTAGAATACAATAAGTAGAAAGCATGAGACGCCACCTTGGTGCAGCCGTTCACAGGTAACCTGACGAAGTAATACGTGAAGTCGTGTAACTCTGCAGGATTGGCAGTACCAATCGGCGCTCATGGTTGCTAGCAACCCGCTGGCGCGCGGAGTTATCCGTGCTTGGTGGCTTCAGGACCGGGTGTTTGGAAGGAACTTGAGTGCTTCCCCTCGTGGCAAAACTCAAACCCCAGATCTGCAAACAATATGTTATGCTTAATGACCACGCACACACAGGAATACATACACACAGACACACACATGGATACTTTGAGACCTGGTAGGTCTCCATTCAATCTCCTGAAACCCACCCACATGTGGAGCTAGCAGTCATCAACAGAAACTTGCGCACACGCACACACACACACACACACACGTATATGCAAAGATATACACACACGTATACACATATACACACTGATGTGAATACTTGGAGAACTGGGAGGGCTATGTTCCACATTCTGAAACCTGCATGTCGAGATGACAACCAACGACACACACACCCCTCCCATATGAGCACTTGTGAGAGGACCTTTGTGGCCGAGGCACTGGGGCCTGTTCCAAGTACCATTGTGGTTATATATATATATATATATATATATGTATATATATATATATATATATATATATATATATATATTGTTGTGGAAATGGCCCTTAGTGTGTTTTTAAATATAGGATTAGCCCAGATCCCCCATTAAATGCATGTTTAGCCAGGTGGTTTGGTAATTGGACGTTACATGTGTGTCGGGAGATATAGGAGGCTGTTCATTTGTTCGTGCAGTGGTGGTGTACCGAGAGGTTCTTCTTCTTCGTTCGCCTCTCCGGACAATAGGCCCCACCCAGCGCTCTGAGAGGGCGTGGCCTAGAGAAGCGAGCGCCGGGAAGGCGAAGGTGGGACTGAGAGCTCCGAGGTGGCGCCGATCGGCTGTACAGGGGACGGCTGTGTCTGTTTGCGATCGGTTTTCGTGAGGAGCGAGCCGAAAGAAAGGCAGGGAAGGGACTGCATGAGGTCTGCCTGCCATCGACTGGATGAAAAATGACGAGTGGGATTTGGCGTTCGACTTTTATGAGGAGGACATCGACAGGTTCATCCGGAGTCCAGTGACGGAGCCTCTGCTTGTTCCTACTCACGGCACGGCTCGACACATTCATCGATCCGCCTGCGGAGCCCAACACCTCGATTTGGCCAAACCTGGTGAACAGGCCAGGCCTGGATTTGTATGCTGGACCGTGTGAAGAGCCAGCTGGAGCATACCATAGATCTTTCATCTTGGGCCGTCGACCTCGTGGGGTCTGGATGCGCAGAGGCTGCGTGAGCGGGCTGTGTTGGGAGAAGAAAAAGGACGACGCCACCATCTTGCCATGCGGTGTGTTTGAGGTTGGGTGCTCGAATCCGTGGACTTCGGCTTGTCACGAGCCGCATTCGTGCTTTTGACACTTTTCCTCTCGCCCATGAAGCATCACCAAGTACTCTGTGTCTTGTCTGCATGTTGTCCGTGTCTTGTTTGCATGTTGTCTAAGGTTTATCTCGCTAGGGTTCCCTTCGAAACCCATAATCCATAGCTCCTCATTTAAGAACAGGTTATAGATTAATTATAACATTGTCGTGAATGCTTTGCTTGTGTTGTGTTCCCCGATGTGTCCCCAATAAATCTGGCTGAGTTATACGAGATTTGTGCCGCGCCGAGGAACGATCCGCTCGATTGATATATAAAACCAAAATGGTTACAGACTGGCAGAATTCACTCGGTCTCTGACAAGACCAGTCTGTAATCGGGGTCTATTCCCCCAGCTGGCAAGGCACAGGTGTATTTTGGTATCGTGATATGAGGCGCGTAACCCGAGAATTGTGCCGAACCGCCGAACCAGTCGGTGTTATAACCCTGGAGACGGCGGTGCTATTAAGTGACGCCGAATCTTCAACATTTGGCTGTCGAGAGTAGGGTGTGATTGACATCACTCATCCAAACCCTTAACACTGGGGTCAAGAGTCGGGTGCGAGCCCCGCCACCGCTGGAACCATAACACTGGAAGTCAGGATTGGGATGTGAAGCCATCCACCCCCATAAATTTGCAGGACACTAATTCAACAACAACTGGTGTCGTTCACACCTCGAACATTGGTTACGAGAGGCGTGGGGGGGGGGGGGGACCGTCGCTCACAAATTCAAAATTAGGTTGAATTTTATTTTGAGCGGACCGGGTGTAAAACTACGAAATTATAAAGAAAAATTGAGTCGCAAAATGGCGGCGCGGCTCCACCTCAGCGCGACACGAAGCGGGAGAAGGTTACTATAAATAGGGCAACGAACCGCACAGCACGAAGAAAACATTTCCGCCCACCGGTTCAAACCACGTGGACACGGTATGCACCATGGCAAAGGAATTAGGACGCCAATGCGTACATTGGCGAGATTCATACACAATTGTCGGATGCCTTGGAGCAGTGGAGGTGTGGTGAGAATTATATAGAGGAGTTACAAATTAAATTGGACGAGGCATTACGGCACGCAGACGAGGTTCGGGAAAATTATGTGCACGGGGAGTCACAACAATTGGCCGATGCACAGGAACTAATTTGGGGGCTGGAAAAGGACTGAGCCAACACAGGCGTGGTACTACGTGGAGAAATGATTAAAGTAGAGTGGTTTACCCGAAGGGTGTTGGAACTTGAGAAGAGCGAACTGAATGAAAGAATAGAGGAAGAGCAAATTAGTAACTCCCGGGATAGAGAGAACTTGGAAGAAGAATAGAAAACAAAGCTGGAAAAGGAAAAACAGGAACACGATTTGGAATCGGAACAACTGAAGGAAGAGGTAAGATCAAGCAATCGGAGAAGAGAAAGCCGAGAACAGAAGATAAAAAGAGGAGAGATATATCTGAAGCAAGAGAGGGAAGAATTGTTGGGAAAGTCAGGACAGTTGTGGAAATCGGAATGCAGGGGAAATGAACTGCCATGTCAACTAGAAATTAGCAAGGGATACGGTAAGAAAATGGACGAAAGGAGGGAGGAAGCATGCAAAAGAGGTGCTGAGATGAGCAAGGAATTCTGGGAAAGAGCTTCTGTGTTACAAAAACACCAAAATAAAGAGAGGGTATTACAAAACGAGCTGAGGATGTTAAGAGAGGAAAGAAAGAAAATGGAGAATGAAACGTTAAGGAACCACACTGTGCAGATCGAACAGTTCGAAGCCAAAGCAAGGTTGGAGTACGCGGAGATGTTGGAAGAACAACAAATGAAGCAGGAAAGGGAAATCAATAAATTTAAGGAAACGACGAGATTGGAGAATCAGGAACAAGAGAGACAGTGGGAGAGGAAACAAAAATAACATGAATTTGAAATTGACCAACTAAAGGAGAGAGCAAGGTTGGAGTACGCGGAGATGGAAAAACTCCGGAAAGATAACGAACAACTAAAAAGGCTCAGAGAGGAAGAACGACTCAAATGGAAAAGAAAATGGAGCCAGGAAGTAGAACAGCACAATAATATGGGATGCGTGATATCACCACGGGGTGGAATGTTAGTGGTGCAGAACTTGATTGACATCACTCGCCCGATGACACCACAATTAGAGCAAACCCTGGTGAAGGAGACATTGAGGGAGCATACGGGGTTGTTAACGAATGAAATACAGTTTGAGCAGGTCCAGCATGTGGAGCTGACAGCCCCAGAGGAGTGTGGCGAACCGATGATGAGTAACCTGCTGGAGAGAAGCGACCGGACCGAGGTGACTGGAACGAAGCAGGTACGAGGACACATGCATACATGGTGCGGACGATGAGCTTAAGGTAGAAATTGATTTTATGTTAACGAAGAGACTCTGTCTGATGGGGTGCACGTATGCGTGACCCCTGAATGTGTGGGTGGAGTGCCTGTGAATGAATGCTGTGAGCCCACACTCCAGATTACAGCACCGGTATGTGCTGCCGAGGCCGAAGTGTGTGGGTATTCACGTGGCGTTTGGGAATGTAGCCCTGGAGTGCGAGGCAGTTGGTCAGTACACAGGCAAGGTCGAAGGTGTGGAATGTCAACACATAACCTTGGGATGTGTGCAGCCTGCTGTGTGTGGGAGTCCTGAGCATGAATGAGTGGTGACATAGGAAATAGGTTTGAGGTGCAAGGAGAAATAGAAATGCCACCAGGACAGAACTTGAGCCAGGGGACGGAAACCATAATGGACAGCCCCACATGGGCTCTTACAGAGTTGGAGGTGCTGCATCCAGGAGCAGGCTTTAGAAATTGGATGCTAATTTCTCTATCAGCCTCACAGGAACTTTGGGGTAGAGCGCAGATGAGTAGCAAGCGGCACTGGCGTGTGTCACTTGGTCTTCAAACCTCTCTGAGGACATGAGGGGTTTGGCTCGCTGAGTGGAGTTTATCTGTCTTCAGGGAGTTATGGAGAAGAGGGGGAGACCGCTCCCCCGATTGGGGTTTACCTGACTTCCGCGAACCCTGGAGAAGAGGAGGGGGTGGACCACAACCCCAATTGAGACGTGACCCCTTTGAACCGTGGCGGAAAGGTGGCGGGGTCATGTAATGGGTAATGAGGGATTCGTTCCCTCACTCTCCTTCCAATGGGCCAGGGAGGCAGGCCATATTGGGATTTAAAAGTCTTGATTGAGAGTTATATCGAGAGTGATTGCAAATTGAGAGATGACAGAAGGGATAAGAGTGGCACGAGTGGATTTGGGTGATTATTGGAAAAAAAAATGGTGGAGACGATTAGGGCTGTATGGAGGAGGCCAGCGGACAACGGACGTAGTGACAAATTAATTGGAGTTTGATGAAAAAGTGTACTGGTTAAATTTGATGACCAAGTGGTATCCGAGGGACTGGTGTGTTTTTGGTTTTCACATAAACGTGAAAGGTGTTGGATGGTGTTGTGGACTGGGTGTGCGGCACTGTGGAATGAATGACTAAAGTGTTTGGGTGAATGGCGTGATTGTGCAAATCAGGAGAGTGAGTGCGAACAACGTACCCTGTCGGTAGGAGTCTCTTAACCAAGTTAGTGTAGGTTTGGGGGACTTCGAGGATTCGACATGGATTCTGGCTGCTGTTCCATTGTGCAGGCGGACTGCTAGGTGTAGGTGCAGGCCAAGGTATGGGGATACTGACTGGTAGTGTGACATGGTATTGGAAGTTGGCGAGTCGGGAAATAGGGCACCAGGGCTTTGGGGGTTCCTGGCAGGTGAAGGCTGTCGGAGGTGCCAGGAGAGCACAATTGAGTTCAGTGCCAGGAGAGCACGGTAGGTTTAGTACCAGGAGAGCACAGTATGGGTGCTATGAGAGCATAGTATGGGGGATAGAGAGCCACCCCTTAGTTAGGAGTGCAGAAGCACGCTCAGGTGAGCCCCGAGGTCGCTGAGTGTCCTCCACCCCCGATTGGAAGCAGGCAAAGAGGCCTTGTAGCAGTCACACTCCCCAGCCAGCGACTTATGCCTGGCACCACCAAATGGAAAAAGACAAATAAGGGCCTTGCCCAGGTTTAAAAGAATGGAACAGTGTGCCAGGTTGGGAAAGATGGGTCATTAGGATCATTCTAGCCATAGCAGGGTTTGTTGCATAGTCTGGAGCTAAAAGTAAATGGTTAGGTTTGATGAACTCTCCTCCACACCATTCATGTGTGACTCCTGGTATGAGTAGTGTTGATGGGAAAATTTATTAGCAAGGGCCAGGCTCGGTCACCCTCTCCAAGTGCCAGAGAGGCCACCAGTATGTCATGAGCACACACCCATGAAGATAACGTTTGAGTAAGAAACACACCATCCTGTCTGCTAATAAAATAAAAAAATAATAAAGAAAGAAAGAAAAAAAAAAGAACGTATGAGGAAGACAATACCAAAACAAGTCCTGCCAAAGCAAGTCAGGAAAGGAAGGTTAAGGGTACTTTCCATCTCACCTGGTCTGAGGACATCACACCCACTTGCGTCCTCAAGAACACCTCCAAACTGCATTTGTTTACCATCGATATCACCGTGCCACCATTGCTGTGCCAGATGCTGTCCAATGCAGGGCTTGTTGCCTGCTGCTGCTTGTGAATAGGCCATATGGGCTGAAGCATTTTGCGGGCTGTTGCGGCCGAAGATTCATGCCATTTTGTGGGCCGTTGCGGCCGAAGATTCATGCCATTTTGTGGGCTCAGTGGGCCGAAGAACTCTTTGTGAGATTAGGCCACTGGGCTCACCTGGTGCGAGGCCAATAAGGCCGTTAAGTGAGGAAACCTTCAGGGGTGAATGGACAATACTGCAGGGAGGGGGCATGAAGGAGCGAACAAGTTGAAGAACTTTGAACCTTTGAATGTTCTGCTCCTATGCCAATATTGGTGGTAAAAGTAAAATTGACTGCCCGCCCGTTCAAATCCATAATTAGAATGTTAAGTAGTGTGCATAGAGTGTGAATTTGTTTGTTAGATTAGTGATCCGACACATTAGGATAGGGACATGCCAATCTTACTGTGACACTTTGGTTTTTGGAGTTAAGTGCTTCCCATGTTGTGGGTTAGAGTAAATGGGAGATCTGTGCTGTACGTTAGACAGGGCCATTGCCGTGGGCTGCCCCAGATGGAGGCTCGGGAGAGCCTCTGGAGAAAGGTGGGGGTAGTGTTGCGGAAATGGGCCTTAGTGTGTTTTTAAATATAGGATTAGCTCAGATCCCCCATTAAGTGCATGTTTAGCCAGGTTGTTCGGTAATTCGACATTACATGTGTGCCGGGAGGTGTTGGAGGCTGTTCATTTGTTTGTGCAGTGGTGGTGTACCGAGAGGTTCTTCTTCTTCGTTCCCCTCTCCGGACAATAGGGGAACGCTCTGAGACAATAGGGAACAATAGCCCAGCGCTCTGAGAGGGAGTGGCCTAGAGAAGCGTGCACCAGGAAGGCGAAGGTGGGACTAAGAGTGCCGAGGTGGCGCCAATCGGCTGTACAGGGGACGGCTGTGTCTGTTTGCAATCGGTTTTCGTGAGGAGCGAGCCGAAAGAAAGGCAGGGAAGGGGACTGCATGAGGTCTGTCTGCCATCATCTTTATGAGAAACGACGAGTGGGAGTCAGCGATCGACTTTTATGAGGACATCGACAGGTCCAGTGACGGAGCCTCTGCTTGTCCCTACTCACGGCACGGCTCGACACGTTTGTCGATCCGTCTGCGGAGCCCAACACCTCGATTTGGTCTGATCTGGTGAACAGGCCAAACCTGGTCTTGTATGCTGGACCTTGGGAAGAGCCAGCTGGACCATACCATAGATCCTTCGTCTTGGGCCGTCGACGTTGCGGGGTCTGGACGCGCAGAGGCTGCGTGCGCGGGCTGTGCTGGGAGAAGAAAAATGACGACGCCGCCATCTTGCCATGCGGCGTGTTTGAGGTTGGGTGCTCGAATCCGTGGACATCGGCTTGTCACGAGCCGCATTCGCGCTTTTGACACTTTTCCTCTCGCCCATGAAGCATCACCAAGTACTCTGTGTCTTGTCTGCATTCTGTCCGTGTCTTGTCTGCATGTTGTCTAAGGTGTATCTCGCTAGGGTTCCCTTCGAAACCCGTAATCCGTAGCTCCCTAGTTAAGAACGGGTTATAGATTAATTATAACATTGTCGTGAATACTTTGCTTGTGTTTTGTTCCCCGATGTCTTCTTCTTCTTCTTCTTCTTCTTCTTCTTCTTCTTCTTCTTCTTCTTCTTCTTCTTCTTCTTCTTCTTCTTCTTCTTCTTCTTCTTCTTCTTCTTTGTTCGGCTGCTGCCGTTAGGGGTCGCCACAGCGGATCATCCGTATGATCCGCATAGTGATTTGGCACATGTTTTACGCCGGATACCCTTCCTGACGCAACCCTGGTCGCCTCTTATGACACAGGGATATGGTATACCTATTTTAACCGTGGTATACACCGGCCCAGTGCACTGGTACTCATTTCGCCGACCTCGGAAGGATGACAGGCTGAGTCAACCCCCTGGTGTATTAATTCAGTGGCCCAACGGGGCTTGAACTCAGGACCTTTTGGATCCCAAGCTGCTGCCCTAACCACTGTGCCAACACCAGGCTTTGTGTTCCCCGATGTGTCCCCAATAAATCTGGCTGAGTTATACGAGATTTGCCGTATTAATTCGTGATTAATTTGTGACAAATTCGTGAGATTTGCCGGACCTTGAATTAATTCGTGCCGCGCTAAGGAACAATTTGCTCGATTGGTATATAAAACCAAAATGGTTACAGACTGGCATAATTTGCTCAGTATCTGACAAAACCAGTCTGTAACTGGGGTCTATTCCCCCAGCTGGCAAGGCACAGGTGTATTTTGGTATCGTGATATGAGGCGCGTAACCCGAGAATTGTGCCGAGCCAGCCGGCATTATAACCCTGGAGACGGCGGTGTTGTTAAGTGATGCCAATCTTCAACATTTGGCTGTCAAGAGTCGGGTGTGATTGACATCACTCGTCCGAACCCTTAACACTGGGGTCAAGAGTCGGGTGCGAGCCCCGCCACCGCTGAATCCATAACAATATTATACACACACACACACACACACACACACACACACACACACACACACACACACACACACACACACACACACACACACACACACACACACACACACACACACACACACACACACACACACACACACACACACACACACACACACACACAGTACATAAAAAGACAGACAACGATTTACCTTTAAATAGAGTTCTCTGAAAGAGGAATTCAAATGGGAAATTAGCAAAATTCAATTCAAGAATATATCAAGTCATAGAGAACACAAAATGTCAGTCAATGCTTTTCACAGCTTGAACCAACATGGTGGAACACCGAATACGAGATCGATGGATGCTATTTGTTACATGTATCCATGTCTCAGTGATGGGCGGATAATGAAAGCAGATCGCACGAAAATCTGAAACAAAGCGATGTCATCCAAAAATAAAATTGCACCTGAGGCACAACAGGGTACTGTGGGGCCCAACACAGGTGTGTGGGGCCTGAAACGTACATCCAATCAATGTGAATTCAGATTGACAGCATGGGGACTTTGGCTGTGTATCGCCCAAGCTTTGAAATGACCAACTAAGCAGCTTGTAGTAGAGTGCTCACCAAGTGGCTTAAACACTCAAGCAAGCACTCCAACGAAACAGTTGATAAGGAACGGTAGGCTTGGCAAGTGATTAGTGATCGCTGATCGGTCATATTAAACATCATGCTCTCGGAGATGCCCGGAGTGTCAAACAATGTCTGAATTAGACAAACTAATACTTTTTTTAAGCAGTCGGAACTGATGCTGAGGTCAATTAAGAAGTTTAAATTTTGAAATTCGACTCAGGTCAAGAGATTCTAGAGGTTATCGCATATACAACTAGAAAGGCACTTGGTGGAGCGCATACCTCCGCCACGTAATGCCTGATCCATGAGAACATATCAGGCCCAATACATTTTTGGAATATGATGCTATACAGCACTATATCGTTTTGGCCCTTTCTCTCAATGGTGAAGAATCACTTTAAAAATTCTCGTAGTCGGAATCTGGATTCGGATCTTCACCAAAATCTAATCAGTTTATCCTTGTCACACACCGAACCTGCCCACAAAATTTCATCCGGATCAGTCGACAACTTTTTGAGATATCCTGCACACAAACACAGACAAACAGACAAAACAAGAAGACGTCATGCAGAGCACGAAATTGCAAAATCCATAAAACAAATTCGATCTCAAAAATAATTGGTGGTTGAATTCAATGACCAAATATGCAAATCCTCTTCAAATTTCAAGTTAATCGGAAGAAAATTGAGGATTTTAGAAATACCACCTTCATTGTTGACCTTTTGGTCGATCTTTAACTCAAACATAATTGGCTAGTTGAATTAAGTGACTTGAAATGTAAATCCTCTTGAAATTTCAAGTCAATCAGATGAAAATTGAGGATTTTAGAAATCTCACCTAAGTTGATTACCTTGGGCCTATGTTGACCTTTTGACCTCAAAAACAATAGGCTTCTTGCTTATGACAAACTCTACCATATGTGGTGCTTTCGTGAAAGTCGGTTTAAAATTGTGACCTGTAGGGGAGAGAGGGGGGGAGAGAGAGAGAGAGAGAGAGAGAGAGAGAGAGAGAGAGAGAGAGAGAGAGAGAGAGAGAGAGAGAGAGAGAGAGAGAGAGAGAGAGAGAGAGAGAGGTGAGAGACAGACAGACAGACAGACAGACAGACATAACCTCCATTCTCTGGTGGCAGAGGTAGAAATTAAATAGAGCTATGAACACTGGCATCTCTGGGCATTTATAAGCATTGTGATGTATCCAGCGATTTGTAGGTACGAAGATGAGGCAGGCATTCAATGATATGAGTGAAGAAAGTGAAAAAAGAATTGAGCGCTTTGTCGTTAAGAAACCGTTGCGGCCTGTTCCCAGTCAAAGAATTGCTGAGCAGACCGAACAAAATGGCGAAATAAGACCAGCAAGTTGACAGAGGGCTGACTCAGGGGCTGACAAAGGATAAAGCCTTGACAAAGCATAACTAATAAGGCCGTTAATTATTTTCAAAAGGGGTGTTTAGATTAACCCAAACACCCAATTTGCTTTCATACACTACCTTGGAATTCCCTTAGTATTCCGCAGGCTCTTTTTTCTGTCAGCTAACTGAGGCTTCTAAATTCCAAACTCGTTTTTTGGTGTCTGGTGGCCTTCGGCTGCTTGGAAGGCCCCAAGGCTCAGTGCCTTCAATAAATGCTCCTTCGACTTCTCAGGCCACATTCCCAACCCACAACCTTCAGATTTTCATTACAAATTCCATAATTACTCTCCTCTTTCAAATTTCACGAAACCGAATGACCAACAGCTTTGGATTTCCAATTTGCAAATTTTCCTCACCCCCCCTATCTCACTGATAACTGACTGGAGCTACTCTTTCACACATAAGTGACTGGAGCTACTCCTTCAAACTTTCACTCCTCAAACTATACGACTACACACCTAAACTTTGGCCACATTCATACACTTCCCACCCTCACACCAGCACACTTTCCCATTCATTCTCCATTCATCCCAAATTCCTCCAGAGCTAGAAAAAGAGTGGAGGAGAAAGGTGCACTCATAACTCATCAAATTCAAACCAATTCAACCCATGTCTAATTTCTCTAAACTTATCAAAAGTGTTGTGAAATTTCCAAAAATTCCAATTTCCCTGTACAATTTAGATGTCAAATTTACAATGATCTCACATCCCCTCTCCTCTCCACCACATGTCAATCTGTCACTGCTTCCAACTACTGTCTCTTTTGACCCTGGTGTTCTTGACCCTGCTGGCATGATTGATTTCATGGTGGAGCCAAGGCCAGCTACAGCCACCTACACTGGCCTCCAACTTTTCTCCAAGGCCCTCGAAGCTGAATAAGTCATCCAAGCGAGCCCCTGCCTTTTCTCCAAGGCTCTTAGCCCAGGAGCAGTTGCCTTAGTTGGCCCCCACCTTTACTCCTCAGCCTCCGCTGAGCCAGGACCATAAATCCCGATCTCTTACCCTGCTTAACACTTAACCCGTCCCAAACCTGGCTGGAGGCATTTCTTCTTCAAACTTCCACTTAAACCTACCCACCCACAATACTTAATTCATACATGCACCTTCATGCACACACTGCACTGGGGAGGGACGACCCAGGAACCCCTTACCTGGCTAGACTCGTCCTCACCAGGCATGTGTACGTTCATGTACGTGGCGAACTCCACCTGCTCCTTCAGGCCGTCATATGTTCCTGCCAGGTCACTGCACCAGTCGTTTATCACATTCAGATTTTCATTCTGAGCCTGTAAAAACTCACCCACATTCGACCTCATTGCTTCCACACACCCATTCATCTCTCCTTCGGTTCTGATGCAGAGACGAATCTCTACACTCTTCTCAGTGGGCATCCCCACACTCACCTCAGTGGGCTCTCCATTATCCTCCATGGGTTTTACACTTTTCTTTACCATGAGTGCTACTTCATGCTCTGCTCTGGGTGCTGCAATTCACAAAAAAGGACAAACCAAGTTTAGCCTACCGGCAACTGCTTAGGATCATTGAACAGAGAAGTCCTGCTACATACAGACTACTCTGATGCGAAATTGTGGAATGCAATCCAACTCGCACCTGCAATGCAGACCACAAATGGACTTGTTGCTGAAAGTCTGACAGGTTTTGATGATTATGTTGCACACAATCCTGCTCAACAAAAATCCCCACAATCTCTTGTCCCAGTTGTTTGCCATGGGACCAGACATTGTCGAGTTCCTGTGTGGACAAGGACATTGTCATGTAAAAAAAAAAAAAAATGGAACTGTGATGATTCTGTTTTCATTATGTTTGTTATCAATGGCATGCTCACTGTGTTGTTTGCTTTTCAGCTCACCTGGAACATCGTTCCGGGGAGCTTATGGGATGGGGCGTCGTCAGTCCGTCTTTCTGTAAATGCTTGCAACTTCTTCTCTGAAACTACACAAAAAAATTCTGATGAAACTTGACCACAACCTTCATCACCCGGGATGTACCAAGGTTTGTTCATGGCATTAAAAAAAAAAATCCACATGTATTTACTTTCTTCTACATTACATATTTTGTTGGTCATCCATGCCTACCAGTGCTTCTCTGGTTATCTAAACCAACCACGACCAAGTGAGCACCCAGGGGGTATTGCCCCCATGCTTCATTACTAGTCATTGTTGTGCGACTATTCTTCTTTTACGGCCACAATTATTCCCACATTCTTGTGGGTTGGTTGGGGAGTTTTTGACCCAAGTATTTCATTAAACCACTTGCCAGTCCCGATCGACTGACTCGTTCAGGCAAGAATTTGGAATTTGTTCATGGTTTTAGCGATAGCTCGCCGACTCTTCGCAAAGGACACCGTGGGATCTTGAACGTCCACCAACTAATGCTGGAAGATGGGACTCCATCATTCTGAGGGACGGCACACACATTGAGTAATCCCCCTTTGCACCTGTGAAACACCAGGATGATAGTTTATAGGTGGGTCAGGATTCAAACCGAGACTAGACTGCTTGGAAGTGAGTGTACGTACCTGTAGAGCCTTGGCTATCCTGCAAAAAACAAACTGCTTTGAAAGTCTGGTACATGTATTCATTCATATGCAGCCTGTGGCTACATCATTTTCTGGTTGCAAGGCTGCGCTACTGACGCAATGCTCCCTGGTACTCATTTTGCCAACCTCAGAAAAACGACAGGCTGAGTTAACCCTACCTGGTGTTAATTCAACGGGATAACAGGGGCTTGAACTCAAGTGCCCGAGGATATTAAGCCAGCCACCTTCACCGTTAAGCCAATACCAGGCCTCGTACATGCAATGATGATATTATTGACACTTTTCATGCCTTACCTCGAGTTCCTGAATCAGTTGAAGGCCACATTGAAGAGTTCCTTGGAGAGATTTGGCAAGTTTTACATGACGCAGTAAACAATCACAATGACATACTGTATGTGCCTGGAGAAAACCAATGTTCACACAAAATGGCAGTCAAGGTCATTCATCCCTCCCAATCAAGGACAATCTGATTCAGCACTCCAAAAGAGTTGCGTTTCAAGGTGGACATATTTGGAAGCAACGCCTCATCCCATCTCAGTGCCAATCTCTTAGTGACCGGGGATGGGTTTACGGTGCTTCAGAAGGTACTTGGCAACTACTGCGTACCTTGTTCCCTCCTGCATCATGAGTTGATGCAACGTGTCTGCACGTGCAGGATACTGCAAATGAGTGAAGATTGCTTTGAAATTCACTCCACTAAGTGAGTGGAGTGGTAACTTGTCCAGAAAGAGTTAATCAAATGTCGAATGAGTATAATGTAAGGACAATCCTGACAAGCATCAACATCTTTTTCAACATGACTGGTCCTGACTCCTGATAGTGTTGGTGGATAATCATAAAATGCCAAATGTTTGACCTGCGAATGAGACTGGACTACTCATGGGGTTGAACATTTTATTATTCAATCTCTGATGTCCATAAAATCAGTTGTCGGGTACTCTTGGGGGACGAAAGCTTTTGATTAACATGTAACATGCCATGATTTTGAGGAAAGTCTGATTTGATCAATTAGGAATATATTTTCATCATTAGTTTGACCGATTTATGTGACCTTGACCATTGACGGATGAATACCTCGATGAACCGTTTTCACCCTTTTAAAAGTCGAACGTGTCCACCCAGTTTGATGGAAATTGACACAAATATTTGAACTGTCAGGATATTTCTTCGATCTGTTGTGATTCTTTCCAACTGGTGTTCGGAACACAAATAGGCTGGCAGGATAGCCTGGGCATGTGCAAGTACGCACACTCGCCTCTTAAGTTGTCCAGCCTGGGTTCGAATCCAGACCCAGCTATCAACCGTCATCCCGGTGTTTCACATGCAGGGAGATTCATCAATGTGTGTGCCGTCCTTCGGATGGACGTTAAACTGGATGTCCCGTTTGCTGGCACCAGTTGATGGATGTGAAAGATCCCACGGTGCCCTTTGTGGACAGGAGGCGAGCGAGCTATCGCCGGCATCCTTAACAAATTCCAAAATGCTGCCCTGACCTACAGAGGGCATTGCATCAACCAAATAGCCGACCCAGCAAATGATGCCATCCCACCTTGAACTTCAACCATGTCTTGCAGACAAATGATGCCATCCCACCTTGAACTTCAACCATGTCTTGCAGACAAATGATGCCATCCCACCTTGAACTTCAACCATGTCTTGCAGACAAATGATGCCATCCCACCTTGAACTTCAACCATGTCCTGCAGACAAATGATGAAGCACATACAGTAGGTACTCTTACACGAGAGGGTGCTGTTGGCAGCAGATGGAATGTTAAGAGCTGCAGGGCGCAGCATTATGGAGTAGAACAGCACCAGGTCGAGCGCACACCTCCACCAGGCTGAACAGCGCACGTTTTGTATCCCACCGATCGGCCGAATCCAGATCCGGATCTTCACCAAAATCGAATCGATTGCTCCTCGTCACACACCCAACCCGTCCACCAAGGTTCGTCCGAATCCGTCCACAATCTTGCGAGATATCCTGCTCACAGACAGACAGACAGACAGATAAAGAGAGATGCAAATATCTCTTTTGTTTGTCCACCTCGTTTGTCTGAGATCATTGTAACATTATTCATCAATCCAGGCATCCATTAGGAGTCGTTCACTTGTTTGGGGACTTTGTGCCGATTGGCTCCGAGATTGAAGCACACGAGATCATCATCAATGATTCAATCACAGCAAGAAAATCCCTCCGTTAAACCGGTCGTGTGCACATCTCTTTAACATAACAAGTGTGTTCACAGTGGAGGGTCTCACCGATAACCCTCTATGACGTCACGGCATTGTTCACAGCATCTGTGGACCTGCTGCCCCTGAGCGAGACACAATGAGAGCGATTATGGAGGCATTAAAACGTGCATTGTGTGTGTGCAAATGGGCGAGCCACGAGTGTGCAGGGACTTGGCGACACTCTGCTGCCGGGGGAGGAGGTGCACGGGTCACGTGACACTTACTTTGGCGCCGTTTTGTCGGGGTTCGATTCCGGACACGACTGCTCCGCGGGCAGCAGCGGGTGTTGCGTCTCGATCTGGGTGTCCTGGGTGCTCGCACGACGGTGTGTGTGTGAACGTTGAAGATCCCGGGGTGGCCTTTCACAAAGACCATGCGAGTTATTACACCGTGAACAGGTTTGTGATTGTTGACGCCTTCGGTCGAACGTCGGGCCTGGCCAGCCAGTTCGTGAAAGACTTGGGCCAATGAATTGCGCCCACTCACTCCGCAAGAAGGTAGTAATGGTTGAGGGCCGTTAAAATAATAATAATAATAATAATAATAATAATAATAATAATAATAATAACAACAATAATAATAATAATAATTTGACGTCTCTAGATGGACCACGTGGGTTTCTTACTCTTAACAAAAAGTGAATAATTCTGCGGGGCGATTCTGAAGGGGGAAGTGGTTCAGTTTGGCATTTTTAATATAAAATACGAATAACATTACAAAACCCTTCAGAATTACTTCAGAATTAAACACGTCGCCTCTGGGAGATTCTTCTTCTTCATTTTTTTGACGGACGGATGGACGGATGTTGAAGCGAATGTTGAAGAGACCGCTCCTCTTAAAAATAAAGAAAATATAAAGATCCGTTTGGTTAATGGGATAGCGTTCAGTGGGTACTGAGCATGTGAATCGCTTAAATCGCAAAAGAAAAGACAAAACGTCAAAAATTCCTTTCACGCTTCTTGCGATTTCAGAGAAACAAGTTGGTGACGAAGCTCAAAGAAAAAGGGGGCGTGGCGTCAGCGCATGCTCGAGTCCCGCGATTCCGAATGTATGGATGAAGAAGAGTCCGTCTGAACAGAAAAGGGGGTGTGGCGTCAGCGCACGCTCGAGTCCCGCGATTCCGAATTTATTGAGGAAGAAGAGTCCGTATGAACAGGAAAGGGGGTGTGGCGTCAGGGCGCACTCGAGTCGCGATTCCGAATGTATGGATGAAGAAGAGTCCGTCTGAACAGAAAAGGGGGTGTGGCGTTAGCGCACGCTTGAGTCCCGCGATTCTGAATTTATTGAGGAAGAAGAGTCCGTATGAACAGGAAAGGGGGTGTGGCGTAAGCGCACGCTCGAGTCCCGCGATTCCGAATGTACCGTATTGATGAAGAAGAGTCCGTCTGACAGGCCGTCAGTGAAGAGATGTGAAGTGAGATTAGGGCGGAGAAGGATCAGGGGAATCGAGAGAGAGAGTGGAAATGGAGTGCGGTGGGGGGGAAGAGTACAGCGGCAGGAAGGAGAGAGAACGCGACTGAGGGATGTAAACAGAGGTCCTGTTGTCGGGCAGACACGGACAGGCAGCGAGCCGCTTGTGGTCGGAGGAAGCGACTGTATGGACGAGGGAGCCAGGAAACGGAAGAGAAAATCTCAGAGCTGGAAACTCCACAAGAACGAAGGTAAAAATGAATTGATTTGTGTTGTTGTAGTTGTGGCGATGGTGAAGAATCAGAGTTGTTCGGGTTAGACTAGGAGCCTCCAGGGCGCACGGGCCGCAGCTAGGCCCGGCCTGCGGCCCTTGTCCCTTCCTTACTGTAAACTGTGTCAACTGCGCGATTCAGCCCGAATCGCACCCCATTCATTTAATCCCCACCGCCTCGCACGTTCCTTTTTTTTACCCCCATTTCGCCCCCCTCTTGCGCATCCTGAATCGCGTGTTGAACCGGCCATGTGGACGGCTCAAGGCTCGGGCCTGCGCATGGCTCGAACCCCCGAATCGCGTCCTTAATACCGAACGACTCCGTCCCTTCCCCCTCGGCATTGCGGCATGACAGGCCGACTGCCTTGTTCACACGGACGCGATGAAATTCCAATGAAACGTTCGAAATGACGTTTCGATTCGGTCCGTGAATCGCAGCTGGATTCCCATGAACATTTGTCTGCTTTTGTTTACATTTATTATGAGTGAGGAGGAGGAGGAGGAGGAGGCGTGTGATTGTAATGTACACACCGATGGACATCGCCACGTGGTGTGCAAGATCGACAGTCTTGAATATTAATTGCTTGCACTACTCCATTGCGACCTCAAACGCACACACGTGGCATGCTGATCATGCTGATGCTGATTATACTGATGGTGATCATACTGATGCTGATGCTGATGGTGATCATGGTGATCATACTGATGCTGATGCTGACTGTGGTCATGCCGAAGATGATCATGATGTTGTTGATGATCATGCTGATGATGATCATGCTGATGATGATAATCATCATCATCATGCTCATGCTGATGCTGATTGCAATATTGAAAGTTGAGATGTTAATATGTCTTGTCACTGCTAGTTTAGGGTGGGGACACACACCACACACACCACACACACCACACACACCACACACACCACACACACCACACACACCACACACACCACACACACACGACTGAATGGATAGATAATTTGTCTTGCCTGCTTGATTCCAGCATTACTCTCCTTTGTGTGTAACGTTTATTGACTAAATTTGGAACAGGAGAAAATTGCTTTTATGGCAGGTTTGGCATATTAAATCGCAACGGAATCAATTGCAAACATTCTCAGTTATGAACTATTGACTGCAACGGTGGCATTCTCTGTTGAATCGCAGTTTTTTTTTTCTTCTGAATGACAATTGCATTATGCATCTTGAACTGGCTTGTCAATGTGTTGGATGTTCTTATTTTGTATGTGTTCTTTATGGGATGAACTGTTTCACCCTTTGTGGTGAGCTGGTAGACGATGTCCATAGATGTTCGCACACTCGCCCCGAAGCCATCTAGCCGATGTTCGAACCTCGGCTCAGTTATAAACTGCCATCCTGGTGTTTCGCATGTATGGTTGAATAAAAAGTATCAGTGAATGAATATGTCACTTGGCCTTTAAAGCTGTCCAGCCTGGGTTTGAATGTCAGCCCAGAGATACACTGGTGTCTCACAGGTAGAGTGATGGATACATCAATGTGTGTGTTATCGTGGCTTGGTAGTTCAACTGGGTCTCCCAAGTGCTGTCGTTTCCCAAGGTGTCCTTCACAAAGCTTCGGTTGGTAATCGTGGTACTATGAACAAAATGCTAATTCCTGCCTCAACTGCAGGTGGCAAGTGGTCTTCTCTTCTTCTCCGAGGTTCCTTGACACCTGGTTGGTTACATTGCTTGCTTTTGTTAACCCCCCCCCCCCCACCAAGTCCCCCTTCATGTCAATGGAAATGTCTGTATCAGCATCAGAGTGGCTTTTGATGTTAAGAGACTTACGATGGAGTAGTTTTTGCTGCTATCTGCTCCGCTTCAACAACATAGCAGCACTGGAGTAATTGCAACGTGAATGGCTCCTCGATTTGATGCCGAATGATGAAGGTCGGAGTTTATTCTACACCTACCCATGCACGTGCCACAAGTACAACGATATCCAGTGAGCCACGCGTGATTTGTAACCTTGCGACAAATACCGACACGGTCCGGTCAATACGTCCCAGCTAATTTGATGCGGACATTTTATGACTTTGATATGCTGTTTTCAAGGAGACGTGAATGGGTTTATAATGGAGTGACACTCGGTTACTGCACCGGCATATGATCTGGAGAGTTGATGTGAAGAGGGCAATGTAGTGTTGTTTCTGCACTACAAACAACTTGACCAGGTAGTTTGCATGTTTCATGTGAACTGTCTTCTTTGGGTATGGAGGCCAAGCCGTACACGCATTTACCCGTAATGGTTGGAGCTTGCTTCTGAACCAATAACAACTAGAGCGGGCACTCGGTAGAGCGCATACCTTCGCCGCCGCAACTTTTTTCCGGGCACATTTGAAAAACGTCATTTTATGACGTCACAACCGTCAGTCCGATTGACGTCAAATTTGGTGTGTAACCTCCTTGAAGGCAGTCCAACAAAATGGAATGATACACTGAAAAATAAAAAAGTTGAAAAATGACCATCTTTTGACGCACTTCCGGGGACGTCACATCCAATCGGGGACTACCATTCTGAAAGCTCGTAGTTCACTGAACGTTTTAATGTTGGTTTCATGTCAATAGCTCTATTAGATCTGAAGCTATGCCTACAAGTATATTTTGACCTTGAGTGTGACCTTGACCTTGACTACAGAGTTAATTGGCAAAACCTGTACATCAATAAACAGATATTTTGGTACTGATCCTAATGCCTGGATTTGGGAGACTTTGCTTTATAAATTGTATAGGTATTTGAATGTAAAATATCAGGACATTTTAGCCACAAGTGAAAAACGTCATGTTCAAACGTCAATGACGTCATAACGGTCAGTCCGATCGAAGTCAAATTTGGTGTGTGACGTCCTTGAGGTAAGTCCTACAAAACCGTATGATCAAAACTGATGAGATCGAAAATTGAAAATTTACGTCATCTTGTGACGTAATTTAGACGCACTTCCGATGACGTTACGTCAAATCCGACACTACATATCCGAAAGGTATCTCGTCATGGAACAATATGGCGGTGGTTGCATGTCGATAGCTGTATTATGAAGGAAGTTATGCTCAAAAGAGTTTTTGACCTTGACCTTTGACCCGATCGCTCCCAAAATCCAATCAAATCGTCCTTGGATACTCACGAATCATCCCACCAAATTTCATGCAATTCGGTTTAATACTTTCTGAGTTATGCGAATAACAAACAAACACACATATTCACAAATAAATAAATACACAGCGACCAAAACATAACCTTTCGCAGAATGCGACTGTAACTACAGAATGACAAAATAACGAAATAATTTGGCAACTACTTCAGAATCCTAATATGGATGGGGATGTTTTGGGTGGTCTGATCCACCTGACTGGATTTTAGAATGTGCCAGCGACCCTGCATCAATCTTTGTCACGGAGTATTCCATGAAATGCCTTGGATTACCGTTCATCGATCATTCCTTAATGTTTGAGTGCTCTTGGCCACGATCGTGGCCTCACGGGAATGTGCTGTTGGTCACGATCGTGGCCCGTGTCGTTGTTCAGCAAGTTGTTCAGCAATCTGTATCGTTTATTCCTATCTAAGTGTTTGTTCCATTGGTTGCCTTATAAACAATACAGATGCTTTTATTCAGTTTGCCTGAAAAAAATACCATATTTTCTTATTGCATACTTTAAAACGGTTGTCGTATTTTGCCTAATCTTGGGCCCACATTTGTATCTATTGCAATCATGTGGTGTGCTTCAGAAAAACTGGGATAGATTGAGTTCAACTAGCTTCGTTGGTTTTCAATTGAACCCCGAACACATCTTCCGGCATCGAACTCTCTCCTTTGCGATATAATCGATCATTGCAATGATGAGGATCACAAGGGTCAAAACAGAAGATTTTTTTTAAACTCAAAAGTTGATATTGGGTCATTCCTGGTGGAACTTTTTGCCGTCTATCAACTTTGCTTTCGGTGGGAAGCATGGGGATTTGTGACTGCTTGCCGTTGACTTTGCTGTAGTTTTCATTGCTAAAACCTGAATGCATAATCAATGTTCTATCCTGAATAAAAATGTGTGCAGTTCTTCTGAAATGTATGTGATTACCAGAGCGTAAAGTTATGTGCACTTGTCTCTTAGCTGTCTGGCTTGATTCAAATCACGGCTTATCAAACTTATCCTGGTGTTTCACAGATGTGGCGATACATCAATGTGTGTGCTGTCCCTTGCACGTCAAACTTGGTGTTCTGTCTGTTCGCGTAAGTTGGTGAATGTTAAAGATCCTTTTGTGTCCTTTGTGAAAAGTAGGGAAGATATCGTGGCATTCTGGCTGGATTCCAAACTCCTGCCTGGACTGTAGGTGGCAAGTGGTCTGCTCGGTTGAGCAGTCGGAGCTGCTGGGTTTGTGGGTCTCTTGGCTCAAAACAAAGATCCAGGCTTTCAATGACTTCTTGGATGCTGCTGTCTTGTCTGTGGCGAGGATGTTGCGGTCACAGAGATTCACTTACCTTGGCATTGATGTTCATGTGTCCGCATTCTGCACATTGTGAGTCAGAGGTCGATAGATGTCTGCTTCAGGCCTAATGAGTCATGGATTCACTGGATCATGAGGTGTGGTGCTGTTGGTACCTGTACACAAGGGCGAAAGTCCGAGTCTTTAAGTCCTTGGTGCTTTCCGTCTTACTCTACAGATGTGAGACTTGGACTCTGACCAAGGATCTGAGACAAAGATTGACTCCTTTGGTACCAGGTCTCTTCAGATCCCAGGAGCTTTGGCTCTCGCTGGCCAAACTTTGTGCCCAACGAGCATTTGCTGAGAGAGACTCAGATGAGATTTGTTACCTGTATAGTCCGTGAGCATCAGCTGTAGCTGTATGGACATGTGGCTCGTTTTCCTGACGCTGATCCTGCTCACCAGATTCTCTCAACGCCGGTCAACCTCTTTGATGTACATGCCTCGTTGTTGCAGCAGGTTGTTTGGATTCTCAAGATGGGGATGGACCAGGCATCTGCCTGGGGGATGGCCAAAAGGAAGCCTCTGGTGTACTCGTCGAAAGCAGATGCGGTGACGCGCTGCTCTGGCGCATGCTCCTATACCTGACCTGATATGAAGTAACTGTGAACTAATGTTGACTTTTATTTTCTGTAGTTAACCACATTCTGTTTTTTTTTTGTTGTTTTGTTTGTTTTTTCTTATCAGATTCAGTTTTGTTCGTGATTTACATCATGATCGTGGAAAATCATTGGCTCTTATAACCATGCCATTAAATTAATGTGTATGTATAGTTTCCTATATATACACCGTCTTGCTTTATCTATCATAATGATGGTGTTATACATATATAGTACTTTGCTTTCTTGTTCCTCGTACTGTCCTTGCTTATTTATATATTTTTTTGCCACGAGGTTATCTGTCACTATCTCCGAGGTTGGAGGATGCCATTTACAATCTTTACTGGGGGTTGCCCGATACCTGGTGTTGGCTTAATGGTTAGGGTGGTGGGCTTGGGATCTTACGATCCTGAGTTCAAATCCCGCTCAGCTGTTGAATTAATACCAGGTGGGGTTGATTCTACCTGTCATCCTTCTGAGGTCGGCAAAATGAGTGCCAGCTTGTTGGTATCCTGTGTCGGAGTGGCGACCCATCCAGGATTGTGCTCAATCGCCAAGGAGACTGCTTAGGCACCACCAACGCTCTGCACAGAGTATGGTCCCGATGGATGGATGGATGGATTCTTGTGTCCTCATGTCTCATTCTATTCTTGTCATTCATATACGATTAATGTATGTACAAGATCGTACATAGAGCATCTCTCTCAATTGTAGGATCCCAAACATTGTGTTATGCCTTGTATCTACTAACAAGTTCATGCACTGCCAGAACCAACGTCTATATTTTCTCCATTATGATGGGGAAGTTTGAGGCAGATATAATTGCAGAAATGCATGCTGAGTTTTAATTAACGTTTTTCTTGTCGGCACCCTTGGTTGTCTTGAATTGGCATTGTTCCCAATTCCTTGCCCACAATTTGCCACAAATGGTACTCGACCATCTTGTTGGTTGATTTATTTATTTTTTTGCCAAGGTACACTGCATGACTTTGTAGATCAGGAAAAAATATTGACTATGACAGCAGTAATGCTTGCCAACATGACCATGATAAAACGTGTAAAGACCATTTGCACCTGACAGAGCCTTGCCAATGTCTATCATAGGTGATTGCATATCTGAGAATGAATGATCGATATTCAAGTATATCTGTGTGTACACACAGACAGACACACGCACAGAAACACCGATTACAATATCCTCTCCCATCCCATTGAAATGGGTGAGGCTAAAAGATGGATGCATTTCCTACATAGTTAGAAATGATAAACCTTACGTTTGCAAAATTGTCCATTCTTGGTACAAAAATTTGAACAAACATTGCTACCATATTGATTAAAGGAGTTTCTTCAATTGATAATCATAAAACTTCATTTTTGTTTTGTATATGGCCATATAGCAACCGTTGCCTTGTTTGAGGTGTATTACAAAGCAGTGGAGAGTTAAACAGTTTAATTTGTTACAGGAGATGTGGAACTCACTTACGTGTCACATTCACGAGTGATGGTTATTTACGTACCATTTGGTTATGTATCAAAGATTGTTCATGACATTAAAAAAAAATCGGGATCTATGGGGGGGATATGCCCCCAAAATAGGTATTTGCTGTAACTGGTTCATTCGTACATTTGGCTGATTGTCCCACGTTGACTTCCTTCTCAGTATCATTATTCTGCCAGGTGAGCGCCCAGGGGTATTGCCCCTTTTTTAATGCCATCAGCAAACCTCGGTACATCAGTGATGATGAAGGTCATGGTCAAGTTTCATCGAAATCATGTGTTTTGGATAAGAGAGAAAATACCTATTTGGGGAGGTCAAATCCCCCCCTCCCCCATAGACCCCTTCAATGAGTGCAGATTTTGATGCGGTCAATACACTTTCGTTTGGTGTCAGATATGAAGCTGTTAGCTAAGTTTCATCAAAATTGTATGTTTGGTTCAAGCAATAATGACTGAAGTGTTCACTCACTCACTCACTCCCTCATTCACTCACTCACTCACTCACTCACTCCCTCACCTACAGGCACTGCTCGATCGCATAAGCTCATCGGATTAAAGTCCAGGTGAGCGAAAAAGGTTGAAAAAAATTGAACATTGCAATAAAGCAAAGGATGTGTACCTCTGCCCTAAAGCCAAAGTGCACAGTCTAACGAGGCCTTTCAAATTGATATACGCACACTCTGACCCGAGGACGAAAGCACGAGGTCAAACGAGAATAGCATTAGTTGGAGCACATACTTCCGCCAGACTGACCAGTTTACGTTTTGTACCCCACTGATTGGCTGGATCTGCATCTGGACCTCAACCAAAATCTAATCCACTTTTTCTTGTCACCTACTCAACTCGTCCACAAAGCTTTGTCATCTGTCCACAACTTTGTGAATATCATGCTACCTTAGAAGTCAGTAAATATTAAATCCTTCCTCTTCTCTAATGGCCTGTTTCCGATCATCAATTTGGTTTCAGACCAGGTCACACTACCCTGGATATGCTGCTGCTTCTCTCTCAACAATGGATAGAGGTCCTCAATGCCGGACATGAAATCGGAGCCATATCCCTCAACATACCGCATGCTTTTGACACGGTCTGGCACCCTGCCCTGCTCACCAAACACTCTTCCTCTGGTATCCAAGGCCATCTCCACTCATGGCTCACGGACTTCCTCTGCTGTCGCAGTCAACATGTGGTCCTAAATGGAGTTCTCTCATCCCCTCTTCCTGTCCAGGCTGGATCTCCTCAAGGCAGCGTTCTGGGCCCTGTTCTTTTTCTGGTTTTCATCAACGATCTCTCCGACTCTTTGGAAAATCCTCTTTATCTCTTTGCTGATGACTCCACCCTCTGCCGTACCATCTGTCATCCCACAGACTGGCAAGCAGCAGCTTCTTCGCTCCCTGCAGATCTGGGTAAAATCACAAATAGGTCCAACATGTGGAACATGTCTTTCAATCCTGACAAATCTCACACTCTCACTTTGTCTTTCAGAAAGGACCGTTTGGAACCCCCCCCCCCCCTCCTATCTACTTTCTCAACAATCCTCTGGAAGAAGTCCTTTCTTTCAAGCTTCTGGGTCTCACTATCTGCCATGAACTTTCCTGGGAAAGCCACATTTCCAACCTGGCATCCAAAGCCAGTCGCCGACTGGGAATCCTCCGTCATGCAAAGGCCTTACTCGGCCCACCTGAGCTCCTGACCACATACAAAGCTTTCGTCTTCAGCCTGATGGAGTACTGCTCTCTCCTCTGGGCTGGTGCTCCTACCTCTCACCTTTCTCGACTTCATGCAGTGGAAACCAAGGCATTTCAAATCATTGGCATCTCCCGCGATGAGGCTGAGTCTCTGGGCCTCTCACTCTCTCACCGCAGGCAGGTTGGTTGACTTTGTCTTCTACCGTCTCCTCTCCAGTCTCGCCCCCCCCCCCTGCTCTGTCTGCGATTTGTCCCCACCATATTTCCGCAGGGTGCTTAAGGCCCGCCAACAACCCCCTTCTGGTAAAACTAATAAAATCATGAATCGCTGCTCACCTTCACTCTTTCATTCCTCTTCTTTTTTCCCCGCCTTTGGAATAAACTCCCGAACTCTGTTCAATTCCATTATTCCCTCCAGGCCTTCAAAACATCTGTTCACCACCACCTCTTATTGTCCCCCATCCAAATCCTCGATCTTTTCTACTCCCACGAATCCACCCCAAACTCACCTCCTTCAAATTCCCTGCTTTCCTTCCTGAAAGTCCCTGTAGTGTCCATCTTGTATACCCCATGTTCCCCGCCCCATCCCTCTACCTTCCACAGATCTCCTAATGTCGATGTTCCCCACTATTTTGTCCTTCCCACTCTCGCCCCTTTTGTCTCGTGCCCCCCTTGCTGTGCGTTTTGTGTTGGCTCTCATACGAGCCTTGACAAGGAATACAAAAAAATTAATTCTTTCGTTTTTGGCCCCATCTCCCAATGATGAAGAATCACAAAAAAATATATATATATATTCGAAACTCCATGCCTGGTGTTGGCGCAGTGGTTAGGGCAGCGGCTTGGGATCCAAAAGGTCCTGAGTTCAAGCCCCGTTGGGCCACTGAATTAATACACCAGGGGGTTGACTCAGCCTGTCATCCTTCCGAGGTCGGCGAAATGAGTACCAGTATACTGGGCCGGTGTATACCCCGGTTAAAATAGGTGTACCATATCCCTGTGTCGTAAGAGGCGACCAGGGTTGCGTCAGGAAGGTCATCTGGCGTAAAACCTGTGCCAAATCACTATGCGGATCATACGGATGATCCGCTGTGGCGACCCCTAACGGGAGCAGCCGAAAGAAGAAGAAGAAGATATATTCGAAACTCCAGATCTTCACCAAAATCGAATCATTTCGTTCTTGTCACACACCCAACCTGTTGTCCATAAGGTTTTTAGATATCCTGCTCCCAGACAGACAGACTGGGGCGAAAACATCACCTCCTTCTAGCTTCGGTGCGAGTGGTAACAAACACTCACACCTTCGACAACTGGGCCCGAATGCACGGTCATACAATAACCTGGAAACCACTCCTCTTATGAGAAATGCCTCTTGATTAACAAAAATGTTAAAATCGAAACATTTAAACATAGCTTGGGACATGTACTTTTACCCCACAGCCAAAGTACACAGTCCAACATGGCTGTCCCATGAGCATATACATGCACCACAGCCGGAGACTGAAGCCGAACAACCGAATACACACATTATAAGCCCGAAGGACCAGAATGCATGGTCATGCAATAACCTGGGGTCCATCGGAAGCCATCCTTCTGATGAAGTGGATTCCTCTCAAAAAGTAAACTGATATCGTGTGTGTGTGCGTGCGTGCGCGTGTGCGTGCGTGCGTGTGTGCGTGTGCGTGCGTGTGTGTGTGTGTGTGTGTGTGTGTGTGTGTGTGTGTATGTGTGTATGTGTGTATGTGTGTGTGTGTGTGTGTGTGTGCGTGTGTGTGTGTGTGTGTGTGTGTGTGTGTGTGTGTGTGTGTGTGTGTGTGTGTGTGTGTGTGTGTGTGTGTGTGTTTTGCTGTTGGGTGGGGTGAGGGGGTGGTGAAAATAAAAGTTCCTTCACATTTATTTCTATTCTTTAAGAGTATCTTGCAATCTTTCAGATTGATCACAATCCTGTCAGTTTTAAAATGGGAATTTCTTGCTTTGCAGAAAGTGCAGCACATCTTTATTCTATATCGTTGTTGTTGTTGTATGAATTATGTATACTAGTGCAGGCCCGTACGTGCGTGGCCGTACGTGCAAAAAAAAAAATAAAAAGAAGAGGAATTGTGACGTCATAGCACCGTGTCCTGTCATTGGTTTGGTAAATAAATGGCCATAACTTGGGTAACACTTGTCCGATTAATATCAAACCTTAAAAAAGGCACATACTCAGGTCCCCAGCAATGTACCTTGCAATTTTTAATTAGATCAGACCAGTGGTTGTCGAGAAACAGTGGTCGCAGACAGACAGACAGACAGACAGACAGACACACACACAGAGATTGCTGGAATTATAGATAGATTTATTTTCTTTTGAGACTCCTCATTCACTCTGAATTTCAGATGGCGATAATATTGACCGAGTTTTAATGTTTCTTTTTTTCACCAAATATAAAGTTCACAAAAGGAGAAGGGAGAAAGTCAGGAGGACGATGGTGAAACTGAACTAGAAGTTAGGCATGTACTTATCATCCACAACAGTACCAATTATTTACTTTAACGCCGAACTGCGAGATGTATTAATAATATAAATAGATAAATATGCCTGGTGTTTACTTGATGGTGAGGGTTCTGGGCTTGGGATCCTTGGGCCCTGAGTTCAAATCCTGCACTTACGTTGAATTAATACCTGGTGGGGTTGACTCAGCCTGTCATCCTTCTGAGGTCGGCCAAATGAGTACCAGCTTGCCGGAACGATTGAGTCATTCAAGTATCCTGCGTCGGAGTGGCAACCCTTCCAAGAATGTGCCCAATAGGCCAGGAGACTGCTTCGGCAGCACCGACGCTCTCTACAGAGTATGGTTCCAATGTATGGATGGATAGATAAACCTTAAATGTTGATCAAGTCCTCCATTTGGAATTGATTATTTCATTTAAAGCAACAAATGTGCCTGAAAAGACTATCGTGTAATTTGAACAGTTTGAAAATACTGAATCTAACTCGGCTCGCCGAGACACGGGGGTCTTGCAGAATGAATCAAATGAGGAGGACTTTTTTTTTTTTTTTTTTTTAGATGTTTTTTTGCGATTAAAAGTCAATCTTCTTCAGATTAGCCGTGACGTCATATCAGGAAATCGACCGTCCGTACTGTCTCTAGGTGACATCGCGGTATGAATAACGGCAAATAATTCCCCCCCCCCCAAGTAGGCCAAGTCGATGCAGCCTTGGTGGTTGTACAGTAATACAAACCGAGATGGTTTCCTGATACACCAGTGGCCGAAAGACCCTAAGCTTGCCAGAAATTGGCAGAGGTTTGTCGGTAATACTAGTATGGATATGGCTGAGAAAAATGTCTGCTTTTATGCTCGGAATATTTTACAGAGCACTGTTATGAAACGTCAGAGATGGCTGGATCTTGTGGTTATCTACCACGACTGAGAGGGGATCATGCCATCCGCACGATGAAGCGGAAGAAATGGCCGTCGCTCGAAATTATGACCCCATCTCTACCCAGCGACCAGCACATGAACATAGGTGATTTAAGTGGTGAATCAAACACCTGTTGCCATTGCCTGGCAATTACCACAAGGGCAACAGAAAATCATTATCTATTATCAACACAAATTCTGCATGTTGAATGAACCACCATTTATTTATAGTGGAGAGAAAGTATGTATGTACATATCATCTACTCCTCTGAGAGGATTTGACCAAGAAAGCTTAAACTTTCAGGGCCCCCCTCCACAATCCCCCATCAACTATAACCGCCACCATCCCACTCCCCCCCCCTCCCCACCATCACACACTCCTCCCCCTTCCCACCATAACACACTCCTCCCCCTCCCCACCATCACACACTCCTCCCCCCTCCCCACCATCACACACTCCTCCCCCCCTTCCCACCATAACACACTCCTCCCCCCTCCCCACCATAACACACTCCTCCCCCTCTCCCACCATCCTCTCACAACCATTACCCCCACAATACCCACCGCCATCCCACACACTCCACCTTCACAATCCCCCCACAACCATCACCCTCATAATACCCACCACCATCCCACATCCCCCCATAGTCGACCATCACACCCTCCCCCCCTTCACCATAACCCCCACAATACCCACTACAATCCCCCATCAACCATCACCACCACCACCACACACCTCCTCCCCCCCGAGCATCACTCCCCCCTTTCATTGCGGTGGGACATCAACAACTCGTGGACAAGACACGGACACAAATGGTATCCGGGGAAAGTATGAAATGGGATGATCCCGTAACATACAAGACACCTGGTTAGCCAGTGACGTTGGGACAAAAATAATTTGTTGCACATTTTTTTCCGTGATGTCCGAGTGTCTGGGCAGTGTTGGCTCTTGGGCAATGACGGGTATTTCTGCTCGAGTAATATATAAACCGGTTTATCAATTAATACAAAATTCCTCCCTTTTAAACTGTCAGTTGAACGGAAAAACGAAGCCTACCAATCTTTAGTGAACATTCAACTTGCATTTCCATCTTCATTAACACTTCAGTCTTCTTCCTTTGAATCGCTCGCACAAGGCGCGAAACGATAAGGCTCCACAATTCCCCCGAAACGTTTTCATCTCTAATTTTGTCTCCAATGGTTTCTTCAAAATCCCACTGATCAGTTTCAACATACCGAGAACCTTCAGAGATGTTAATGACTGTGGAATCAGTATTGGAATCCGAGCTCAAAATACACTCTTCTCTATGTAAAGTTGCTATTTGGATCAAGGTGAGTTCATAATGTGACATCACTGGCAAAATCAAAACATCAACACTGGATTTTTTTCGACACTTGGCAAAAAACTTTCTTTCCACAAGATTGGCAAAAATAATTTCTATTTTTTTTTCCCCACTCAAGTTAAACCATGATTAATGATTTTCATTGGTTTTCAGAAAATAAAATTTCGTTTGGGTTCCCCTTTTAAAGAAGAACACATTCATTTCGGAGGTGAAATTAATTTTTTTAAAAACCGATGGCACAAACACCTGTCAATATGTGACTTTCAAAATGAGATCCACCCCAGAATGCTCTGTGCACATGTGCAGAAACTCTTAGCAACAATGGTCACCAGGGCAAGGAATGTCTATTGTGCATGCCAGACAAGGATTGTTCCCTAAAATTTCTCACAAAGCTTCTAAAAGAAGCCAAAAATGCTTGGAAAAATAACAGAGAAAGGGGGTGTGCCTCTACAGTCTACACAATGAAATATTTGGAGAACTTTCAGATCAACTTGCACAAAAAGTTCATATCTTGCAGCCAGTCCCGACTGCAAAAAATTGACGGTGTGGGCCCGTGCAAGGCCTGTGGATAGACTGGACGGCACATCTTACCCAACCTCCTCGATCGTTCCTGTCAGCAAGTGGACTTTGGACTTGTGGATTTATTTCATGGATGTCTGCAATTGAAAAGCTGATGCCGTCATTACCAACATTGTCACACTTTTTTTTTTTTTTTTTTTTTTTTTTTTTTTTGTATACCTTGGTCGAGGCTCGTATGAGAGCGAACACACAACTCACAGCAAGGAGGCATGAGACAAGAGGGGCGGGAGTGGAAGGGACAAAACATTGGGGAACAGACACAGGTGAACTGTGGAAGGGAGAGGGATGGGGATGGGACGGGGAACATGGCGAGGGGAAGATGGACATTAAAGGGACTTTCAGGAAGGAAAGCAGGAGAATTGAAGGAAGTGGGCTTGGGTGGATTATCGGGGGTAGAAAAGATCGAGGATTTGGATGGGGGAAGATAAGAGGTGGTGGTGAACAGCTGTTTTGAAAGCCTGAAGGGAAGAATGGGAAAGAATAGAGTGAGGAAGTTTATTCCAAAGGCGGGAAAAAAGAGGAATGAAAGAGTGAAGATGAGCAGTGATTCGTGATTTTGGTAGTTTTACCAGAAGGGGGTTGTTGGCGGACCTTGAGCGCCCTGTGGAAAGGTGGTTGGGACAAATCGCAGAGAGAGCAGGGGGGGGCAAGGCTGGAGAGGAGTCGGTAGAAGACAGAAAGACCACCGACCAACCTGCGGTGATTGAGTGAGAGGCCCAAAGACTCAGCTTCATTGCGGGAGATGCCAATGATCTTAAAAGCCCTGGTTTCGACAGCGTGAAGTCGAGAAATGTGGGAGGCAGGAGCACCAGCCCAGAGGGGAGAGCAGTACTCCATCAGGCTACGGACAAAAGCTTTGTAAGTGGTCAGGAGCTCAAGAGGGCCGAGGAAGGTCTTTGCACGACGGAGGATTCCCAGTCGGCGACTGGCTTTTGAGGCAAGGTTGGAAATGTGACTTTCCCAGGAAAGGTCATGGCAGATAGTGAGACCCAGAAGCTTGAAAGAAAAGACTTCTTCCAGAGGATTGTTGAGAAAGTGGATGGGGGGGTTTTGTAAACGGTCCTTTCGAAGAGACATAGTGAGAGTGTGAGATTTGTCTGGATTGAAAGACATGTTCCACGTGTTGGACCAGTTTGTGATTTTATCCAGATCTGCAGTGAGCGAAGAAGCTGCTGCTTGCCGGTCTGAGGGATGACAGATGGTACGGCAGAGGGTGGAGTCATCGGCAAAGAGAAATAGAGGATTTTCCAGAGAGTCCAAGAGATCATTGATGAAAACCAGAAAAAGAACAGGGCCCAGAACGCTACCTTGAGGAACTCCAGCCTGCACAGGAAGAGGGGATGAAAGAACTCCATTTAGGGCCACACGTTGACTGCGACAGGAGAGGAAGTCTGCGAGCCATGAGTGGAGATGGCCTTGAATACCATGGGAAGAGAGTTTGGTGAGTAGGGCAGGGTGCCAGACTGTGTCAAAAGCACGTGATATGTCCAGGGATACGGCTCGGATTTCCTGTCTGGCATTGAGGACCTCCATCCATTGATGGGAGAGCAGTAGCAGCATATCTAGGGTAGAGTGACCTGGTCTGAAACCAAATTGATGATTGGAAATCAAGCCATTGGAGAAGAGGAAGGATTTCATGTCTGAAGCGATGATGGATTCCATAACCTTGCTGATGATTGGGAGAAGGCTGATTGGTCTATAGTTACAGGGATCTGTTTTTGCACCTTTTTATGCAGGGCAGTGATGTTAGCAGATTTCCAAGCAGATGGCAGATGACCTTGGGAAAATGAGAGGGTGAATAGAACAGAGAGAGGGTGAGCAAGAGCAGAAGAGCAGGCTTTGAGGACACGTGGGCTGATGCCGTCTGGACCGGTTGCAGAATCTGACTCGAGGTTTGAAAGCAAGCTCTCCACCTTGTCAGGAGAAAAGGATACAGAGTCCAGGGACAGTTGGGTGCGACTGGGTAAAGTGGGTAGAGATAGTGATGGGTTTGGGACACAAGATTTAGCTGCAAACACCGAGTTTAGACATTCAGCTTTATCACGTGTGGAATCAGCAGTGCGGCCATTTGAGGTAAGGGAGGGGATGGAGGGGGAACATACACCAGAAACAGATTTGATTAAACGCCACCAGGATTTTGAGGAGGGAGAGAGGTTTGAGAGTTCAGACTTGAGATGAGAAAGATGTTGTTTTCTGGCTCTCCTGAGGGTAGCTACACACTTGTTCCGAGCTTTGTGGAAGGAACTGAGATTGCCCTCAGTTGGGTTTGCTTTCCATGAGGCAAAGGCAAGTTGTTTCAGGACAACTGCCTCGCCACAAGCTTCAGTAAACCAAGGGCGGGAGGAAGGGTAAGACAACTGAACACGAGAGGGGATAAATCTGTGCATGAGGGAGAGCAAGTTTCTTTGAAAGAATTCCCAGGATGAGTTGATGTTTGAGAAAGTAGTGATAGGAGACCAGTCTGTAAGTTTGATGGCTGCTCGGAGACCCTGCCAGTCGGCTTGAGTGAAATGCCAGACTCGACGGCGGTGAGGTGGTTCTCTGATAACAGCCAGAGAGATGTCCACTTTAACAAGGACGTGGTCAGAAGAACCAATTGGAGCGAAGGAAGAGCAGCAGATATTGTCAGGGAAATTTGTCAAAATCAGATCCAGAAGAGATGGAGTACCATTGGTTGAGATCCGGGTCGGGAAGTTGACCGATTGAGTCACAGAAAGCTTTTGCTGATGTCCCATGGCAGGTGAGAGAGGTACCCACACCTAGCCAACTGGCGTGATGACAATTGGAGTCGCCACATAAGAGGAAGAGAGAGTTTGGATGAGAAGATAGAAGATGGTCCATGTTTTCGGAGAGTGAGGTGTAGATGGAGTCATCACTGTTCGGTGGACGGTACAGTACACATATAAACATGAGGTGGGAGTGGAGGGAAGCCGAAGCCAGAGGTATTCCTGGGGGTGTGGGGGAGTGAGAGCAGTGCAGGGAGAGTGAGGAATAGAGTCTTTGATGAAGAGAGCAACACCTCCACCAGGACGAGGCTCAGGTCTGTCATACCGTAAGAGGGAGTAACCAGGGAGAGATACTTGGGAGTCAGACACGTCTTGGGAGAGGAAAGTTTCTGTTAGGCAGATAATGTCTGGTTTGTCAGTGGCAACCTGCATGGAAAGATCTGAAAGGTTTGAGCGAAGGCCCCGGATATTTGAGGTCCACACTTTTAATGAAGAGGTAGGGGAGGAGGCTTTGGGTGCAGGAGGTGGAGGGGGCGGGGGACGAGGGGGGGGAGGTAAGGAGGTTGCTGAAGGAGTGTGGGGTATTGCAGAATAGCGAGGGGAGGGGGCCGAATGAGGAGGAGAAAAGGCTCTGTGGTGCTGGGAGAGAGGGGGGACAAGAGACAAGGAAGATGGCAGTTGAGTATTTGAGGAGGTGGAGTGAAGAGATGGAGGTGAGAGGGCAATGGAGGGAGGCAGGTTGGTGGATGAGAGGGGGGCAACTTAGAGAAGGAAGAGTGAGGGGGATGAAAGGTGGGAGAAAGGTGAGGGGGGATTTTTGAGAGAGGTGAGAGGGAGGCTTGGAGGGAGAAGAGTGGGATGGTTGCTTTGAGAGTGAGAGTGAGGGGTGAGGGGGGTGAGTTGGCACTGAAGTTGGAAAAAGAATGGTTGATGGAAAGCGAGCATCCATGGCAAACTGTGGTTTTTAAAAGTTTTAGGTCAGAGATGCGATTTAACACAATTCTTGATGGATGCAATGAAGGCGAATTCAGAGCATGGAGAGAAGAAGCGCTGTAATAGTTGGATTTTTTAGGCAAGGAATGAAGGAGAGGTCGAAATGAGAGCAGTCTGTTAAAATAGCAGAAGAGTAGTGCATTGTGAAACAGTAAAGAGTACCACATGTGTGAGAGAGGAAGATGAAGCATTATAAGATCGTTTTTGTTGTTAATATTAATGTATGAGAGAGTTCAACAGATTAGGTCATGGAAGTGTAAAAAAAAAAAAAAAAATCGAGGAAGACGAGGAGGAAGTTAAGAGGAAGAAGAACTAGCAGAATCGGGAGAAGGTGAGCGTGTTGTTGTTGTTGTTGTTGGGTATTTTTTTTTTTTCCCACTGGTCTTCCCTTCCCAGAAGTTCCCAGGCAACTTCCCAGAAGATGACACCATATCTGATGTAGGTGCTTCTTAACACTGATGGGAAGGTCATATCTGAGGCTTGTCAATGCACATTGCAAAGGGTAAGTTTGAAATAATGATATTTACTATTCATCATGCTTGGTAGGTGAGAGTGTGAGCTGTATCAGCGGTGAGTGCTGTTAAATATATTTTTGTTTGGTTCTGGGACTGCAAGACAAGTTGTACTGAATTTTTGCATCCATTAGTGAAATGAGGTGTGTGTGTGTGTTTGTTTTATATCCAATGCCACCGCTCTAATTGTTAACAGGAAATTGTATGAACTCGACACGTCTCACCCACGGATATTTCTTGTATTTCCGTGAGTCCGATTTGCATTCAGGAACAGAATAACTATGGTTGACCATCCTGAAATTGCCACTCTTTCTTCAAAATTCTGAAAAATATGTTGAAAAGGCTATTTGAATTAGATTTTTCCCTCGCAACAGCAGGTTAAAAGTGCCCCAGTGATGAGAAATGAGTCACTGAAAACGCACACAACAGCGCATGCGCAAAAGGCCTCATTAGCATTCATACATCATTTCAAAAGTCGTGTATATGGTTCTAATATCTCTCTCTCTTTCTCTCTCTGATAGAGACAGAAACAGAGACACAGACTTGACTTTTAGGTCCTTTTATTACAAAAATATAAAGGTGTGTAAAAAAGAACCATAGACACAAGTGAGAGAAGAAAAAAAAAAAAGACATTTCGAAAAACATTACATTATGAAAACACAAACCATGTTAAAGAATAATTATTAATTTGTTTTCTTGAATTTCACAAATTCCTTCAACACACCAGGCATCAATAAATTTTTTTTAAAGTTTGCTTGTACTTTGAGTAAAATATAATTCAAGTTTCAACCTTGCTGAAACCAATGCACTGGAAAAGAAACATAATGTTACATTGTTCCATCGCTTCCCAAACAGGTTCAGAGGGGGGTCTCCGAGGCAACACTCCTTTCCACCGGGTAACCCCGTTTAAAGGTTGATCCCCAAGAAATAATTTTACACAAAGCCTGTAAATGTTTTTGCTCATCATTATATGAAAAAGGTTTGACCCCGTGCTCATGGGAGTAGGTAATTTGGAGTAAATTCTACGATTAACTTTGGCACTATTAACTCATGAGGCACAACTTTTACACCCTGAGTCCAGTGTAGACCTCGCTGATGTCCTGTTTTGATCACCACTCTTAATATTTTCCTGAATGTTCTCTTGGACCAAACTTCTTTTAGGTCCATCAATTCATTTCCGTATTTCCAGCCACATCCTGAGTCATGCCGGAGATGCCACACTTTTAACAGGTCAGGTATGGAGCATGCGCCAGAGCAGTGCGTCGCTACGTCCACTTTCCGCCGGTACTCCAGGGGCCTCGATGTGGCCATCCCCCAGGCAGATGCCTGGCCCATCCCCCATCTCCTTGAGATTCCGATCAACCTGCTGCAACCACGAGGCACGTGGTTGGGCCATTGGCCTCCTCCGCTCACGAGACTGCCTCGCTGAGAGAATCTGGTGAGCAGGATCAGTGTCAGTAAAATGAGCCACATGTCCATACAGCCGCAGATGACGCTCACAGACTATACAGGTAACAAATCTCATTTGAGTCTCTCTCAGCAACCGCTCGTTGGACACAAAGTCTGACCAGCAATAGCCAAGGATTCTCCGAAGAGACCTGGTACCAAAGGAATCAAGTCTCCGTCTCAGATCCCTGGTCAGAGTCCAAGTCTCGCATCCATAGAGCAAGACTGGAAGCACCAAGGACCTGAAGACTTGGAATTTCGTCCTCCTGCACAAGTACCGGCAGCGCCACACCCCATTATCCAGTGAATCTATGACTCCCCAGGCCCGACCCAGACGTCTATTGACTCACAACCAGCAGAGACATGAATATCACTGCCAAGGTAAGTGAATCTCCACGACCTGCACATCCTCACCACAAACAGGCACAGACAGGACAGCAGCATCCAAGATGTCATTGAAAGCCTGGATCTTAGTTTTGACTCTGGAAACCCGTAATCCCAGCGGCTCCGACTCCTCATTCAGCACCCCGAGGGCCGCCAAAAGGATATCTAAAGTCTCCGCAAAGATGACTGCATCATCTGTGAAATCAATGTCAGAGATCTTGACATTCCCAAACGATGCACTGCAGCTTGATCTCTCCAACATTCTCCCCAGAATAAAGTCCATACAAGTACTGAAAAGTGTGGGGGCCAGTACACAACCCTGACAAACTCCAGTAACAACTGGAAATGTCAGATGGTATCTCCACATCTGACGGCACTCTCAGTACCAGAGTATAGATAGTTCAGACATCAGATTGATCTGTTTTGGTGGCACCCCACAAACACTGAGAATCCTCCAGAGGGCATCCCATTTCATTGAATCAAATGCTTTACAGAGATCAACATAGGCTGTAAGCAGCCCCTGCGGAAACTCTCGTCTGCGTTCAGTGAGGACCCGAAGAGCAAGAGGACCCGAACCGTACAAGATACGGTCAATCGTTGACCTCTTTGGTGTAAAGCCTGACTGCTCTGGACGCTGGTGCTCAAGCAGATGGTGGTGAACCCTATCAAAAATTATCCGAGCAAAGACCTTGCCCGGCACTGAGAGCAGCGTCACCCCTCGGTAGTTGTTGCAGTCTTGGCGATCACCCTTCCCTTTCCAGAGAGGGACAACAATGCCCCTCTTCCAGTCAGTTGGGATGATGCCTGTGTTCCAGGCAGAGCACAGAAATGCATGCAACGACATGAGTGCAGCATTTCCACCACACTTGAAGTTCAGCATGGATGCCACAGATCCCTGGAGCTTTATCCCATTTCAACCGGTGGACCACAGTTATTGGAGGGTCAGCAACAGGGATTGTAACACCCCTGACGTCCAACTCGACAGCTGGTGGATCAGCCTGGAACAACCGCTCAAAGTAACCGGCCCAGCGGGCCTTCACTTCGGATTCCTCTGTCAAGAGCCTACCACCCTCTGCTCTAACTGCAGTGCACCGAGGGATGGGCTTGGATGAACGCAATGCGTGAATTCCCCTGTAAACAGGATGAGAATCACTTGACCACAGGTGATGCTCCACCCCCTCACAGATTCCTCGCACATAGGCCTCCTTGTCTACCCTTAGCGCACGTACAGTTTTACGCCTCAGCTCCCTGAACAGCTCAGCTCTGCCATTCAGCCTGGCCCTGCGACTCTGGTCAATGGTATCCAGTGTCCCTTGAGAGACAAAATTCTTCTTTGCCCTATGGTGAGTTCCAAGACATCCACCGGCAACATCATTGACCAGTGGTCTTGAAGGCACTCCACAACTCTTCAGGACCTCCCAAAGCACCCAGACCACCCAAATCTCTACTCGGCTTGTTCGCAAACTTGTCCAAATCCATCCATAACTTTGAAATATCTTGCTTTTTATCGTTTCAACTCTGTCACTCAATGGTGAAGAATCACTTAAATTCTTGGATCCGGATTTGGATCTTCACCAAAGTTGAATGAATTCTTCCTTGTTACAATTACATACGTACTCAACCTGCCCACCAAGTTTTGTCTGAATCCATCCACAGCTTTTTGAGATATCCTGCTACATGTCGTTTTTCGCCTGATCCCCCAATGGTGAAGAATCGCTTTTTAAAAATTCTCAGATCCAGATCTAGATTCGGATTTTCACCAAAATCTATTAATTTTCTCCTTGTCACAAAATTTCGTCCAAATCCGTGAACTACTTTTTGAGATATTTTGTTCACCAACAAACAGACAGAACAAGCCGGTAGGTGACGAGGGATCCGCTAGGATCGAAGCGCTGGATACGATGCTTTTCATTCTGACCGATCCACCGACGAATATTCATTGCCAAGACGTATTGGTTCACATACAATTGTTCCTCTGCCTGGCAAGATTTTTACTATTGCGTATTTTGCCAACTGGCACTCCTCACAGGACTACCATTTGAAAAATAAAACCGAAATCAAAAATCGGCTCGAGTAAAATTTTCTAAATATCTCGAAGTGTTTAATTCCAAAGTCTCGTTTCTCCACATTCAAAACTGTAGGACAAGTATTGAAAATAGTGAACGTAGGTCGAGAAAAAGTATTTTTTTCGAATTTTGCGTATTTCAGCCCGGACACCCTTGGTGATCGAATCTGGAAAAATGCTGCGGTTAAATTATGTAGTAGTTATTAAACTCTATCCATACACCAAATTTGAACGTTCCGCCATCAACGGTTTCCGAGGTCAAGGTCACAACATATTCCCTGGTTCACCACCTTTCTGCATTCGGAGGGCTGCCATTCGGAAACTATAAGAGATAGAGGAACATTATGCTGTCGTGATAATGGGGATGCAAGGAATAGGCAGGAGTTTGTCCGGTCGCTCTACCTATCATAGAAGCCGCGCTACGTTAGTTACCGTTTGGGTTCTTAAAACGTGGTTTTTCGGCCGCTGTATAGCAAAGGGTGGTTGCTAAGCAACGAAACTCAAACACGCAGACTCCCAGCCCATATGGCACCTGGTCGCCAAGTTTCATCGGAATCGGTTTGCTGGTTTGTGCTGTGGAGCCTTGCGTTGCAGACGCGCGCGCACACACACAAACAAACACACACACACACAAACACACACACAAACACACACACAAACACACACACAAACACACACACAAACACACACAAACACACACACACGGAAAACCCGACAATAACGGATATCTAGTGAATCCCAATAACAAAATCAACTGACCTTGAATACTTGAAATACTTGAAAAATCTTCGATTTTGCAACTACAGAAAAAGACCATGCAGAGCATGATACTTGCAAAAACCACCCACCCTCCCCTCTCCAAAGGTTTCCGTGGATATATCAAATTGTCCATTTCGTTAAGATTAAAATTGACACTTTCTCAAAGCTCACGTCAATTGGATGAAAAGTGATGATTTTAGAAATTGACCTTTGACCCTCTGATCAAAAATAGTTGGTTTCCCAATTCAGTAATGCACTATGCAATTTCTGATTAATTTTCAAGTCCATCGAATGAAAATTGACGATTTTCCAAACGGTCCTTTCGGAGAGACGTAGTGAGATTGTGAGATTTGTCTGGATTGAGAGACATGTTCCACGTGTTGGACCAGTTTGTGAGATTACCCAGATCTGCAGAGAGCGAAGAAGTTGCTGCTTGCCGGTCTGAGGGATGACAGATGGTACGGCAGAGGGTGCTGTCATCAGCAAAGAGGTAAGGAGGATTTTCCAGAGTTGGAGAGATCGTTGATGAAAACCAGAAAAAGAACAGGGCCCAGAACACTGCCTTGAGGAGCTCCAGCCTGGACAGAAAGACAGGATGAGAGAACTCCATTTAGGGCCACACCTTGACTGTGACAGGAGAGGAAGTCTGCGAGCCATGAGTGGAGATGGCCTTGGATACCATCGGAAGAAAGTTGGGTGACCAGGACAGGGTGCCAGACCGTGTCAAAAGCACACGATATGTCGAGGGATATGGCTCTGATCTGATGTCCGACATCTGATGTCCGATCTGATGTCCGACCTCCATCCATTGTTGGGAGAACAGAAGCAACATATCCAGAGTAGAGTGACCTGGTCTGAAACCAAATTGATGATCGGAAATCAAGCCATTGGAGAAGACGAAGGATTTAATGTCTAAGCGATGATGGATTCCATAACCTTGCTGATCATTAGGAGAAGGCTGATTTGTCTGTAGTTGCAGGGATCTGTTTTTGCACAGCAGTAAATGTTTGCCGATTTCCAAGCAGATGAGAGGTCGAATAGAACAGAAAGAGGGTGAGCAAGAGCAGAGGAGCAGGTTTTTAGAACACGTGGGCTGATGCCGTCTGTTCCAGTTGCAGAATCTGAGTCAAGGTTTGACAGCAAACTCTCCACTTTGTCAGAAGAAAAGGACATGGAGTCCAAGGACAGCTGGGTGCGACTGTGTAAGGTGGGTCCAGGAAGCGATGGGTTTCAGACACAAGATTTATATGCAAACACGGAGTTTAAGCATTCACCCTTTTCATGTGTGAAAGCATTTTAAAAAATCGCACCCGTGTCCAAAGGGGAAAGGCAACAAACAGTTCAGTTTGCCAGTTTTTAAAATGTGAAACTAGCAGGGTTACCCAGCGTTGCTGGGAAACGTCATCTCCCTCTTCCCATCCCACCCCTTCTCCTGCCCCCTCCCACCCCACCCCTTGAGGGACAAATTCATCGATATGGCTGAAATAATGATGCTGTCGATGTTTATCCTCATTGCCATGTCATGAATCTGGAGTGTGTTCAGTTACCAAGTTTCTTGTGGAGTGCTTGCCAAGTGTCTTAAGCACTCGAGCAAGCATTCCATAGGAAACCGTTGATAAGGAATGGCTGGCTTGGCAAGTGCGAGATGACTGCTCGGTAACAACACACCACTGGACATATGAACAGCATACAGTACATACAAAACACTGACAAAAGGACTTCTTCAAAAAAAAAAATATTAAACACTTCAAATATTTATGAGTATTTTCGTTGTAATGAAAACGCACCTTGTTCAGACCCACACATCCACCCACACACAAATTCAGCTTTATATGTTAGATTAAGCAACAGTGAGATGCCTCTCATGAAACGACTGCCATGCTTGCATGATATCTTTTTCTTCTTCTTCTTCTTCTTCTTCTTCTTCTTCTTCTTCTTCTTCTTTTTCTTCTTTTTCTTCTTTTTCTTCTTTTTCTTCTTTTTCTTCTTTTTCTTCTTTTTCTTCTTTTTCTTCTTTTTCTTCTTTTTCTTCTTTTTCTTCTTTTTCTTCTTTTTCTTCTTCTTTCTTCTTCTTTTTCTTCTTTTTCTTCTTTTTCTTCTTTTTCTTCTTTTTCTTCTTTTTCTTCTTTTTCTTCTTTTTCTTCTTTTTCTTCTTCTTAACTGTAATCAAAATGTTACCTTTTTTTTTCCCCCCCCTCAAAAAAATGGTATCTTCATTTAATAATAGAAGATGCGTTGTTCAGTCTTCAAATGTACATGAGGCCATTAAAACAATCAGCTACGTGGAGAGAAAAATATAGTGGTGATTTCTGGACGGCTGAAGAATGGGCAGCACTTATGACCCACGGCCATGAACTTAGTTTTATATTATTTGATAGGCAAAGCCTCGAAACAACCGAAACCCTTTAGACTAACCCTTTTGACTCGCCCTTTGGAATCACCCTTTGGAATACCATTTAAATTTATCCTTTAGAACTCTTTCGAATTTAACACGGTGAGTGAGAGGTTCTCTCCTTCATTTTTGATGAACGGATGGAAGGAAAGACATATCCAAATATTGAAGCGGCTTCACTGCTGAAAAATATTTTGTGGAGGCAGGGGGAGAGAAGATATCATCTTCAGCAGCATGGTACATGATACTACACTGCACCTCTAAGGTTTGCTGGTGTGTGAAAGTGTGGATGCTTATACTCTTCATCACGCAGACTGACTCCGATTCTCATGTACCATACTTTGTTGCAGAGTTAGTGCTGCCAAAGGAGTTTATTGGTAAGGGTTATACTGGGTGGTTTGCCATTGCCCTCCCAGCAGAGTAATTTGTTCATGCTGCCAGCGATAGCTTGCCTACTATTCACAAAGGACACTGTGGAGATCTTTCTTGTCCACCAGCTAATGCGGGCAAAGGGGACGCCCGGTTTAACATCCTTTTGAGGGACGGTACACACGTTGATGAATCGCCCTGCCTGTGAAACACCAAGATGGCAGTTTATAGCTGGGTGAGATTCAAACCCAGTTGATGACTTTCGAGGCAAGTGTACGTACCTCTAGGCCATCCTGCCAGCATCACACAGACTACGAGCATTCAAATGATTGCCAACATCATCATAATGGAGTGAATCTGATGCTCCAGTGCAAATCCATGTGTGTTTAATTCATAGGTACTTACTTTGTGGTATATCGCCAAATGACCTGACTGCAAATACGACTTTAACAGTTTATTGTTGTGATCGTGTAAGTGAAAGTTGTGTTGCAATACGAATCTGGGAAAGTGGATGAGATTAACAGAACTTTTATAATGCTTAAATAAGAGCATACATGCCACCTCCATTAAAGAAGTGCTGTCATGGAGCCTCAGACCTTTGGCTTGTTGACCGATTGACTGGAACTCCTGCTTGTTTATGGCGGCGGTACACGGTTTCCTTGCCACATAAACCATTGTGCTCTCGGTCTCACGTTGCACAATGTACATGGTACAAATTAATAAGCCTATCCCCATTGAACATCCAGGTGTTGGAAAATGGTCTGTCAAATTATAACTGTTGTTCACAATCTAATCTTCAAGGTCCCCCCCCCCCACCCTGCAATGATCCTCTCTTTTCACTTTCCCAAATTCTTGGAATGCTGCCAATTGGTCCGAAGCAAGACAAGGGATCGTGATGGAGGCCCAAATTTGCCATGGTGTCACCAAAACAGCGTAACCTAAACTTAACTTGCATAAAGTGCATGATGCACCTCTGACTTGATTCCATCGTTTGGATTGAAATTGTACCCAGATACCATACGTGGAGAATTTTAACGCATTTGGAAGAACATTTAAATGGCTTCCTTTTGTCAGTGCCCATATGCTTGATGAGCGCATTGTCGGCCCGTTGGTATATTTGTAGCATGAGCACGTTGCACGAAGGCATTGGCTGACACGTCCCGTTTGCCACATGATTAGTTTAGATTCCCAACTGTGCACTGACTCACCTAATAACCTCCACCTTGCATGCTGTCATTACCTCAAGGAAAATTGGAAATGCACCATGGGGTAAGATGGAATTGAGTCCACCGTTTGCAGCATTCGTGCATTTGTTTCCATTTTGTCTCCAACACATTGATTGTGGGCGTTCTCTTGTATCTATTTAATGGTATCATGGCTGCAATTTTTAAGCAATGAAGCCACTTCAACATTTGGGCATAAGTCCTTCCTTCCTTCCATCTTTGCATTCATCCATCCCTCCAAAAAGAATAAAAAGAACCTTTCTAACCCAGACAAGAAGCACAACGACCAGATTGTTTTCGTGCATATATATATATATATATATATATATATATATATATATATATATATATATATATATATATATATATATATATATACATTGCTTCGACAGTCAATGGCTTGTGACATCCAGACTTGAAGCAGCGTCTCAAATTCACTTTCGTTGGGAGTTTCTCTTGTCCGATTATTACTTACGAAATCTAAAGATTTCGTAAGTATATTGATGATTTCCGTCCTCTGTTTGTTTGTTTGTGTGTGTGTGTGTGTGTGTTTGTGTGTTTGTTTGTAGGCATGATAACTCGAGAACGGAAGAAGCTACCAATGTCAAATTGCACCATGTGATTCAGGAGGGTGATGGCTAGCGCTGATTAGATTTTGGTCAAAATCGGTCAAAGGTCAAGGTCACAGTGAGGTCAATCATTCGATTTTTTGATGGTTTTGTACAGAATCATCGTAGAAACTTCTGGTTTGCGTCGCTACCTTCTCCAGAGACAGCTTTTATTGGACAAGGTCAAAGGTCAAGTTGACGATTTCGTAAGTAACTGTCTATGACTGCTTGTTTTGATTGGTTGAGGCTGAGGCAAACGTCTGAATTTTAAGCTAATTTTCTCTTGATGCTTATATTGCTGGCTTGCGCATTCCACTTCGAGGTTGTCAATTATTTGGAGTATTCTCTTCCGGGGGGGTGGGGTGGGGAAGGAGGGGGGTAGTGGGATATCTCGGTTGACAAAGTACTCATCACAGTCTGGGTTCATGACTTCAAATGATTCGACCGAACAAAATAAAGAGAAACATAAGCCATTCACATATATTGGGCACTATCTTGGAGCACGTTATCCTTCAAATCGACTGGAGACATAAAATCAGCTGTCCTGTCTGCACTTTGGTTGTGGATTACTGTCCCATCTGCATTGGGAAAGAGTGGAAAGATGGTACCGAGTGCCACTCTTGAAAAATATTGGGTCATTCTCACGAAGAGCCATTGTGTGCCAGTATCCTGGCCAAATTCCATTCTTGTAAAATAATTGTTCAAGGGACATACAACATGTTGTCCCATAAAGTTATTGGTTAATCTTGCTGTTACAGGTTGGCCCGTGATGTCAAGACCGTTTTATTCCTGACATGTGAAACACCCCACAATGCATGCCGACAGAAAACAGCCTTTTTGGAACACCAGCTGCATTTACCATCCAACGATGATCATGTAACTTTGTCACAAATAAAATTATCCACAAGTAGGAGCTCCCACCTTGAAAGTTTCATGTCTATCGCTCAAGGTGTTGCGGAGAAAACAAATTTAAAGGCGAAAAAGTGAGTGCAGAAGATAAAAAAAAAAGTAAATGTAAGGGCCTCGGCTGATGTTCCACAACATGGTCAAAGATGGTTGTGGACACCTGATAATCGTGCTGGAATATGTTGTTGTTTATTTCTTTATTATTATTTTGGTAAAGTTGGGGTTTGTATCATAAGAAATAATTGCAAACTCATTGAATAATTAAATAGGGGTGTAGATAAGGCTCGGCATGGTGGCCCAAATAGCCTTCTTGTGTCTTAAGTTTCCAGACACACCCTGTGTGTGTGTGTGTGTGTGTGTGTGTGTGTGTGTGTGTGTGTGTGTGTGTGTGTGTGTGTGTGTGTGTGTGTGTGTGTGTGTGTGTGTGTGTGTGTGTGTGTGTGTGTGTGTGTATATATATATATATATATATATATATATATATATATATATATATATATATATATATATATATATATATATATATATATGTGTGTGTGTGTGTGTGTGTGTGTGTGTGTATGTATATATATATATATATATATATATATATATATATATATATATATATATATATATAGTATTCCTGTACTGTTGACAGCCTTGCATATTTTGCAATCTACAGGATGATTGGACTGAGAGGTGAGTTAAATAAATAATTATATGCAGCATATTATTGCTTTGCATCTCAAATTCACTTGCTATCCCAAGGTAGAATATTTGTAATACACACACACACACACACACACACACACACACACACACACACACACACACACACACACACACACACACACACACACACACACACACACACACACACACACACACGACTATTGCCTCAAGCATTAGTGCTGGAACAGGTTGTAATTTCGGTGTTTGCTTTGCGATTGGTGGATATTACAAAAGTACTTTCGATTATTTGTTCTGGTTTAGATTAATGTGGATGCCGGTGCCTTTTTATAGACAGAATTTTAGTGTCTCACCCCAATTCACCCTGAGGCTTTTAAGAGTCTACTTGATGTGGACTGTTGCCACATGTGGACCAAGGCAGGCAGATGATCTCATCCCTGAAGGTCATTGGTGAGTTAGCTGTGTGTATAGTTGTGATCATGTGCATATGTTTGTCTCTGTTGGGATCTTCAACTGTGGCATACAGCTTTCATGAAGTGGAAAGTTCATAATGCTGTCATTCTCTCATTGCTTTATGGCTGTGAGAGGTGGACCACCCATCACAAGTGTAAGCTACAGTCATGGCCAAAAATATTGGCACCCTTGCACTTTTTTCAAATAACTCACAATTTTCTCCAAAAGTATTTGGTCTCCACGATTTTTTATTTCACTGTTAATATTACAGAACCTTTGTTTTTGATTCAGAACTTAGTGTCCTTTTAAATCATAAAATAAAAATAAATGGCATTGACAAAATTATTGACACCCTCGACTTAGCATTTGGTATCACAGCCTTTGGACAAAATAACTGCAGTCAAGCACTTCCTATAGTCATGAATGACCTTCCGACATCTCGACTACCAGTTTGGCCCACTCTTCTTGTGCAAACTGATCCAGTTCTCCCATATTTGAAGGGTGCCTTCTCCTAACTGCTGTTTTCAGATCTCACCACAGGTGTTGAATGGGATTTAGATCTGGACTCATTGCTGGCCACTTCAGAACAGTCCAGTGTTTTGTCTTGAACCATTCCTTGGTGCTTTTTGAAGTGTGTTTGGGGTCATTGTCCTGCTGCAAGACCCATGACCTTCGACGGAGACTTAGCTTTCTGACACTGGGTTAAGCATTGCATTCCCAAATGCCTTGGTAATGTCCTGATTTCATGATGCCATGCACACATTCAAGGCACCCAGTGCCAGAGGCAGCAAAGCAATCCCAAAATATCACTGAACCTCCTCCATGTTTAACTGTAGCAAAGGTGTTCTTTTCTTTGACGGCTTCATTTTGTTTTCTGTAAACATTGAGATGATGTGCTTCACCAAAAATTTCTAATTTGGACTCATCTGTCCACAGGACATTCTCCCAGAAGGATTTTGGCTTGTTCAGGTGTGTTTTGGCAAACTCCAGTCGGGCTTTCTTATGTCTCTCTCAGTCGTGGGGTCCTCCTGGGTCTCCCACCATAAAACCCCCTTTCATTGAGTTGGTGACGGATGGTGCGAGTTGAAACTGTTGTACCTTGAATCTGAAGGTCAGCTTGAATCTGTTTGACAGTTGATCGAGGTGCTTTCTCCACCATTTGAACAATCTTCTATCAAGTTTTCTCTTGCGGCCACGTCCAGAAAGTTGACTGCAGTGCCATGGGCCTTAAACTTCCTGATAACATTGGGTACGGTGGACACAGGAACATCACGGTCTCTAGAGATGGACTTGTCGTCTTGAGATTGCCCATGCTTGGCTACAATCTTGTGTCTGACCTCCTCAAACAATTCTCTGGTTTTCTTTCTTTTCTCCATGTTCGTTGCGGTGCACACACTGACACAAAACAGCAGAATGACTCCTTTTCTATCTTCAAACTGGTTGAATGAGTGATTTTTATATTGTAGGCACCTGCAACTCACCACAGATGAGTTAAATTTCCAAGTAAAGAAGAATCACCTGCTTGAAATCTCATTATTTTTCCCAACCTCTAAAAGGTGCCAATAATATTGTCCAGGCTATTTTAGGATTCCTGTGTGAAATAAGTTAAGATTTTGTAATTTCTTCAGCTTTTTTAATGTTTTGCTCCACTGCAAACCAAAGAAATAAATATGTGGATACCAAAAATATTTTTTATTTCAACAATGTTCTGGAAGAAATGGTGCATTATTTGAAAAATGTACAAGGGAGCCAATATTTTTGGCTGTGACGGTACATCATCACCTTCATATTTTTTGGCAGGTCAAAATTCCTGATTGTAATGTCCTTGCACAAATCTACTCAAGATGTCAGGTTTTAGGGCATAACTTCACTGGAATGTTCAGATCGTGCAAAGGTCAGACAACTGCTTTCCCCAAGCGTGTCCTCTACTCTGAACTTGTGGCAAATACTTGACCAGTGGCCTTCGTAAGTGCCTTGAGGATCCTTTTAAACGCTGTCGAGAGTAGTGTAATAATTATACCAACACATGACACATGGGAATGGCATCCGAAAGCATGAACCCAGGCTGCCTGCGATAAATGGACTGTAAGGCATGTTCGCTGACGGCAGGCCGAAGCACAGCCAATGGGAGCCACATTAATCTGTGATGTTTGAAGCTATGCCTTTCTCTCTTGTATCAGTCTCTTCAGCCATCACTGACAAGATTAAGAACCTCTCTCGTTCCTTAGTTTTTCCATTTATTTATTTATTTATTTATTTCCCTTCTTTGGTTTAGTTAATGGGTCATTCACTTCTTAAGCCGCACTGATATATACTCGCAACACATTAGTGATTGGGTAATTCCTCTGCAACAAACTTTATTTCCAGAAGCTTAGAATAAAAAAAACCCTTCAGTTGATCCTAAATCTGAACCAGTAATATGGCTTCCCTCTGATGACGATTAACCCACAACCTCTGTGATGCCAGTCCAATCTCCCTACTCTGCCACCTTGTAACAAAAATGAAACCTATTCTGATACTTTGTATACATTTGACCATATCCCCATTGATCTCTGTCGGGGTAAGGCAAACGCAACGGTGAAATCGTTGTCCAGCCTGTTTATGACTAGAGAAGGTGATGAAGACTTCTTTGAACTAGATGTACTTGATGTGTGCATTGATTTGAGCTGAGTGCACAGAATGGATTACAATTGCACCCTTGCAGACTTTCTTTGCACCGATGAAGAAGCAAGTGACCAAGAGTTTGTTTGCAAGAGGCCCAAAGAGGATGAAGCACTTGAGGAGCAACCCTTGGACCTAGTTTATGGCATTGGTAAGTAATACAGCATGAGGATTTGTTTGATCATGATCGTACAACAATCGAGTGTTACCCGGAGTGCATTGCTGGAGTGGAAATGCATTAGTAGAACATGTTTCAAAATATATATATATATATATATATATATATATATATTTTTTTTTTTGAAGCTGCTGTTTCATTGGATTTTTGTTTTCTTTTACTGACAGCGTAATCGAGCCATTATTACCCACTTTGGAAATGAATATACAGCTGCTGATGCAGAGATTTTAATCAAAGTGAGCAACTTAATTTTCTTCAGATGATGATGTTCAATTCCCATGGCTGTTCGGGTCTATAAATGTGCATATGTTTAGAAGTGAGCCGACAAAAACCTGGAAATGGGACATGGGGATCGTGTGAGCTGATGTTGATCGATTGGTTCGTAAGAATGCAAATACATCAAGTTATTTCAGGCATTGTTACTGTTGTCTTGCACGTTATCTTTTGTACGATGTGAAGGTGGCTTGGTGGGTTACACAAGATGGCAAATGGCTGTTGGCAAGTAGAACATCAGGGAGGAACTTTAACTTTGCTAATTAGATTGCACAAGTGACCATACCCTCCCCCACCCCATCCCCCACTCCCTCTTCTCTTTCTTTTCTTCACCCCTTTTATAATGGCATGTATTAGGGGATCATGCATGGTTAAAAATGTGAATATGGTCAGACTGCTCACAATAAACCCTTAACTGCTGCCTTTCCAAAAAGATAAGTTCTCCCATTTGGAGATTTATTTTAATCTCTCTGAGATGTGCAATTGCATTGAAGACGAGTTGGAGGATCGTGAGCTTGCTGGGTTTGTTATTGCCGAGGCTTGCTTTGAGGTCACTCCGTTTGCAACAATCTGGGTGAAAGATCCCAGCCCTCTGGCAAAGGTGTCATGCATTCCTTAAACTAATGGAAGAGGGATACATTCGTTTGTTACATATCCAATCTCAACCAAACTTTCCTGGGGAACGAGGGAGATTGTAGCGACTCCAATTCCCACCCCCCCCCTCCCCAAGGGGCTTTTTTTTTTACCTTGGATGAACTCCATGTTAAGCTTTATAGATAGCTTATTGCGATGTTTCGTCAGGCACACTGACCGGAAGTGAAATTTATTAAAACTACAAACTATTCGGTTAATTCTGTCGAATGTATGATTACATTTTTAAACGATTGCGACTGTTGTTTAACACTAACATTTAGTTTCCTCCAAATTACTTTCAGTTATCATGCCTCCTAAGCCTGGTGTTGGCTTAGTGGTTAGGTTGGTGGCTTGGGATCCCAGGGTCCTGAGTTCAAGCCCCGTTGGCTGCTGAATTAACACCAGGGGGTTGACTCGGCTTGTCATCCTTCCGAGGTCGGTGAAATGAGTACCAGTGTACTGGTCCCGGTGTATGCTCCGGTTCGAATAGGTGTACCATATCCCTGTGTGTCGTAAAAGGCGACCAGGGTTGGCGTCAGGAAGGGCATCTGGCCATAAAACATTGCCTCAAGAAAAAGCCAACCCCTGCACAGCAGGGAAAAATGGCTGTAAAAACGGTCATTTTTTTTTATCACGCCTCCTCCCCCCCCCACCGCCACCCCACCGACTAACGGACCCGCTCCTGATATATAGCCAATAAATATGCTTAAATCAGTCTTTACACATGAATGATCCACTTTCCTGTCAGATTGTTTTTTTTTTCTTCTGGCTATCATATTATATGTGAACTTCATAGGGATGGATGGATAACTTGTGTCTTGAGGCCTCGTGTGTGTGATTTCTCCCAGCCATGGTTTAATTGTGCCAGACGATATTGCCCCTGACACCCTTACGGCCCAATTGTGATCTTTATTCAATGCATAACCCCATTCCTAATGGTTGCCAGCATTGTTTAATACTCACCTGAGGGAAATTTAGAGAAAATTGGACACACTTGCACGTGGGCAGTGTATCTGCTGACAGTCGCTGGTCCGCACACCTACCGCGAAGTAAAATTTGTTTTCATCACAAATTATTAAATTCTGTGCAATGATGAAAGCATAATCATGTTGGCGTGATTACAATGTTATTACCAATCTATATATAATGGAGTAAGTGCATCTAAATCCAGCCACTAACGACACCTTTTATAGTGTTTATCCATGTTGTTTGTGTTCCTGTTAGTCAGGTCAGGTCATGTCAGACTAGATCTGTGACTTGCTGCAGGTACCACGTAAACCTGCACTAACCTGTTCCATGGTCGGGTTGTCGGGGACTAAACCGTCTCCCCCACCAAGCTTCCTGGTGAGGAGGGTGTAGAATATGGACACCCAGCAGGATTAAAAACAAAACCTGTCAAAGGGTGGAGGAGCTCCTTGTGAGCCAACAGCCATCCATATCTAGTGCCCAACTTTGTCTGCGGTCGTCCTCCTGCAGTTGGGTTACTTTTTATTAGGAGGTTGGTGGCAGGATTTGCACTCCAACCACCGTAAAACCCTTCATTACGCAAAACATTCCAAAAACACTAAAAAGAAATCTGAAAACCCACTCCGTGGGAGTACCTCCTGTGTAGCTGCCCTCTGCAGGGCAGCTCACCAGATGACAGGATTGGGGCAAAAGCCTTCAGTACCCCCAAATCTTTGATAGGAGGAAAATGACGGGGTAACATTCCCGGGTCAGGTTGCAGTAGTGTCAGGGTAATGCTGATGTATCATCCACCAGACTGCGGTCTCCTTGGGTTAAACTGAGGCGGTCCCTTCGGGCAGGTGCCTGGAATGTCCTATCCCTAAAGGCCCGGTCACACCTTGACGTTTTAGCCAGCGATGGCAACGTGTTAAAATTTATGTAAAACGCTGGCTTACGTTGAACTTTTGATGTTTTTTTAAAAGATTCGGACGTATTCATAGCGACTTGGTCTTATGTATAACGCATTGGTAACTACACAGAACGTTTCGTTGTGTTATAGATAACTTATACCAACGAATGCTGAACCTGTTGTTGGCCTACACAACCTATGCCCAACGATAGTCTAACTTAGGCATAGCGCGTTGCACGCATCGCCGACGATGTCGTGACGTAGCCTATTAAAAGGCTGACGCACAACGATTCAAATCATAACTGCCGTAGAAATGGAAGGGTCAAAATCGCGGTCACACCTTGGCGAACTTGCCAGCGTATGCCGACGTAACAAAAAGTGTGTCTAAAACGTTGGGGCACGTCGAATACGGTATGGGTAAGTTTAGTATGCGCGAGTAGAACGCTAAATACGCTATCATAAGTCGTAGTAAGTAGAGTACGTCAAGAAATTTTGAACATGTTCAAAATTTTACGACGTACTCGGCGTATGACACACGTTCCGCATGCGATGGGGATAAGTTTTACACACGATATGTGGACGCTTCCACACGTCCACAAACGCTACTTATAAGCTACTCATAAGTCGAAACACGTCGCAGTAATGTCTTTTTTACGCGAAACTTATTTCTAACTTATGTTTGACGTGCTTTGAACCAATTCTTTACGTAGTCCCAACACACATCGACGTATGTAGACGTATTCCAATGACGTCTTCCGGTCGACAAAAAAAAAAAAAAAAATGAATGTGTTTCTAGCTTACAACTGCCATATAAACACGTGTTCCCAGCGGTTTTGGGAATTGGTATATAAAAATGCTGCTCATAAAAGGGGAACCCAACAGTGTTTTCGAGTTCCTTTTTGAGTCGATGTCCATGTCAGCAGTAACAGTATTAGTATTAGTATTAGTATTAGTAGTAGTAGTAGTAGTTTGTTCATGTTGGCAGTAGTAGGTGGGTGTGAGGGGGAGGGTGTGGGTTATGATGGATCGTCCTTGCGTCCGCGTGTCCACGGGTAGGTTCATAGGCTGCCACTCAACGATTTAAATGGCTGCATCTCCACGATTGAAAGTAGACGCTTGCGCTCAACAATTGGATTTTTTTACACTCAACGACTTTTAAACGGTACCACTCAACTAGTTTCATTGTTTACAATGAACGATTTAAATTGCTGTCACTCGCCTTTGTTTTTTTTTTTTGTTGTTTTTTTGTTTTTTTTTGACGCTGGGGTTTGGAAATTTGAAGCGTTTCTTCTGAACGTGTTAAAACGCTCAAACTCGACTATTTTAAATAGACGCTGCCGATGGACAATTGGAATCATAGCCAAGCTAGACATCGAAGTGTGAACATCCTCGTCATGCCGAAGAAAAGTTTGAAGAATGCTGCAAATAAGTGTCCTGGCCGTGGCCGGACGCTGACGCAAGGACGATCCATTATACCGACGTCTTTCAGCCTATGAGTAACTTAAAAGTAACGTCTGTCGACGTGTGGCAACAATCGCGTAACGTGCCAACAACATGTTAATCATAGGTTAGAAATAAGTTTCGGGTACGCTAAACATTACATCGGCGTGTCTCAACTTATGATTAACTTACAAGTAGCATGTGTTGACGTCTGTCAACGATCGCAGACCGTGCCTACAACTTGTGGCCAGCGTAGCGGAACGTGTGAGTCATACGCCGGCATACGTCGTGAAATTTCAAGCATGAAAAAATTTGAGGACAACCGAAAAGTACAACGTTTAAAGCCAACGTACAACAACGTATGGCAACGTACTACGACGTATGCCAGCATGCTCTCAATGTTATCAAAACTTACCCATAACGTATTCAACGTGTGCCAGCGTTTTAGAAAAAAAATTCAAAAATCGGCATACGTTGGCTAAAACGTCAAGGTGTGACCGGGCCTTAAGAGAGGATGATCACCTGTCTGTTATCATCTGAGCTCAAGTGTTTGGACATCGGTATGGCAGCACTCTCTGAGGTTCAGAGACCGGATGGTGGTGAGATCATGGCTGGTGGTTTCACCTTCTATTGGTCTGATGGCTTTGATGGTTACCATGCCCAAGGAGTTGCTGTAGCTGTGTCCAATAAGCTGACTCCAATGATAATTGTGGTAACACCGGTCAACGAGCGTATCATGAGACGAAGGATTCGTCACTCATTGGGTGTCATTTCCTTGGTCTCTGTATATGCTCAGACTGTGGCGAGTGATTTCACCGTGAAGGATGCATTCTACACCACGCTCGAGTCTGGTTGATCAGTGCCCCAGGCGAGATACTCTTCTAGTCTTGGGCGATTTCAATGCATCGACTGGAACTGATGGAGATGGTTATAAGACATGTGTTTGTCCCCATGGGTCTGGAACTGTGAACCAGAATAGCACTAAGTTCCTTGACTGCAAGAAGTCATGGACTTAGGGTGGCCGATTCATGGTTTCGGCGCCCACAGGCTCATTGCTGGATTTGGTATTCCAACGCAGGCGGTGTGGCAAAGGAGATTGACCATGTCCTCGTTGATGGTCGCTGGAGGATGATCCAGAACTGCAGGGTCTACCGAAGTGCTCACTTCCTCACGACTGACTACAGGCTTGTTGCAGTTAAAATCTTGGAGAATAGTACCATCCCAACCAAGGCTGGTTTTGGCAAGCTCAAGTATGAGAGGCTAGCTGACGAGTTTGCGAATAGGCTGAGTGGAGATTTGGGGGGTCTGGGTACTTTTGGAGATCCTGAAGAGTTCTGAAGTGTCTTCAAGACCACCGTCCTTTATGTTGCCGGTCGATGTCTTGGAACTCACCGGAGGGCGAAGAAGAATTTTATCTCAAGGGACACTGGATACCATTGACCAGAGTTACAGGTCCAGGCTGAATGTCAGAGCTGAGCTGTTCAGGGAGCTGAGGCATAAAACTGTTCGTACGCAAAGGGTGGACAAGGAGGCCTATGTGTGAGGAATCTGTGAGGGGGTAGAGTATCTCCTGTAGTCAAGTGATTCTCCTGCCGACAGGGGAATTTGTACATTGCATTCGTCCAAGCCCTTCCCTCGGTGTGCGGCACTTTAGAGCAGAGGGTGGTGGGCTCTTGGTGGAGGAGTCCGAAGTGAAGGCCCGCTGGGCTGGTTACTTTGAGCGGCTGTACATGGCTGATCCACCAGTTGTCGAGTTGGATGTCAGGGTTGTTACTATTCCTATTGCTGACCCTCCAATGAACGTGATCCACCTTTATTTGTCGAAATACAGTCTGTGGTAAACCGGTTGAAATGGGGTAAAGCTCCAGGGATCTGTGGCATCCATACTGAACTTCTCAAGACTGGTGGAAATGCTGCACTCGTGTTGTTGCATGCAGTTCTGTGCTCTGCCTGGAACACAGGCATCATCCCAACTGACTGGAAGAGGGGCCTTGTTGTCCCTCTCTGGAAAGGGAAGGGTGATCTCCAGGACTGCAACAACTACCGAGGGGCAACACTGCTCTCAGTGCCGGGCAAGGTCTTTGCTTGGATAATTGTTGTTGGGATCACCACCATCTGCTTGAGCACCAGCATCCAGAGCAGTCGCAGACGAGGCTTTCGGCAGGGGCTGCTTGCAGCCTGTGTTGATATCTGTAAAGCGTTTGATTCAGTGAATCGGGATGCCCTCTGGAATATTCTTGGTCTTCGTGCGGTGCCACCAAACCTGATCAATCTGATGTCTGAGCTATACTCTGGAACTGAGAGTGCTGTGAGATGTGGTGGTACCATCTCTGACTTATTTCCAGTTGTTACTGGAGTTCATCAGGGGTGTGTACTGACCCCCACGCTTTTCAGCACTTGTATGGACTGGATTCTGGGGAGGATGTCAGAGATCAAGCTGCAGTGCATCATTTGGGAATGGCAAGACCTCTGCCCTTGATTTCGCAGATGATGCAGTCATCTTTGTGGTGACTCTCGATATCCTTTTGGGGGCCCTCAAGGTGCTGAATGAGGAGTCGGAGCTGTTAGAATTACGGGTTTCCTGGGTCAAAACTAAGATCCAGGCTTTCAATGACATCTTGGATGCTGCTATCTTGTCTGTACCTGTTTGTGGTGAGGATGTTGAGGTCACAGAGAGAATCACTTACCTTGGCAGTGATATTGATGTTTCTGCTGGCTGAGAGCCAGAGGTCAATAGATGTCTGGGTCGGGCCTGGGGAGTCATGGATTCACTGGATCATGGGGTGCGGCGCTGCCGGTACCTGTGCGGGAGGAGGAAAGTCCAAGTCTTCAGGTCCTTGGTGCTTCCAGTCTTACTCTTCGGATGTGAGACTTGGACTCTGGCCAGTGATCTGAGATGGAGACTTAATTCCTTTTGTACCAGGTCTCTTCGGAGAATCCTTGGCTATCACTGGTCGGACTTTGTGTCCAACGAGCGGTTGCTGAGAGACACTCAAATAAGATTTGTTACCTGCATAGTCCATGAGCGTCTGCTGCGGCTGTATGAACATGTGGCTCGTTTTTCTGACTCTGATCCTGCTCACCAGATTCTCTCAGCAAGGGAGCCTCGTCAGGGGAAAAGACCAATGGGCCGAGCACATGCCTCATGGTTGCAGCAGGTTGATCAGCATCTCAAGGAGATGGGGATGGGCCAGGCATCTGCCTGGGAGATGGCCAGACGGAGGCCCCTGGAGTACCGGCAGAAAGTGGACGCAGCGACACGCTACTCCGGCGCATGCTCCCATTCCTGACCTGACCTGACACAGCATAATAAAATATTTTGCATATTTGTTAGTTGCACTCAGGGTCAGTTCATGAGCACAAAAAATACCCCCTGCCTCCCTGTGAGTGGATGGGGGAAGACTACTTACAATTTTCGCCTGTACACGTGCCATAGTGCAAGTGGTTTACTGATCCTTGATACAGATGGGGGATTATTTGCCACGGAGCAAAATATATTTCCCCCCCTGGGCTGCACCCAAAGGGTGGGAGTTTTTCTCGTAAGAATAATAACTAGAACGGCACGAGGTAAAGCACGTCCCTTCCTGGCCGAACTGTGTGAGTTTTGTATCTCACTGATGGGTGGGATCTGCATCCAGAACTTCCACCAAAATCAAATTGGCTTGTTCTTGTCATCTACCCAACTCATCCACTAAGTTTTGTCATAAGCCATCCACAACGTTTGGAAATGTCATGCGATGTATCATTTTTAGCCCCATCTCTCAGTGATGAAGAAGCACTTTTGAAATTCGCTGGTCCGGATGTTCACCAAAATCGAATCGATTCGTCCTTGTCGCACACACAACCTGTACACCGTCATCCAAATCCGTCCATAACGTTTTGAGATATCCTGCTCACAGACAAATAGGGATGAAAACGTATCCTCTGTCCACCTTCAGTAGTGGAGGTAATAGCGAGGATGATAACTTGGCCGAGTCTAAAACATAAGCTAAGCGAATGTGGAAATTTATAATTGAGGTGAAAAGGAAGTTGAATACAAATGTATGCTCATACACTCGACCTCTTTCCCCCCACCCTCCCCCCCCATAGAGAGTTTGTGTTTCTTGTATAATTTTAAATCCCCTTTTTCCTTCAAAAGCTGCTGAAAATGGCTGGGAAGAAACATCAGACGGCGAACCTCAAGAAGCCACGCTAAATGAAGATCCTCTTGCTTCTTCACATCACAATGAAGGTGTTTGTATGGCCGGGCCTCCAGTTGCAGACATCAAAACAGAGCTTGAAGACGAGCACTGGTGTTGTGACGTTCCTATTGAAATAGGTTGTGGAGCACCCCTGGAATCACCTGTGTCCACGTTTGTTTGGGAACCCAAAGAATGTGATGAGGAAGGGCAGTCTTGGAGTCCTGCTCCAAACAACATTGAAGGAACTGGACCACCAGTCCCTGAAGGTGTGTACCTGATATACCAGGAAGTGTGGGTTTAACTTTTATCTCTCTGCATTCTTGTTTTCCCCATTTATTTTTCCTTCTTCATTGCCAATTGGTTTTTTGTTTGTTTGTTTGTTTTTTTGTTAATCACAGATAATGGTTAAAAAAGGAATCTATAACACTTGTTGAATTTACAAATCGAACTTGTCACCACAACTTAAAATACACTGTTCTGTAAATTTATATTGGTTAAGCTGTAAAGAGCTCCATTGGTAACTTCTTCATCACTGCAATGCTTGGCATGCCCAAGCGTGTTGATATTGGCAATATCAGCATTTCCATCACCACAAGGGAGATCATCCATCCATCCATCCATCCATCCATCCATCCATCCACTGCAACTATACTCTGTACAGAGCGTCGGTGCTGCCGAAGCAGTTTCCTAAGCTATTGGGCACAATCCTGGACGGGTCGCCACTCCGACGCAGGATACTCGAATGACTCAATCTTCCCAGCAAGCTGGTACTCATTTTGCCGACCTCGGAAGGATGGCAGGCTGAGTCAACCCCCTGGTGAAGTAATTCAGTGGGCAACGAGGCTTGAACTCGGGACCCTTGGATCCCAAGCCACCACCCTAACCACTGAGCCAACACCAGGCTTATAAGTGAGATCAGAACCCACCTATTTCCTTGGTCATGCACTGGAAGAGGTTCATTCTCTTGAACTTCTTGGCCTCACCATCAGCCATGACCTTTCCTAGGCCACTACAGAGCAAAGCCAGCTGCAAACTGTGCCTCCTCTGTCAATCCAAGTCGTTTCTTGGAAAATTAGACACTCACAATCTACAAGGTCTTTGTCCTTAGGTCAGTGAAGTGCTGCTGTCCCCAATGGGCTGGTGCCCCAGCATCACATCCCTGTCTCCTAGATTCTGTAGAATCAAAATTATTGGAATCTCCTGTGATGAGGCCGAAGCACAGTCTTACTCTCACGTCACAGGCAGGTTTGTGATCTCTTTTTTTTTTACAATCTCTTCTCCAACATGGCTCCCTCTGCCCTCTCTCCTCTGACCTTCCCCCAAAACTCCAGGATGTATGTGTTCTTCCAGTACCCCCTTCCTGGTTAGACTTCCAAAATCCAGGCTGACGACACAGCTTTAACTGTTTTGTTCCATGCTTCTCCCATCTCAGCACCCACCTTCCAAAGGCTGTTGTCTCATTATTCCCACCATTTCTTCAAGCCAGCAGTGAGCAGTGGAAGAACTCATGCAACCTGTAAGGGCTTCACATGGCCAGAGGGATGAAAGCATAGAACCAAAAACCATTGAAGAGATTGTGGTAAACAGAGAGGGCCACCAACTTGCCTGTGATGAGAGGGTAACACGTCTTTTCTTCTGCTACATTGTGGTTGATGACAATGATGTTGAGAACTTTGGATTCCACAGCATCCAGGAAAGACTGATGTGAAGTTGGGGAACTAAGCCATATCGAGAAGGGCATTACTCCACTAGGCTATCGACAGAGGCTTTGTCAGTTAAGTTCAAATTTACCAAGAAAGGGCTTTGCATGATGTAAGATTTCCCCCGTCCATCCTGGTCTGCGGCTGATTTTTGAGTCTTGCAACTTTGATTATATGGTCTGGCCAAGAGAGCTCATAGCTGATGGTGAGGCCCAGAAGTTAAAGAGACTGGATATCTTTCATTGGTTGATTGTGAAAATAGATAAGTGTATTCGGTTGACTATTCCTCTGTAGCGATGGGGTGAGATTTGCTTGACTTGAACGACTTGCTTCAAGTTTGACCAGAATCGGATTATTTCCACATCATCAGGGAGGGGAACGCCGCTGCTGCCAGTTTGTTTGTGGGATGTGGTCTTGAACTGCATCATGTGGAATAATCTGCGAAGAGGAAAAGGGTGTTTTTGCAGAGCATTGGAGGTCATCAATCTATTAGAAACTGAATGGGCCCATGACACTGCCTTTGGGAATCCCGAAGCCTCTATTGAAAGAAATGAGTGGATTCGGTGTCAGCAAGGCCATTGTTATACAGTAAGTCGTCGACTTACGACCACAATCGGTTCCGACCGACCAGTCGTAAGTCGATTTGGTCGTAAGTCGGCCATCCTTTATTTTACCTTTATTTATAGTATATAGGCCTATTCAAAAATTACCGTATGTATATTATACTGTATAATGATATAATAATCATCTGTAAGTCATATTTTATTAACATTTTCTTTGTTCAAGTCAAACACTGCACTACTACAGTACAATTGGTTTAATATTAGCAAAACCATACATTGTTTTAATATTTGCAATTTCTCCATTTCGTGGAGGGCCCGGTCCGTTGCGTTGTTATTGTTATAATTGTCGATTGCATGGGTGCAGAACCTTTCACAGCTTCACAAATCCTTTCTTTGTCTTTCAAAATCGTCGACACAGTAGAGTGTGATAACTTAAGATCACGTGCGATCGCATTCACTTTCTTTCCTCCTTCGTACTGTTTGATCACCTGCATTTACGTGGCGAGATCAATGGCCTTTCTTTCCTTCTTGGCAGGTTGAGGAGTAGAAGATAATTTCCTCTTGGTAGACATATTTGGGGTTTGAAGTTAAAATTTTACCGAGACCACGCTAACACTCGAGCAATGGAGGGCGCTGGGGTGGAAACTGAGCAGTCTGAGTGGGCGGAGACGCGGAGCAGTCTGGTTGTAAAGTGGTCGTGGTCGTAAGTCGACGACATACTGTACTTCCTTTTTTATTGTTGCCTACAACCAGAGTAAGCCCACAATAACTAAGTTTGGAGATATTCCTTGTTGAAGCTGTGGGTTGTCATTGTGGCGATGTTATACTGGGATATACTATGGAAGACGTAATCGGTTTTCACAACAGGGTAACTGAAACTAATTATTTGTATCCACTATGTGACCCTCTTTTTTTACTGCTACAACTCCTTTGCACTAATCATGTCAGCAACCTTGGTCAGCATGCTTACGTAATCAGTGAGCAGCACATTGGGATTCCTTGTGCAGGTGAAGGAAACGACCCACTTCACATTATTTGCGTACTGCTTTGAGATTGCAGTCTTTTTTTTTCTCCCCCCCCCCCTTAACGCGGAGACCCCAATGAAGCTTTGCCATTGACTATCTCGTCATGACCAATATTCACTCCATTAGGAGCGGCTTCCTCACGTACTTGAACTGCTTGTGCTCTCCTGCATCTTCTGCACGCATTTTTGGCACAGAGCACACTATTTTCCCCAAAATTGAAGGCTGAGAGGTAATCGGGGACGATTTGTCTGGGAATCGGCTGCAAGCCCCCAGTTTTCTCTTTCCATGTCTGTGAAAAGGTTTGCTACACACCTGGTTGGAAAGGTAAAACCGGTTCCTTTCACCTTCTTCTGGGTCATCACAATGTCCCACTGAAGTTGGACCTCAAACTAGTACTGCCACCAAAAGTTGTGTACCAGGCTTGTGTAGTGCACTGCGAAGGATTGCTTTAGAGTCTGACATGGGGATGCTCCAGTGAGGTACAACATATACTTCCGTATCTCGTTTGGAACTATTTCATCACAAAAATCGAGTTGTACTACCACAATCCGACCATTGCAAGTCACTGTATCTTATTTTGGGGCCACTGTCTTTTTTTTATTTTCTTTTTGTTGCAAAAAAGAAGTACATTTGCAAAAGAGGAAGTTTGGGTAAAATCAAAGTCCATTATTGTGTCGAGGAAGGTGACCTTCGGTGCAGAATGTAGTCAAACTGAAATTAAATGCGTTCATATAATTGGTGGATAGGGCTACTTCTCAGCTTTCATTTTCAAGTAAAATCTTTAAGACTGGATTTTGGATCAGTTTTGGATAAAATCGTCTTAAGGCGCTGTCACACCTTGACGATTTAGCCAGCAATGGCAACGTAAAAAAAGTATGTAAAACGTTGGCGTACGCTGAAATTTTGATCTTTTTTTAAGTTATGTTCGTATTCATAACGTGTTGGTCGTATGCATAACATATTAGTAACGGGCACAAAACGTTTCGTTGTCTTATAGATAACTTACACCAACGAATGCTTAGCCTGTTGTCGGCGTTCACAACCTATGCCCAACGATAGTTTAACTTAGGCATAGCACGCTGCACGCTTCGCCGACGAACTCGTGGCGTAGCCTGTTAAAAACCTGCCGCACGCCAATTTAAATCATAACCGCCTGAAAATTGAAAGTGTCAACCACGCAGTCACACCTTGACGATTTAGCCAGCGTATGCCGACCTATGAAAAATGTGTCTAAAACGCTGGCACACGTCGAATATGTTATGGGTAAGTTGTGTATACGTTAAGAGCACGCTGAAAAATGATGAAGTATGCTGTCATATTTCGTGGTACGTCGTGAAATTTCAAGCATGCTGAAAATTTTACGACGTACTCGCCGTATGGCTCACACGTTCCGCTCTGCTGGGAATAAGTTGTAGACACGTTACGCGATCGTTGACACACGTCGACACAAGTTCCTTGTAAGTTACTCATAAGTCGAAACACGTCGAGGTAATGTTTAGCATACCCGAAACTTATTTTCTCAGTTTTCTTTTGTTTTTTTCTCCTTGGCTCCATGAAGGCACGTGAGGAAATATCTGAAGTTGTTGTTGTTGTTGTTGTTGTTGTTGTTGTTGTTTTTTTAGTCTATCACGAATTTTAAAATATATTCTGACATTTGCTTTTAAATTTCGACGTCGACGTGACAATATCCTCAAACAGAAAATATTCACAGAGGAGGAACTAAGAATAAGACATGAGCAAACTGAAGAGGCAATCGGACGTGACGTAATGGCACGTGACGAAATATTGGAAGTTGTTGTTTTTAACGCTGCCAATACGCCATTATATGGTAGCTGTAAATTAGAAACACGTTCAGTATGTTCTGTGGTCGTCCGGAAGACTTCAATCAAATACGTCAATATGCGTTTGAGGTACGTTACACGTAGGTTTAAAGCACGTTACTCGTAGGTTAGAAATAAGTTTTGGGTACGCGAAGCATTACCTCGACATGTTTCGACTTATGAGTAACTTACAAGTAACGTGCCTCAACATGTGTCAACGATCGCATAACGTGCCTCGACGTGTGTCAACGATCGTGTAATGTGCCTACAACACGTTACTCGTAGGTTATAAATAAGTTTCAGGTACGCTAATCATTACCTCGACGTGTTTCGACTTATGAGTAACTTACAAGGAACGTGTGTCGACGTGTGTCAACGATCGCATAACATGCCTCAACTTATGGCCAGCGTAGCAGAACGTGTGAGTCATACGCTGGCATACGTCGTAAAATTTCAAGCATGCTAAAATTTGAGGACAACCGCAAAGTACAACGATGAAAGCCAGCGTACTACGACGTATGGCAGTGTTTTTCAGCGTGCTCTTAACGTATACAAAACTTTTCCACAAGTCGACATACGCTGATTAAATCGTCAAGGTGTGACAGCGCCTTTACATGAGGCGGGCGCAAAAAATATTTATCATGCAATATCTCGAAAGCTATTTTGCCTCTACACCTGAAATTATGCAACGCTTTTTATTTCTCGACAAGGCTAATGAGTGTGCTTTGGAGGTGTAGCATTTAAAAAAATAAATTTCCATTGATTTGACATGGATTGACCCTTGAATTATCTGTTGTCGTCCTGTTATTTATTCATGGTAATTGTGTTTCCCAGTGTGCTCAGGAGATTCTTAAATATCTGATTTGGCAGGTGATTTTTTTTTTTTATACGAGTACTAGTTTTTATCCCCCGCCGCGTGGCGGAAGGGGGATATTGTTGTCACCCAGGTTGTCCAGCTGTCCGTCCGGGCGTCAACATTTATAGCTGTGAGTGCAATAACTCATAAACTGTTCGCCATATCGATTTGAAATTTGGGTCACACATGTACCACCTGAAAAGGAAGAACCCTATTGATTTTGGGCATGGCCGGATCCAAGATGACCGACTGGAGTGGCCATCCTGAAAAAAATGTTTTTTGTAATAAATGGAAAACAGCTTATCTGATTTCAATTATTTTTGGTTACTACGTTCCTCACCCCTGGGGAACTTTTTCGAGATGATGACCAAATGGTGTCTTGTTTCCAATTCACCTCCCTCATTATCTGGAATATGTATGACCTTTTTCATTCAATGGTGGGGGATTCCCCATCTCTGACTGTATATTTTTATACTAGTTCTCCTTTTAAAGTTTGTTCTGTTTTTGTGCTGTTTTATTCTTGTATATGCTTCCCATTTACCTGCCATTTTAAGCTTATCATTTGACTTCCATAACAATTAATTGCAACACACACCTGTTAAAAATCTTTTCATTGATATAATATCGGGAATAATTTGTAGATATATGGATGTAGATGAAAAGCAAAGCACTGTGGACCTTCCTTTGAAGCTTGTCTTAAACGTTTGCAGCGTCTGCCAATCGCTGTTCTTGCACGTGCACCCCCTTGCTTGAGTCCATCCTTGCGGAGCTGAGAGTCGTCAGAGAGCTTATGGAACTCCATACAGGTCAGTGATGTGTTCGGTTTTAACTTGGCCTGTGATTGTGGAATATTTGCAAGTCGTACTCGGAAGCTAGTTTGCCGCCTAAAAAGGTAACTCTTTCAAGACTTTCATTCATGAAGAAAATCTGCTCCATAATCTAAACCATGCTTCCTTAAAGTGGAAAATTTTCAATTACCCTTTTGCACAAAACCTCTCTTGAGCTCTTATATATCCCTCAGAGATGATCTCACAAAACCACCAGCAAAATGATGCACAATTTGCAAGAAAATTGCAAACCTGTAAATTTATAGCAGTGATTGCCTCGATATGGTCAAATTGGGGCTCTCATCATAAATCTAATTTGGTACTTGGTGATGGAGTTAACATTGCCAAGAGAACTTTCCAACCAACACCATCCTCATACTGATAACCTCAAAGATTAACTTGAAATGATGATCCATGAATGACCTCATCACATGCAAATTTAATCTTTGGTCACGTATTTCTCATTAACACCGAGTCGGGATATTTTCCAAATTTAGAAATGTGAACAAAAGTAGATGATATGTTTGAAAAAGTGGGTTGCACTACCACAAATATCTTGAGGCTAGAAATAGTGTTGCGATTGTCTTTCTCACAAGCCTAAAGAAAGACATTTCTGCTTACCGACAAACACACTTGTCCAGCAAGCGAATCACTTGTGTAATTATTGGTGTGCAATCATGAATTCCTTCTATTGGTTGCATAATTACTGGAGTGATGTTATGCCATTGATACAGTGCATCCCATATATTATGATGGGACTGAATGTTGTAGCATGAAATATCATGTTTAAAGCTGATGTTGAGGGTAGATTTTTGCAAATAGTTGAAATTGAAATCTTGTATTAAGTATGTACAATGTGAATATAGCAATTAAATATATGGCTTATTTTCCTGTCTCTCCTCCCCCCACCCCTACCCCACCACTTTTCTCCTAATTTTCCATTTTGGCTTACGGATGAGTTTGTGCATTTAATTTTACAAGAACGTTAAGAAGCAGTGATTTACTTTTATATGAAATGTAAAGGCATTAGGAGATTGCGGACAAATCAAGGCAGTGGTTTGTCAGACGGATGAATTGGTCAGGTGACGAGAACAAGCCGATTCGATTTTGGTTCAGGTCCGAATCCAGATCCGGCCCATCAGAGGGATACAAAACGTAAACTGTTCATTCTGGCGGAGCTATGCACTCTACCGAGTGCCGTTCTAGTTTTTATTTGTCTTTCTTAATACTGCACACAAAATACAATGAACTATGGTTTTCCAAATTTAAATCGATTATGTTTTTCCCCAAAATGACACTCACTTAAGTGACTTCCTTTTGCCTTCATGACATGTAGTTTACCCTGTAATTCGAAACAGTTTACCCTGTAATTCGAAACTTGTGATTTTATCATTGTAAAATACAAGACATGATATTGACATGCAAATATAAAATTAAAATTACTTGAGCCAATTTGGGTGTTTAAAAAAAAAAAAACTTCCAACCATTGGGTAATAGCAAGCACCATGTGTAGTGTATTATATTCATCTTCTTGAAAGAAGAGTATTTCAAATCCTCAGATAAGACTTGAGGGAGTTGATACGAGTAAAATTTTGGTAATGTAGTCAATACATAGTCCACTCGTCCAGGAAATGTGAAATTTCACCATGGAACTATCCCAAAACTCTTCCTCTTACAAAAGATTCCCAATAGGATATTTAATGTTTATAGTATAGAGAGAACGTTTTTGTGTACAAGGTCAAGGCTCGTGGAATAGCGAGGACATTAAATGGATCAGGAGGCAACAGCAGAAAGAGAGTGAGGAGGGGGGGGGGGGCAACAACGGGGTTGAAGGATAAAATAGAGGGAGCCTCAAACAAATAAGGCAAGTGGGGAGGAAAGGCTTATGAGTGAAAGCACAATACTGAACAACCATTGGATTGTCAAATCATGAAGTCTGAATAGATATGATTTTCTGGAACAGGGAGTCAAGAAAGCCTAGACAACAGACCTGCCAAGCATACCAGTACCTGCTGCAATCCACCACCTCCAAATCCTGGCAATGCACCACCCAGCCTGACCCTGCGGCCATCCCTACCTTCAACGAATGGAATTTCCACGACACTTCCTCAACCACAGTTTCCCCGTGGTGTCACGAACGGTTTCCGCTATGCTATGCCCTCACATGTGCACCCAACACCTCCATTTCAGCCTCCGAGAGAGGGCCGGGGATCACTAGGTGCAACTTGTCACCCTCAAAGCCTATATGGCTTTTCTGAGCCAGCCACTACTCTTGTGACCACCCATCAGCCACAGGCGAGCGTGACAACATTAGAGCGGCTAGGCCGTGGAAGGGGCTTTGACACTGACCACAAAGGTCCGCTTGCTTCAAAATGTGGACCAGGACTGGAGTATGGTTACAATGATGGCATTGCAGCACGATCGACACCCATTGAGACCAAGGCAACCCCTGTGGCATTGCCCTCCTCTGGGCGACCACTGCTTCCTCGCATCGAATATGTGACGTGCGGATCCAAAATCTCTGAACCATCATCCAGCAGAAGCCAAGGTAATTCTGAGCTAAATCACTTTTCATTTATGTATTCTGTATTCTTTAGCATTTGCCAAACTTACTCCATTTCCTATTTGAAAATGAATAAATAGTTGGGTTTTGTTCTCGTCGTTGCACCATCACCACCCCACCCCCCCCCCCCAATTCCCACCCTTTCCTACTTCCACAGTATCAGCGCCCAACACTGCCACAGGATCGTCAGTGCACCATCATCAAGGCTCATATTATGCCCTTGGTCATACCAATGGAGATGAGGTGTGTATGTGTGTTTCTTTTGACATTAAGTCTGTCCTCATTTTGACATGATGGGCATCATGTTCACATAATGTGAACAAACGATCTTGTTTTGAATAGTTTGCTTTTGATGTCATTTGTGCAGCCAGCCGTCCAGCTTGCAGAGGGTTACAGCGTTTTCATCGCCACATCACAGCTGGAAGAGATACTCGTTCACTACACGCGCTCGGGAAGCCTGCTCTTCCGCAAACTCGTGGCAGCTTTCTTCGATGACAGGACACTCGCCAACTCTCTCCCCAATGGGAAACGTAAGCGAGGCCTCGACGATCCTCGCAAAGGCCTGGAGCCTCAGATCGTGGCTGCCATTAGGGGTGTGTTTCAATCTTTACAATCGCTTATTACTGTTTGTGCTGTGATCGTTTGAACTTGCCCACTGCATTGTTGCTGCTGCAAATTCATCTTCCCTTCCTGTTCTTCACTGTCACATTTCTTCCTCTTATTGTTATTTTTTTTTTTTTTTTGCAGCCAAAGGCCAGAGGAATTATTTTCAGGTTGTCTATCCATTATTGGGTGTTTTGTTACCATGGTAACTTATTAACCACTGAAGGGATTTCAACCAAACGTGTCACAAGTATGGAGTCAAAAAGAAAGATGAATTGATTCGATGTTGGGTTCAAAAGGTCCAAGGGCATGTGACCTTTAAAAATAGTTTTGCAGACCAGAATTTGAGTTGGAAGCATCTGATGTCATCTCTCTTCCACTTGTCACTCTTTACTCTCAAATGTGACATCTCATTACCTTCGCATTCTGCGAAAGGTTATGTATTGGTCGAAAGGTTATGTATTGGTCGCTGTGTATTTATTTATTTATTTATTTATTTGTGAATGTGTGTGTGATTGTTTGTTATTCGCATAACTCAAAGTATTAAACCAAATCGCTTGAAATTTGGTGGGATGATGGGTTATTATCCAAGGAACATTTGATTAGATTTTGGGAGCGATCGGGCCAAAGGTCAAGGTCACGGAAAGGTCAAATTCGTATTTTTACCATAGCGCGGTCAATTTTGATCTCATTGGCATGCAACCGATGCCATAATGTTCAGAATTCATTGCCCAATCTTGTGATTGGCGACATGACACAATTACGTCATTACCCTTGTTTTTAAAAGAAAATGTCCCAAATCCTGGCATTATAATCAGTACCAAAATATATTGTTGCGGATTCGCGCCCGCCGGCGTGCAAGCGGCCACGTAACTCGAATCGCGGCACGTCACCCACCGGACGGACAATCCCGTCGTGACCCTCTCGGACCAACGCCGGGAACTAGTTACGGGTGGGCGTTTCGGCCTCACCACGATCGTGCCAATCGGCCCCCCGCGTGGGATAGGGTTGTTCGCCAAATTCGACCTACCTAAGTACCCACACGGAGGGTAGACCGTGCGATCGCACTTCGGACACGGGCCACTTTAAGCGACCCGTTCCGTACTATCGGGATAACCGAGCGGTGTTATCGTCAACCTCGACGGTTCCGATTAATTATCGGGCGTATTTAGCCCACGACCAACCCTTTACGTGAAGTAAGTTGGAGATTCAATTAAAGAAAAGACGAAGCGAAACGGGAAAAACAGTTCAACATAAAGCACATTTATTCCGCGGCAAACGGAAAGCACACATATACAATTACCACAATTATGCACCAAAAGCAAATGTAAAAGTAACACGACAATTCTGCACAAAAAGCAAATGCAACAAAAGAGACACAATGCAGATCTACTACCGACTACGCGAGCACACGGCAACACTTACACAGTTTTACTTCACAGACGGCGCCGACAACACATATACTCCAAAGCAAAAGAAAAAGGGGCCACCCTCAACGATAAGGGGGCAGACGGGCCTGGGGCCGAGACCGCGTCGAGCCTACCCGTCTGGTGATGAGCCGCAAAATGGTGGCCGCGCCCCGACTCCGCGGGCCTCGCTGGCGCTGCCTGGAATGGGGTGGGAACGGGGCCCCCTTCTCACACTATCTCAGCGCGGGGGGAAACGGGGGGGTTGTTGATGCTCGGGGGAAAGAGGATATCTGGCTGGCTTGGGTCCCGCGACGAGCGACTCCACTGCGACCTCGACCGCGTTCCCGGCCTCCCCTCTCCGCAGCTCCCCAACTCTGACACGAGCGCAGACCTCCACAAAGCTTCTTGGCTTCTCCAGCCTCTCCGGACCCCGACAGACACTCTCTCGACTGATTTCGCCACCGCCACAACTCTCCAACTCTTCCGAAACACTCAACTCTCCAACTCTTCCCAACTGCCTCGATTCGCTCCGCGCTCAGTGCTTTATAGTCCGACAGGAGAAATCATATGCAGATTTTTGGATCAGGAACGGCTCGGGGGCGGAGCCACGCTCGCCCATTGGACGAAGGAAAAGTGGGCGTGAATCATTCTTGATCCGCGAATCTGGATATAGCGATTATACTCCGACGCGCCTGGAGGCGGGGCCAAATCGCCCCACGCTCGCTGATAGGACGGAACAGAAGTGGGCGTGAATCATTCTTGATCCAATTTCTCGGAAAGGCTGGTGTTTTTGCAGTCCAGTATCGGTGCCCACAAGCGGCGCGGGAATGGCGGTGATGCGATGGTTGCGAGGGCGAGTTGTGACGGTAAAGGTCGTGGCTGTTGGCGTTGCTGTTGTTGTGAAGCGGCGTTGCGGTTGGTGGTTGGTGTGTGAGAGTGGTTGTGGAGAAGGTGGATGTTGTGAAGGCGGTTCTGGAGAAGGTGGCTGTGGTTGTCGAGATGCGGTTGGTGGTGGTTGTGGTGGTAGTAATGGCGGTTGGTCCAAAATAAAGATAGTAAAAGAAAAATGGCTATCTAAAAGGGTCGCAGCCCGAATGAATGACATTTATTCCCTCTAAACAACGGGTTTGGGCTAACTACACATATACTTACAGAGATATCTCACCTAAGGGACCTGAATGGTGGTTTGCGAATTTCGTCAACCACAACAATATGTTTGTGGGAGATGCCAATGATTATTTATTTGTTTGTTATTCGCATAACTTAAAAAGTATTAAACCGAATTGCATGAAATTTGGTGGGATGATTGGTTATTAGCCAAGGACCATTTGATTAGATTTTGGGAGCAATCGGGTCAAAGGTTAAGGTCAAGGTCATGAAAAGGTCAAAATCGTCTTTTTACCATATCGCGGTCAATTTTTATCCAATTTGCATGAAACTAATGCCAAAATGTTCAGAATTTAATGCCCAATCTTGTGATATGCAACTTGACACAATGACGTAATTGCCCTTACTGGCAGTTGGGGGTCAAAGGTCAGGGGGTCACGACCTTGCAGATGTGCGTATTTTTATCATAACGCAGTCAATTCTTATCCGATTCGTATGAAATCAGCACCAAAATGCTCCTTGTTCTGTTCCCCACACTCTTATGCGAAGAACAAAACAGTAGCGGTGGTGAAGGTATCTGCTCTCTATGAGTGCCCGTTCTAGTTATATATATATATATATATATATATATATATATATATATATATATATATATATATATATATATATATATATATATATATATATATATATATATATATATATATATATATATATATATATATATATATATACAGTAATACCTTGACATACGAGTTTAATTCGTTCTGTGACCGAGCTCGTAACTCGGTTTGCTCGTATATCAAAACAATTTTCCCAATTGAAATTAATTAAAATACCATTAATCAGTTCCAGCCCCCCAAAAAACACCCTAATTTCTTTGTTATGTTGTTTTAAAAATGAGAAATGCATTTAAAAACAATAAATAATGAATACAAAGATAATAAAATAGAATATAAATAAATAAACTGGTTTTATAAAGTGTATTTACCTTGGAGATGAGACGACCGGTTTGCGGAAGATTCTGGTGGAGGTGGTGGTGGAGGAGATAGGCGGAGGATATTTGAAGGTCTCATCACACTTTATCGCTAAATGTAATTGATACAAATTTTTTTTTTTAATTCATTTTATTGCTAAACTTAATTGCTTCAATTTTTTTTTTTACATTTTTTTTTTCATGTGACCTTTAATTGATATCAAACATAGTGGGCTAATATACATATATATATATATATATATATATATATATATATATATATATATATATATATATATATATATATATATATATATATATATATGTCTCTGATTGAGGCATGTACGTCGACACATTCGTGTGTAATTATATTTTCGAGTTTGTTCTACCTTGAACCTTTTATGTTTGTTTCTCCTTTTGTTACTTTGATGATTTCCAATATTTAGGAGCAATCTTCATGTTATTGTTATGTGGAAGGGGGGTGGGGTCCATCGCTAGATTGTTGTAAGGATAGAATGGTCAGTGTGATTCAGGTAGCGTACATTTATTCTTGTACACATGACCTGTTTGGCTTAGTTGTACTAGTACGGGCCCGTAGGGGCGGGCACATAGCTGCGTAAACGATGACTGGATTGGGGCATTATTTCAATTCGATCGGACCAACCGTATCATAAATGGCCATAACTTGGGAAACACCTGGGAAACATTTTCAGGTCTCCAGCATCAATTGTGATGTCATATCAAGTGAAGAAGAATTGTGACGCCCCTCTCTCTCGCCCCCTCACTCCCCCCAAGTCTCGCCCCTCCTCTCTCACCCCCTCTCTCGCCTCCTCCTCTCTCCCCCTCTCTTGAATTGTGACGCCCCCTCTCACCCCCCTCTCACCCCCTCTCACCCCCTCTCACCCCCTCTCACCCCCCTCTCACCCCCTCTCACCCCCTTCTCACCCCCTTCTCACCCCCTCTCACCCTCTCTCTCTCCCCCTCTCTCTCTCCCCCTCTCACCCCCTTCTCACCCCACTCTCACCCTCTCTCTCTCCCCCCTCTCTCTCTCCCCCTCTCTCTCTCCCCCTCTCTCTCTCCCCCTCTCTCTCTCTCCCCCTCGCTCTCTCCCCCTCTCTCTCTCCCCCTCTCTCTCTCCCCCTCTCTCTCCCCCCTCTCTCTCTCCCCCCTCTCTCTCTCCCCCCTCTCTCTCTCTCCCCCTCTCTCTCTCCCCCTCTCTCTCTCTCCCCCTCTCTCTCTCCCCCTCTCTCTCTCTCCCCCTCTCTCTCTCCCCCTCTCTCTCTCCCCCTCTCTCTCTCTCTCCCCCTCTCTCTCTCCCCCTCTCTCTCTCCCCCTCTCTCTCTCTCTCCCCCCTCTCTCTCTCCCCCTCTCTCTCTCCCCCCTCTCTCTCTCCCCCTCTCTCTCTCCCCCTCTCTCTCTCCCCCTCTCTCTCTCCCCCTCTCTCTCTCCCCCCTCTCTCTCTCCCCCTCTCTCTCTCCCCCTCTCTCTCTCCCCCTCTCTCTCTCCCCCTCTCTCTCTCTCCCCCTCTCTCTCTCCCCCTCTCTCTCTCCCCCTCTCTCTCTCCCCCTCTCTCTCTCTCCCTCTCTCTCTCTCCCCCTCTCTCTCTCCCCCTCTCTCTCTCCCCCTCTCTCTCCCCCTCTCTCTCTCCCCCTCTCTCTCTCCCCCTCTCTCTCTCCCCCTCTCTCTCTCTTACCCTCTCATCATCTCCTCTATTCCTCCTCTTTCTCCCCACCTCTTTCTCCCCCTCCTCTTTCTCCCCCTCCTCTTTCTCCCCCTCCTTTCTCCCCCTCGTCTTTCTCCCCCTCGTCTTTCTCCCCCTCGTCTTTCTCCCTCCCCTCTTTCTCCCCCCTCTTTCTCCCCCCTCTTTCTCCCCCCTCTTTCTCCCCCTCTTTCTCCCCCCTCTTTCTCCCCCCTCTTTCTCCCCCCTCTTTCTCCCCCCTCTTTCTCCCCCCTCTTTCTCCCCCCCTCTTTCTCCCCCCTCTTTCTCCCCCCTCTTTCTCCCCCCTCTTTCTCCCCCCTCTTTCTCCCCCCCTCTTTCTCCCCCCCTCTTTCTCCCCCCCTCTTTCTCCCCCCTCTTTCTCCCCCCTCTTTCTCTTTCTCGCCTCCTCTCTCGCCCCACTCCAACCCCCTCTCCCGTCCCCCTCTCTCGCTCTCTCTCTCTCTCTCTCCCCTCCCCACTCCCTCCCCCGAGTCTCGCCCTTCCTCTCTCGCCCCCACTCTCATCCCCCCTCTCCCGTCCCCCCTTCCTCGCAGATATTGGTCGACAGATAAATGGCCGTAACTTGGAAACCGCTCGTCCGATTAATATCAAACCTCGAAAAGGTACATCCGCGGGTCCCCAGCAATATTCCTGGCACGTTTCAATCAGATCGGACCGTCAATCGTGCAAAAAAAATAATAATAATAAATAAATAAACATTAATTGTGACGTCATCGCACCTTGTCTTGTCATTGGTTGACAGATAAATGGCCGTAACTTGGGAACCGCTCATCTGATTAATATCAAACCTCGAAAAGGCACATCCGCGGGTCCCCAGCAATATTCCTGGCAAGTTTCAATCAGATTGGACCGTCAATCGTGCAAATAAATAATAAATAATAAATAAATAAACATTAATTGTGATGTCATAGCACCGTGTATTGTCATTGGTCGACATAAGTTGCCATAACTTGGGAACCGCTCGTCCGATCGATATCAAACCTCAAAGGCACATCCGCGGGTCCCCGGAAATATTCCTGGCAAGTTTCAATCCGATCGGACCGGTGGTTGTCCGGGTATTAATAATTTGGGAAAAAATTGGCATAAGGTGAGAAGGTGGAACGACACCTTCAGCTGCCATATATACACCTTCTCAACACCGAAAAAGCAGTAAAATGGCCGTAACTTGGAAACCGCCCGTCCGATCGATATCGAACCTCGAAAAGGCACATCCGCGGGTCCCCGGCAATATTCCTGGCAAGTTTCAATGAGATCGGACCGGCGGTCGTCGAGAAATGGCGGTGACAGACACAGAGATTGCTGGAATTATAGATAGATAGATGTCATATGCATCACCCTGAGGGTGGTGAGTGTTGACCTTTAAGATAGTCAGGGTAAGATGGTGTAGTGTAAAACCTCCTGTTTGAGAGGCGTGGAAACATGGAGGGTTTGTGAAAATGGCATGAAGCAAGCATCGTTGAACCATTGTTTTGGAACCATTGTGAGAGACTTTGATGGTTAAGGGCAGAGGAGCTCCTTCTGAGCCAACTGCCACCCATATCTAGTGCCCAACTGTGTCTGCAGACATCGTCCTGCAGTTATTACCTTTTTTCTAGGAGGTTGATTGTAGGATTTGCACTCCGGCCACGGTAAAACATTTAAATCCGCAAAACACAAAGAAAACTGAAAACCCGCTCGTGGGAGTACCTCCTATGTAGCTGCACTTCGCAGAACAGCTCATCGGATGATGGGATTGGGGCAAATCCTTCAGGACCCCCATTCTTTGATGATGGGAGGAAAAGCATGGGGTGACCTTCCTTGGTCGAGTTGCAGTGGTGTGGTCAGGTTGGGTAGTGCTGAGGTGTTGTCCTCCAAATGGCGGTCTCCTTGAGTTCACCTGAGGTGGTCCCATTGGGTGGGTGCCTGGAATGTCCTATCCCAAAGAGAGGATGATCACCTGTCTCTGCTGTCATCTGAGCTCAAGCGTTTCAACATCAGTATTGCAGTACTCTGAGGTTCGGAGACCAAATAGTTGTGAGATCATGGCAGGTGATTACATCTTCTACTGCTCTGGTCGCTCTGATGGTTACCATGCCCAAAGAGTTGCCGTAGCTGTGTCCAATAAGCTGACTCCAATGATAATTGAGGTAACACCAGTCAATGCGTGTATTATGAGACTATTGATTTGTTACTCTTTGGTTGTCATTTCACTGGTCTGTTTACGTTCCGATTGAGGCGAGTGATCTCACTGTAAAGGAGGCATTCTATGCTGCGCTCGAGTCTAGTTGACTAGTGCCACAGGCAAGAAACTCTTCTAGTCTTGGGGGATTTCATTGCATTGACTGGCACTGATGAGAATGGTTATGAGACATGTTTCTCTCCATGGGTCTGAAACTGTGAACCAGAATAGCAATAAGCTCCTTGACTTTGCAAGACGTTGTGGACTTAGGGTGGCTGGTTCATGGTTACAGTGCCCACAGCCTCATCGCTGGACTTTGTATTGCAAGTTACAACGCTGGTGGTGTGGCAAAGGAGAATGACCATGTGCTCCTTGATGGTTGCTGGAGCATGCTCCAAAACTGCAGGGTTGACCGGAGCACTCAGTTCCTCAATAGTGACCACAGGCTTGGTGTGGAAACTGGCAACTCTGAAGTTGCAGGAGAATGGTACCATCCCAGAACCTCCTACCTCCAACACTTAGAGCAGACATTCAAACCATGATGCTACTCAGTCTGGTAAATTGAGTGCCTTACCATTGTTGTTCATGCTGCCCTATTATTATGTAATCGGCTGTGCAAATACTGAAGGGTTGGGGGGGGTGGGGGAAGCTTGTACTGCAATTAT
>NC_140970.1:49019318-49039318 GCF_056783735.1 Eptatretus burgeri | reverse complement strand
CTCGAGCACCACTACACTGTTCGGTCACCACCACCACGGTGAGCCACTGCAAAGGACTGCTCGAGCCACGATCCTGCAGAACACCAATCAAGACCATGACCGCCGATCACTCTCTGCCGAACACTGGTCCAGATATCCACTCTACCCCTCTGAGGTGGGAGGGGTCTCTTTTCCTCGCCCCTCGCCTCCTGATTGGACGAGGAGTTGTCGGACGACTCGTGGTCACCTCCCGATTGGCTGGGGCGTGCGTGTCATGCTCGCCCTTCACTCATTTGCTGGAGGAAACGTCCATGCCCTGCCTTGGTGCGGAGCCTCGATCTGAGGCGATGGAGGCTCCGCCCACGCCTTCAGCCAAAAACACTTGGGCAATGGCGACCGGTCGAGTGTGGGACGGCGGCGTTGTTGTTGATGAGGATGTAATTGTAGTTGTTGATGATGTAATAATTGTAGTTGTTGATGAGGATGTAATAAACCTGACTATAAAATAACTCGTAGCGCACACACGAAATTCCCATTAGACAGAAAGAGGAATTCTAACTGTAAGCACATACTTATCGAAATAACTTAGCTTCGGAACTCTGGCTGTTTGCGTGCACAAGGTTTCCAAATCCGTAACAATATATCGTTTTTACCCCATCACTTCAAAGGTGTAGAATCACTTCAAAAATTCTCGGATTCGGATCTTCACCAAAATTGAATCATTTCGTCCTTGTCACATACATACCCAAGCTCTCCACCAAGTCCATAACTTTTTGAGATATCCTGTTCACAAATGGACAAACAGACATGGGTGAAAACAACCTCCATCCACCTTCGGTTGTGGTGGGTACCCGTATGCTGCATGGAACTTAAAGTTTTCGCTTGTGTCAAGATTATTGCACGATCCAAGAGAAAATTTAAAAAACAGCACTGCCTGATCAACCACATTACGACTAATTTATCGATGTCAATGGTCTTTGACTGATGTCATGTTTTCCTTTTGTCCATCAGCTTGGACACATCACTCTCATGAAAAAAAGTTGTAATATCTGCTCCTTTTGTTTCTTTCGTTCATAAACCATCGTTATATGATCTAAAGAAACAAAAAGATCATAAACCATCATGCCAACACCATACTCCTCACTCAGGTGTTTCACCGAAACATCCATGTCGTACTTGTGCAACAACTCAACTTTTTGTTTAATACTGAATGATAAATGCTTCCTTTTCGAAGTAACACTAGCTTGTCCAGATGGTGGCCTTTTGAAGTGATTGTGATGCAGGGGGGGGGGGGTATTACACAAACACAATTATGTTCACAAAACTATGGAGTACAAGGCGGTGATACCGAATCGGACATACACGCCACTTCACAGGTTTGTCTCTGGTGATTGCACAACGTCACTTCCATGGAGATGCGTTTTCCTGTAGATTAACTTTTCAATGGGGTGATTAACTTTTCAGAAAGCTCGAGAATAATTAACTTTTCAGAATGGAAGGCTTAAAAATTTTTGGACCGTGGAGTTTCAAAATGTTGCCGGTTTTCGTATCTTCCAGGTTTTTGCTTTACTGGTTAAAGGGTCCCCTACCTGTGCTGTACATTATTGAATATTGATGTATTATTTGTGTTTGCCACATCAGATCACGAGAAAACAGTGCATACAGCCTTGGGTCTTTGACAGCGTCTGGCATGTATCTCCTTTTGTACTATGTTAAAAGTTATTCCCTTTAAGCTATTCCACTTGAAACGATTTTGCTGTGCAATAGTTAAGGTGAATGGGGAAAATTAATATGACGAGGTGAAAGGGGACAGACACAATGTCACACAATCGGTGTCACAATTAGCCTTTACTTCAACCTCGGTCACATTCATCCATCCATTGGGAGCATACTCTGTGCAGAGCGTTGGTGCTCCCAAAGCAGTCTCCTTGGCTATTGGGCACAATTCTGGACAGGTCGCCATTCCGACACAGGTTACCAGCAAGCTGGCACTCATTTTTGCCAACCTGGTATAAATGGCAGGCAGTGTCAACCTGATAATAGGCGGAATCAACCCCACCTGGTATTAATTCAACAACCGATTAGGATTTGAGCTCAGGATCCGAGGATCCCAAACCCACCACCCTAACCATTAAGCCAACACCAGGCATGGTCACATTCACTACCACTTTAATTTAATTCAAACTGGCAACAAGCGGGACCAACGTTGAATAAACATGCAGTTTCAGTATTTCCTGTCTGAGTCGGCCAGTGAAGGTGCACACTTGTAAGAGATTTGTCCCCAGGTGCCACATCCACCCCATTGCAATCAGCCAGTGCCTTGATACTCACCCCTACCCCTCCCCCCCCCCACCTCCACACCTCATTTCGCTACTCTTTCTGCCATTGTGCTCTTTCCCTTTTTCAGTTTCGCCCCTTCCTTGCTCGCACTAAAACCCAAATATCTTGCATCATTAAAATTCAACACTGTCATCTTACAGGCATTTAATGGTGCACCTTTCGACCCTGGCCGTGATGCTTGTGATCGTGTACTGGAACTTGTGCTGCAAAAGTACCAGACCAGGTTGATATAAATGCTTGCATCCCGACGAGGCCTCTCCCATAACCCCTCAGCTCGACCCCATTTTCCCCTCATGCGTAATGAGTGCAGCAAAAGTGTTGTAACAACAACAATAAAGTATTTCTTCTTTTTTGACAGGTCGAGGACGTGAAGTTTCAGACTCTGATAGCCTACGAATGATGCGCTCTGATCGTATAAACATGCATCCACAATCTAAACGCTGCCTCCTTTCTTGCTGTCATTGGCGTTTTTTGTTATGGAATAGTGTCGGTCTTCAACTATTTATGTCCCCCCACCCCCCCCCCCTCCAAGGCTTCCCAACAGCAGCACAGAGTTGTATAAATCGCTGCATCTCCCTTATTTATTGACTATTTTGAAACCATTCCATTGTCAACCTACGATATCGCCACAAATTTTGCAACAGCACAACCAATCTTGAAATGACCATTCCCAACCTGTGCACATACTTTATAAAGACCTCGTTGTGACATTTTGGAGAATGCTGCCCTTGCATCTATCAGCCTGACATCTTACCGTAAATGGTGACCAGTCCAGATCCCCGATATAAACCCGATCCGAACAGTACTCGGACGTCTTGCAATGCTGCCTCGGTGCCGGAATTTTCACAGAACAATCCATGAATGTACTTGCACTGAAAGAGGAACGGTGTATTACTATGCCTGGTATTTCCAAACAATTGGTACAAAGTGCTCGTGTTGCGGGTTCTTTGTTAGTCAATTTAAACTATCGTGAATTGGTATCCCTGCACGTTTTCTCAGTGTCTCGGTCCTTTTAGTTATTGAGTGAATGTTTTTACCTTTCACAAGCTCACAGAGCAATTCTTAATTGATATTTAAGTTGTGGCCCTTTAAGGCTTGGGCTGGCAGGATGTCCAAAAGCGACGCACACTCTCCTCTAAGCAGTACAACCATGGTTTGAATCTCAACCCAGCTATAAACTGTCAACCCGATGTTTCACATGCAGGGTGATTCATCAATGTGTGTGCCATCCCTCGGATGGACGTTAAATTAGTTGGTGGACGTTCAATAATCGGCAAGCTATCACTCCCGGATCCCACGGTGTCCTTTGCGATGAGTAGACAAGCTATCACTGGCACCCTGACCAAATTAATAATTCCTACCCGAACCGTAGTCGAATGCCAGGTCTGGCCAGTCAGTTTGTGAAAGAATTGGGACAAGCTGTATATTCAACTCCGCAACCAATAGATATTCCACAAGAATGTGGGACTAATTGGGGCCGTTAAATAATAATAATAAGATGATGCCTTTGAAGGGCTTATGACCTCACTGCATAGTAGCTTTTCAGCATATCATTTTGTACACAGTAGTTGTGGCGGCCATTCTTTTTCCCGTGCCATCACTACTTTTGTGTCCTGTCATTACATTGAAGTTATAAAGTATAATGTTCCTATGAATGGGTGCTTGGAAGCCCGAGACGACCTGTATTTACCATACTCCATAGTGGTGCATCAGTGTTGCTTTGACATTTTTTTTTATTTTATTTTATCCTCTGAGCTCTTTCATTGGGTTTGCTGATATCTGCTGATAATGGCAATGATTGTTCGTTCGATCGTATCCTTGCCCTGCTCCACCAGCATTCACAGAGGAGTACTGCAAAAGAAAGAAGATAAAACTTCCGGGACCAAAAGACTGGGTTCAACTTCTTCAGGATCAGATTAAACTTGCACGTCGCCGGATGAAACGCGGTGAGCAAACCACAATTACCCAGCACAGACAATGCCTTTAATTTACCAGATGATATTTAATCGATAAAACCTCATTTATGACTTAAAGCTCTTCCAAGAGCCACAACCTATATAAAAACTAGAACGACACTCGATAGAGCACATACCTTTGCCAAGCTGAACAGTTTTCGTTTTATTCCACTGATGGGCCGGATCTGCATCCATTCGTCCTTGTCGCACACCAAAATCTAATCTGCTTGGTCTTATCACCTTCCCAACTCATGCACCGAGTTTTGTCTAAATCGGTCCACAATTTTTTTAAATATCGTGCTATACTGTATATTGTTTTTAGCCCCGTCTTTCAATGGTGAAGCATTACTTAAAATAAATAAAATTTAAATTCTCGTACCGGATCTTCACCAAAATTGAATCATTGCGTCCTTGTCACACTCAACCTGTCCAAGTTTTGGCTGAATCCGTCCATAATTTTTTGAGTCCACAATGCAACAGTACAAAATGAACAGCAGAAAGAGAAGGTGGGGGGAGGGGTGGGGGGGTTGGACACCAGCAAGGCTGAGTGACAAAATAGATGGAGATGGACACACAAAGGATATGGGTAAAAATGAGGGGTAGGGGAAGATGCAGGGAGTGGACAAGATGTATACAGAAGCAAACTTTCAGGAAGGAAAAACTGGAAATTTGTCAGCGGGTGGAGATGGTTTAGCGATGGTAGAAACGATCATCATTTTGGATGGGGATGATCTGAGATGGTGGTGAACAGCTTTCTTGAAAAGCTGGTGCTGCTTCTACTCTGCCAGCAATCAATGGAAGCCCTCGATGTCAAACCCGAGATCAGGACCGTCTCTCTCGACATTGATAGGTGATTAAGCAAAATTTACAGAAACCCTCCATTGCAGGCTAGTTACGTCATAATTATAAAAACACTAATTTGTGATCATCACAGACTTCCACAACATGTTTCAAAGAATTGAGGCAGCTTCTCTTTGATTACACTAATATGTCGAAAAATATATAATTTCACCTCATGGTCTCCAGTTTTCTCATATTTAAGTGTAACATGGATGTGCTCATGCTGTGCATTAACTCTAATTTTAACTTCCATGTTACGAGTCATTAAGTTGCGTTAATGCAAGCTTGCTGATGGCCATTTGGACATAGCCGTGACATTTTTCAGAGCAAAACTACTGAAAGGTAATCGTGTTTCTCTCGCAATTTCCCAGGTAAAATCGATAAAAATGAGAACTTTTAGACTTTTTGTCATTTTGTTTATTTATTTTTTTCCCCCGTTTCAGCAACACTCGTCGTAACGACACGGTGGGACAGCTCTGGATCATCTCTGTGAGAAGCTTGTCCCATATTCCTGGAAGGAGTGAAGGGGTCCATGTGTATGAAATAAAATATAGTCTAAGGAGTTCGTCGGCTCGTCCTGCGTGTGCACTTCACATGAAGAGAAACTTTCAAACGGAGTTTAAATGACTGTTTGCTGCTTAGTTTTAAATTATAAAGGTCGGCTGTCGGACCTCTGAAGCAATGTGCCAACCATTTGCTGAGGTAACAATCAGTTTAGAATGTCCAACACTTTTAGTCTGTAGCACTTTTCAGATGTCGCCTCTTTTAAAGTTTTGAGATATTTATGTTTACACATTTCCAACATTAAACGTGCTTTGTGGGATATCTGTTTTGGATGTGTCCATTTTGTCTCCAATCATCTATATGTGTATAGATTCATTTGTGCACTTGTAGTACTTGGCTGCTGCTGCTCAACCCCCTCCCCCTCCTCACCCCCTTAATGGGTTCGTTTTTATGAATACTGGTGATTGAAGGTACAGGGTATATCAATCATTTTTCAAATTGATAAATGGTCCAGTAAGGAACCATCTTAGTATGAACTCATGGAGGTTGTGGGTAAAGTTTAAAGAGAGAAGAGGAAGCATAACAGAGAAAGGTAAGGGAGAGAACTGACTTTATCAGTTCTGAACAGCATTTGTCAATCCCTCCTTGTCTGATGGATGCTTCCTTGGGGTGAGGATCAGGTGTCACCCATGCTTGCTGATTTCCATGTGGATGAAAATTGATCAGTAAGTTCTCATCACTTCTGTGGCCTCTTGCTCTGAGGCAAGATTACAACTGCTGGTCATGCAAAATGTCTTGATGTGAATGATGTTATCTGCGCCTCGCTCTACTCAAGGTCACTATTTTTGTACAAAGGACAAGAGCACAAAACTGAAGTGGAAGTTGTTGTTGTTTTCTATTTGTGTACTGCTCTTGAATAATTGGGCCACCAAGTGCAAATTCTTCATTGGAATCTCAGATCCGAAAGAACAATAAATGATTGGTGACCCAATACTTTTGAAAGAGGGAAGATTGCAATCCCTGCCAGTTGGCCTGTGCAAACAGCCATATTCTGCATGCAATGAGGTTGCTCCAGGCTTGCAATAGCCAGAGAAATATGGACTTTGAAAATAAAGTGATCAGAAGAGCTAAAAGGGACAGAAGAAGAACAGGAGAGATTGGATGGAAAGTTAGACATTAGGTCCGTTCCACCCATCCCCCTCCCGGATCTACTATCTGTTGGAGAGTTTACTGATTGGGGCAGTCACAGAAGGCCTTTGCTGCAATGCCATGACTGGTTGTTGCTGAGCTAACACTTCGACAGCTGGCCTTTTTGACAGTTCAAAATTGCTGCAGATTAGGAAGTTTGTTTATCGAAGCCTGATTGCAAATTCACAATAATGGGATGTGGTAATTAAACCGTGCACGCGAAGCAAAAAGCGGGGCTAAGCAATTGTTTCACTTCTATCTGTCTGTGTTTCTTTCTACAAATGTCATTTTCTGATAAAGGATCAACTTCATGGCAATTGAATGTTGTACAGTATTTTTAACATGAATTGGAAAACGAAGCTATGGTGGAGCAGTAACTTGGCTCTGAATTTGTCCCGATTGCTTATGTGCAGAGGAGAGACATTTTCTTTAATTGTTGTTTTTTTTAACTGTCTGGCCTGCCTAGCAATGAAACAAAATTCAAAATAATTCCAAACAGGAAACACTTTTTTAAAGGACGCAAACAGGCATAGTGTAGTAGATAGTAGAAAAATCGTGCAAATTATGATACAAGCATCAAATTTGGCATTTCTGTTCTGCAGGGCTTTCTGATCAAATCTGCCCAATTGGCCATTTGAAAATCCAAATTTTTCAAAATTGTGATTACACTTGCATTTATTTAAAAGTGTATAAATGTTGATAGGTAATGCCAGACGCCAACGAGATATCTGTGATCGCCATGGGTAAGCCTTCACGGCGCCCGCAATCCAATAATGACCATATTTCTTTGGGACCGTCATGGGACATTAACCTTGTACAATCTATCCATAAAACTAAGCATCCTGAAAATCGAAGGTAAATGCTTCAAGATATTGTTGTGGGCTGGGGGTCGGTGGCGAGAACGACCACGAGGTGGGGAAAGCTTGTGTCGTCTCCCAGCAAACTCTCCAGAATTGTTGGCCGTCGCTCGGATAACACCGTGAGCCAGCGGGTCGTTTAACTTTAACCAACCGTGGTCGCCAATATTTCAACCGCGTAGCGTAGGGTCTATTCGTCTATAACCAATTTACCTAATTAACTACGTGATTTTGACTCCCGGGGAAAGCACACCCTCGGCACGTCTTGTTCGAACAGGGTCACTCTACCGACTGCGGTGGAGTTCCAACGACCGACGACCAACTCCAGGTGGGGTGCAGCCGAGCGGAAACTGCCAAAGCCATGCCGGCTGGAATGAACGGATTATCGGGGATAAAACCCTGCCTAAACTCAGATCTGAACCATGCTGGACCAATTCAAGAAGGGACGGAAACGAATTGGGAACATTTATAACAAGTTTTATTTCCAGTAAATGAAGACACAAAGCAAGACGACACGAATATGCAAGAAGTATTTACAATGATCCAAAAACACTTATTCAGTTATACTTAAAGACGGGCCCAAATGCAGACACACACACAAATGAAAAGAAACCCAGAGTTCTTTATTGGACCCTCACAGCTGAGGAGAGAGACAAGCTGGGGGTCAGAGTTCGGTTGGGTACCTTGCCGTCGGAGAAAGGGGGTACTCCGTGCTGTGGCACCTGACGACAATGGTCGCTGGTTTTGGTCCCCAGTCGCACTTGTGGGACTCGAGGTTCGTGGCGGAGCTCAGGTGGTGAGTAGCAGGGTCCACGGAGGGGGAGGGGGACGGGGTCACTCTTTCCTTCCTTGTAGAGGGCCAGCAGAGACACGTTCGACGACCTTCGTAACCGAAAAAACCCTTTCGTGACAGCATAAACCCTCCAAAACTCTCCAAAAAACTCACCAAAAACTCTCCAAGACCCCAAAAAGACCCCTGCCTCAGAGAGTGCTCGGGAATTTATGGACTTCCCTCAGCGGGGAGGGGCCTTGGTGAACACACCTCGCTGTCCGCCTTTGATTGGACAGGGTCCCACGGCATACCTTTCCGAGGTGGGGTCTTGACCCCTGCCGGGAAACCCCAGCCACTCTTCCATGCGGGTTCATACTTGAGTAAGAGTATCAATGTTGCAAAGGTTGTCGTGAAAGAGTGACAACGTTCGTGGGAGCCGAGAAACCGGAACTGCGAGATCTTGCCTTGGCACGTCAGGGTGCGAGTCGGCAGCTGCTTGGTGGTGGATCGTGATATGATGGGCCAAGGGGTCATGCAGATGGGATGGTTGTTAGATGGATTGTTGGAGGGTTCGTTGGATGTAAAGATGTAATAACCTAACTAAAAAGAAATCGCAACGCACACCTTTGATTCTCCCACTCGACAAAAGGAAGGGGATCTGACTACACACATACTTAACAACGTAACTGACTTTTGGGACATCTGTATGTTGAATGCTTATGGTTTCCAGATCCATAACAATATGATCAAGAAGGTGTTTTTTGTTAATTCGGTCACAATCCGAAAAAAGTAGGTCAAGGACACGAATCAAATATCAGATGCAAAACTTCAATGCCAGTCCACTTTTATGATGCAAGAACATTTTGGAAGGCCAAGTGGTCTTTGAGATTCTGCGTTGGCAAAATTGAACGATTACAAAAAGCGCATGTTTTTTTTTTTTCCTGGCCATCATTTGACCTTCACCTTTCACTCAGAGGGGTGTTATGTAAATTAAATGTAAATGCATCTTCTAAGCTATAGAGGGCAATTATGTTCTGCTTGGACAATAAAATCGTCGAGTCACAGTAAAACATGGAAATTTTCGATAATTAGGTCGAGGTCAAAAACTTATGTTCACCATTAAAACGTTTAATTCGCATTATTGGATTCGCAAGATATCCCTTATTGTTGTGTGTGTGTGTGTGTGTGTGTGTGTGTGTGTGTGTGTGTGTGTGTGTGTGTGTGTGTGTGTGTGTGTGTGTGTGTGTGTGTGTGTGTGTGTGTGTGTGTGTGTGTGTGTGTGTGTGTGTGTGTGTGTGTGTGTGTGTCTGCAACGTGAGGCTCCACAGCACAAACCAGCAAACCGATTTCAATGAAACTTGGCGACCAGGTGCCATATGTGCTGGCAATGTGCACGTTTGAGTTTCGTTGCTAAGCAACCACCCGTTGCTGTGCAGCGGCCCAAAAACCGCGTTCACTATTTTCAATCCTTGTCCTACAGTTTTGAATGTGGAGAAATGAGACTTCGGAATTAAACACTTTGAGATATTTAGAAAATTTTACTTGAGCCGATTTTTGATTTCGGTTTTATTTTTCAAATGGTAGTCCTTCAAAAATAGGGTGTCTATTTACTGTCATTTTTTATGAGGGGTGCCAGTTGGCAAAATACGCAATAGGAAAAATCTTGCCAGGCAGAGGAACAATTGTATGTGAACCAATACGTCTTGTTAATGAATCTTCGTCGGTGGATCGGTCAGAATGAAAAGCATCGTATTCAGTGCTTCGATCCTCGCGGATCCCTCGTCGCCTACCGGCTTGTATATGTATATATATATATATATATATATATATATATATATATATATATATATATATATATATATATATATATATATATATATATATATATATATATATATATATATTTTTTTTAATTACGAAAGTCCCAGGCAGCTCTAAAATGCACTGAAATGCATTGGAAGAAAAAAAAGAAACTGAAACGGTTGTTTAGTACTCCGAGTGGTTTCAGACCTTGACCTTTAACTCTGAGAGGTATGACATAAATGAAGTGCAAATGCACCTTGCTCTGCGATATCTAGAGAGGGCAATTTAGTTCCGATCAAACAAACATGAGTCTTACGATGAAAATGTTTAAATGACTATAATTAGGTAATGACCTTTAAAATTAGGTCAAGGTCAAAAAATTATCGACCCGCATACTTTTTTACCCCTCAGCCCGAATTGGGCTAAGGGTTATTGTCGTCACAGGCGTTGTCCGTCCGTCCGTCTGTCAACTTTTGGTTTCCGTCGATTTGGAGGAGAACGCCTTGTCCGATTAAATCCATTTTGCTGGGTGTGTTGGGGTTGAATAGAGGAAGGTTCCTTTCGAAAATGGGCACGCTGCAATTTTCAATGTGACCTCCATGGCAGCCATCTTGAAATTGGTTTCTGTTGATTTCGAGGAGAACGCCTTGTCCGATTAAATCAATTTTTGCAGTGTGTGTTGGGGCTGGGGAGAGGAAGGTTGCTTTCAATAATCAGTGTGATGCGATATCCAATATGGCGGCTAGGGCAGCCATCTTGAATTTGGTTTCCGGACAATAACTTGAGAACGGCTTCACACATTGATTTTATTCTGGCGAGGTATAATGGGGTTGAGTAGAGGAAGGTTCCTTTCCAAAATGGGCATGCTGCAATTTTCACTGTGGCCGCCACGGCAGCCATCTTGAAATTGGTTTTCGTCAATTTCGAGGAGAACAACTTGTCCGATTAAATCCATTTTTGCTGGGTGTGTTGGGGTTGAGTGGAGGAAGGTTCCTTTCGAAAATGGGCGTGCTGCGATTTTCAATATGGCCACCATCTTGAAATTGGTTTGCGTCAAGGGGCTGAGGGGTTACGCCCGCTTTGCGGTGCTATTTTATTCCCATTATTGATGCAAAATGTCATTCCAAAAGTCTTGGCGGGGTCTGAGATTGGACGTTGGCAAAAAAAAAAAATGGAGAAAAAACCCGAAATGATGGTTTAGTCTTCCAAGAAACTCTGCAGTACCATTAAAATTGGGGGCTGTCATTGTAGAAACAAATCCCTACAAGTGTAAGTCTCCACTATCCTATAGGAACATAAGGGGAGGCTTAATAATTCTAAAATACGTGTCTTTTGAAATGATGTATGAATGCTAAATGAGGCCTGTGTGTGTTTGCAGTGCCTTGGTTCTGCTCACCGGGCACTTTTAATCTGCCGATGCTCGTGCATATGTGAAATTAAAATAGTCTTTTAAACAGCATTTACACGACAGAGTGGTAATTTCAAGATGGTTAACCATAATTGTTGTCTTCCTGAATGCAAATTGAACTCGTGGAAATATAGGAACACGAGAAATATCCTAGATTGAGAGGTTTCGGGTTCGTACCATTTACTGTGAGTACATTCTCGTGTCGGCCGTGGATATAGCACACATATACATGCACACACGGATGTCCGGTTCTCCTTTTACCAAGAGATGCAAAAATCTCGAAAATATCTCTTGCGGCCCCAGAACCAAACAAAATATTTCTAATGGCCCTCACAGCCCACACGGCCTCCCAATCCCCCCTCCCAACATGATCAATAGTAAATATCATCATTTTAAGCTTACCCTGTACATGCAAAGCCACAGATATGTCCTTCCCATTAGTGTTCAGTCGAACCTAATCCAGATACACAGTCCATTCACTGGTAGCAATCCGTCGGGGGGGGGGGGAGAGGGGGGTTGTGTAACACGTCTCTCCACTCGGGCCTTGCACAAACCCACACGGTCGGAGGTTTGCAATACGAGCAGGTGCCCATTAGGTGAGCTGAGAAAGTATTCCAAGTCGTTTGTTGTGCAGAGGCACAGCCCTTTCTCTCAGGTTCTTTAACAAGTGTTTTGGGCTTCTTTCAGAAGTTTGGTGAGCCATTCCAAGTAATCATCTTTATTCTGGACACTCTGAGCACACAAATTTCTTGGTTTTTCTGTGCATGCACACAGCATTTTGGGGCAGATTACATCATTTTGAAAGTGCCGTATTACTCATTGTCACTGCTGCTACCAAAGCAATTATCACGAGATGTGAGTCATCTTGGCTGGATAACTGGATTCCTTGACTTTCTCCTGTGAATTGTCATCTGACTTCTGTCCTTGGACCAGAATCTTCTCCAGAATATCAGCCATTTCAGGTGGGAATATATCTCGAGCACACCACTTGGGTTCCAATACACCATCCACAAGAATTGTTGTCAAAATGATGGAGGAATACCTTGTGTTGGAACAAGTACCCATTTGCAGATGCTAACCTGATAGTTCACTCTTTTAAAATGCTCCCAAAGACAGATCCATGGAGGTGGGAAAGTCGACAAGTCGATACTTTTGGTCGGATTCAGCATAACCTCTGAGTTGTCATCATGCTTCTTTGCATAACAAGGCGTAACTGATCCACTTTAACGATAGGTGTTACTCTATACATGAGAGGTAAACCTTTCCAGCTCCAGGAATAAGTTGTCTGGAATGTCCCAAGTTTGTCCAAGCTTGGTGAAGATTTTTTTAAAACCTGGGTTTCTTCTGTATAATCTTCATGCGGAGGGCCAACATAGCATCGCAGTCAAGTGGTGTTAAATAATTTGTCAGTTTGAAGACATCCAGCAATATTCTTTTACAAACACCTGTATCAAACAGGACTTGTGCACTTTGAAGTTGACAGCATGGTAAAGCAGAATGAAGCAAATGCCATTGTCAGGACTTCGAACATGGACAAATTAGTATTTCTGGTTTCCAACGTCGGAGCAATACAGGATAACTCTGGTGTCAGTTTCCTCTTGATCAGATTGCAGGAACAAGATTTCACATGTGAACAGACACTCCATCAACTGATGTCATCTGAAATGTCTGGACTTCACAGACTGCGTTGATTCTCTTGTTCTGGAGCTTGGAACTGAACCATTTATATCCCCAGACTCATAAGATCAGCTGAATCAATTATTATTGCGTGTTCTCAGCATTGGTAAGGAAATCTTTCATTTTCTGCTCCTTTTGTGTTCTTGCCCTTGATTTATCCTCTTCTCTCCAACCTCTGCGTTACATAATTTTGAGAATTATCTTTGCACATATCAGTCCTAAAGACCACATTTGACGTTTGATTGGACTTATCGCAAACAAATTTTGGTGGATCTGCATAAAGGTACAAGGGAAAACTCTTAAATCTGAACTCCTTATGACTGAACAATATTCAGATTACATGTACAGTCATATGAAACATTCCGTAACTTTACAAGTGCTGTTTTTGTGTACTCGATGTCCTTCTTATCATGTTGTTTGTATGTAATATATGTGAATAAATATTGCATAAAATATTTAATGCCCTTATATGAATCACTCTTAGTGTAAAACTTTAACAGGTTACCACGTTGCCTGTTTATATCATAAATAGTGGTGTTACTAACACCATAGCACTCCCTCAGGTTCCACACCAACTCGCTTTTATCCAGTTTCTGCAGAATTTAAACTTCCTCTTTAATTGTAAGTGTGACATGTTTCCTCTTTGCACCACCAGATTCAGCACTTTCACTTGGACGCTTGCTGGACGACATGAGGGCAAGCAATTGGTTTACTCTGTCTATCTTCTTGGCTGTCTTCAGACATCAGTCTATGATTGAGGAACTACTTAATTTCAATTGAATTTTATATTTTCAACTGGAATACAAACCTGCCATCCATCCACCCATCCATCCATTGGGACCGCACTCTGTGCAGAGCGTTGGTGCTGCCTAAGCAGTCTCCTTGGTTATTGAGCACAATCCTGGACGGGTCACCACTCTGTTACAGGATACCAGCTTTTTTCCAATCTCAGAAGGATGACAGGCAGAGTCAATCCTACCTGGTATTAATTCAACAGCTGAGGGGGATTTGAACTCAGGATCCTCAGATCCCAAGCTCACCACACTAACCATTAGGCCAACATCAGGCATCATTACTTCAATTAATTAATTAACAAACAAATTGAAAAAAACATGTATACATACATACATTAATCTATACAATAAGAGAGAAACGCCGAATTTTGTTCCCGTTTTGCGATGTCAAATCAAATCGTATCCTCCTGAAAATTGGCAGGTATTTGATTTACTATCGGGAAGGTGGCTATATGTACTTTTCGTTATGAACTAACTATTATCTATTGTGAATTTTGGGGGTGAAAATGGGCAGGACACACCCAATGCTCTTAAGAAGGAAGTAAAACCGTTACCATTTTCATTGAATAAGAAAGACATCGTTCGAAGATCTCAGGAGTCATGCAGGTGTTATCCGACCAACTTTTCGAGAGGAATTGAAATGAAAACGAGAGAAGAACCTTCAGAGTGTAGGCTTTATTCCATTTGATTGAAGCCGCTTCTACGGGCACACTAGGGGATACAGGTGCAGCAAGGAGTACATAAGCAGTAAGGTATACACGTGCAACTAATCACCGCAAAATAAATCAGTATAAGCCCGGAGTCCGATATACTCTCAATTCTCACCATTCAACGAGCACCAAGTGAACCGCCGCCGTAAACGACAATGCCCCTGGGACAATCCCCCCGACCGAGCGGAACCTTAGCTTTATCTATTCCGTGCTCGAGCCGTGCAACATGTGATCGCACGTCACGACCTTCAATTCACCACATTTTCCCCGTCTTTAAAATGTAACTAGAGGCCCAACTAACGCACCATGATTACTTCAGCGCTATAGGAGTATACATTTCAAGCAACGCGAACTATCTAAACGACAGAAGCATACATGCCAAGCAGTGAGGATTATTTTGAGTTGTAGGAGCATGGTAATGAGCATCGATATATTATGTAACGAGCATATAGGAGCATGAGCATCGAGGATGCCGATAATCCCCTTTACAGATTGAGTCGGCGAGGGGGTATTATCCGTCGACCTCTCCGGAAGTAAATGGCGGTTTCACTTGAGGGAGGCTTCCGATCCTCTTGGTGAGCCTCGACTCGTGCCGGGGATGACTCCCCGATCGCTCTCGGGTGGAACGCGGCAGCTCCGTCGCCACCATCTCGGGTGGAGTTCCTGAGGGGGGGGAACACCTGGGGAGGGGATGTCAGAGGGAGGAGTGCCAGATGGTGGTGTACCTGCGGGAGGAGTACCTGAGGGAGCCAAATGGCGAACCGACACAGTGGTCTCCCTGCCATCCGGGAGTCTGACATGAGCATACTCTGGATTAGTATCGATGAGTTCGACCTCTTCCACCATGGGTTCATACTTGCTTTGTCGTACCGGGCGTTTATGAACACTGTTCCGGGATGGGTTAGCCAGTTGGGCACCGATTGGCCGTCAACATAACGCCGCTGGTGAGTAAACATTCGTTCGTGAGGAGTTGCATTGGTGGACGTGCAGAGCAAAGAGCGTATGGAATTCAGAGCGTCGAGAAGGGTAACCTCCCACCGCTCGGGGCCCAGTCCTCTCGATTTCAGCGCCAGAGTTACGGCTTTCCAAATAACTCCATTATATCGTTCCACCTGCCCATTACCCTGTGGGTTGTAACCCGTCGTTCGACTAGTTGCTATGCCGTGCTCTAATAGGAATTGTTTTAGCCCGGCCGACATGAAACACGGCCCTCTGTCTGAATGTATGTACGAAGGTTTCCCAAACATAGCGAAGAGGTCAGACAGACATTTCACGACAGTGCCCGAGGTCATATCCGAGCACGGAAATGCGAAAGGGAACCTTGAATATTCATCAACAACAGTGAATATGTATCTGTTGTCTGTCTCGGTCGGCAGGGGACCTTTGAAGTCAATGTTTACTCTCTCGAAGGGAGAAGTGGCCTTGATCAATCTGCCAGAAGCCGCGCCATAGAATCTGGGTTTTAGTTCAGCACAAACAGGGCATGAAGCATTCATTTGTTTAATATCTTCAATAGAATAGGGAAGGTTTTGTCTGCGCACGAAATGTGCCATTCTGGTTACCCCCGGGTGGCACAGAGACACATGGAGGTCTTGCAAAGCCCGACTGATTGTCGCCGAACAGTAGACCCGAGAGAAGGTGTCTGCAGCAGGGTTTTCCCTCCCGGGCCGGTAAACTATGTCATAACTGTAGCAGGCTAGGTCTATCCGCCATCTCATAATTTTTTCATTCTTAATTTTCCCGTTATTTTTCCCATCAAACATGAATGCCACGGATCGTTGGTCCGTAACGAGCGTGAAATGGTTTCCCAGTAAATAGTGTCTCCATTTACGTAGGGCTTCGACAATGGCGTACGCTTCTTTCTCTATTGCCGAGTGTCTCTGCTCGCTTCCAGAGAGAGTTCTCGAGAAGAACGCGACGGGTCGCCCAGGCTGATTAAGCGTAGCAGCTATCGCGTGATCAGAAGCATCTGTTTCCACCACGAAGGGCACCGAGCTATCGATCGATAATACCACGGAATTACTGATATCATCTTTGAGGCTGTGGAAAGCTTTTACAACAGCGGCATCTGGTGGGAAGTTCTTGCGATGCACTAGGGGATGTATTTTCTCGGAGTATTGGGAAATCCATCTTGCATAGTAAGCGAACATGCCGATCACCCGGCGCATTGTCTGCAGGTCCTGAGGTGGGGGTAACTCACGAAGTGGGCACAATCGTTCAGGATCAGGCTTAATCGTGCCGTCGGCTATCATGTAGCCGAGAAGGTCAATTGACCTTGCCGAGAATACGCATTTCTCGTAATTGAGGGTCAGATTATATTTTCTAGCAATGCTCAAGAATCTGTCCAGATTCATATCATGTTCCCCCTGATCCCTACCGCACACTGTGACATTGTCCACGTAAACAAAAGTGTCTTTGAGGTTTTCATCTGAGATGATGTCGTCCATTACTCGTTGGAAGCAAGCTACTCCATTCGTGACACCGAACGGAATCCTCCTGAATTGGTAGAGGCGTCTACCTGCCTGGAACGCGGTGTAAGGTTTGTCTTCCTCTCGGATGGGAATTTGATGCTAGACCCTTCGCAAATCGATGGTGCTGAATATCTTATAATTGGCCACGCGTTCGACCATCTCATCTATGCGCGGCAAAGGGTAGGCATCGAGTTGGGTGAAACGATTGACCGTTTGGGAGTAATCGACAACCATTCGTTTCTTATGATTCTGATTGGCGGTGACCAACACCTGTGCGCGCCATGGCGAATCGCTCGGTTCTATAATTCCTTCTTCCAGTAATCGCTTGGTCTCTGAAGTAATGAAGTTCATATCAGCAGTGGTATATCGCCGCGATTTGATCGCTATCGGTTTACAGACCGGCGACAAGTTAGCAAACAGCTGGGTGGACGTTACCTCTGCGGTGGTCAAAGCATTTAAAATTAGACGAGGTTTGCTTCCTCCAAAGGGTATTTCGACGCTCGTGTGCTGCTTGAGGACATTATGACCCAGAATTACGTCTGCGCATAAATCACGAAGCACCAGTACCCTTACATCCCGATGCGTGTACCCTTTTACGTCCAATTCAACATTGCAGTACCCTCATACGCGGGACTGTAGTGATGTGGCGGCCATGCATACCGTATTGTCTGTCGGGTGGATCTTCCATTTCCTGCCCTTCACTAGCGAGCTGTTGACGAAACTTTCAGAGCTACCGGTATCAATCAGAGCCTCAGCCATATGCCCGTTAATTCGTACGTTGATGATAGCCTTGGATAGATTCCCCGGTGAGGCTGCAGTTAGTTTCTTTTGTGAGTAGAGAGCCGCAGAAGTGGGTTTATTTCTCCTTAGAGTAGATTTACATACCCTGGCATAATGTCCTTTCTTGTCGCAATTCATGCATGTGGCATCTCTGGCGGCGCATTTGTTGCGGAGGTGTCTTTTGTACCCACAAAAGAAGCATTTACCAACCGGAGTAGTTGCTGAGGAGTTTGACGAGGTCTGGGTATCCGACTCCTCGGGTTTTTCTCCATCCCCTGTGTCAGGCTGTGTCTGTGTCTGTGGGGTTCCTTGAGTTTCCACTGTAGCGGCATTCATTAGCAGCATCGGTGTCCCAAATGACTCAGATTGCTGCTGAGCCGTATCCATCGCTCGAGCCTGGTCGACTACCTTTTCAAGAGTGGGTTGCGCTTTCTCTAGTAAGCGTTGCCGTATGTGGGCTGACCTGAGTCCTTGGATAAATGCCTCCCGGGTCGCTTCATTTCGGTGTTCCTCGGCGTTTACGGCCCGGAAGCTGCCGTCTTTTCCCAGCTGTTTCAGAGCTTGCAGGAACTGATCGATTGTCTCCCCGGCTGCTTGCTTGCGTGTGTTGAGAAGATGTCGTATGTATACCTCGTTCTTGCGCTTCACGTAGAGCGCCTGCAGCACGTCGATCGCTGCTTCGTAGGTGTCACACTCCGAGAAGAGCCTGTATACGCTGGGCGAGACATGATTCACAAGGGCGGCCAATTTGTCGGCTCCCTCTTCGATGATGGTCAGATAGTGTGAGAAGGAACGGAACCAATGCGACCATTTCATTTCTGAGTCAGTCGCGTTTGGGTCTGCGTCGAACCTCTCTGGTTTGTAGATCTTGTCCATCGTTGGTTGAGAGAGCCGAGAAAACCAAATGGAATAAATTGAAATGAAAACGAGAGAAGAACCTTCAGAGTTTAGGCTTTATTCCATTTGATTGAAGCCGCTTCTACAGGCACACCAGGGGATACAGGTGCAGCAAGGAGTACATAAGCAGTAAGGTATACACGTGCAACTAATCACCTCAAAATAAATCAGTATAAGCCCGGAGTCTGATATACTCTCAATTCTCACCATTCAACGAGCACCAAGTGAACCGCCGCCGTAAACGACAATGCCCCTGGGACAATTCCCCCGACCAAGCGGAACCTTAGCTTTATCTATTCCGTGCTCGAGCCGTGCAACATGTGATCGCACGTCACGACCTTCAATTCACCACAGGCATGTCTGGCAAAGGGACTTGCAGAGGATGACAACCATTTACATAATGCCTTGCGAGAGGCAACTATTGGACAGAGCCAACAAAGTCTTCGGAAATTATTCATTGTCCTGTTGATTTTTTTGTGAACCAAGTAACCCACTCGCACTCTGGAATGATCATAAAGCTGCGTTAGCAGAGGACTTTTTCCATCGCCACAATGTTCATGTTGATGATGACTGCGCAGGGGAAATGTACAATCTTTGCTTGATGGAAATCGAGGACCACATCCTCGCACAAGGAAGTCAAACTCTGGATAACTACAACCTTCCTGTCATTGACCGTACAACGGCCGCAAACCACGCACAGGAGTACGTTCGGTACGCAAATTTTGACGGATGTGAACAAAACTGGGATATTTGAGAGGAGGAGTGGGGGTATTTTGGAGGAGGGCTGGGATATTCGAGAGGAAGAGTGGGGATATTTTGGAGGAGGGCTGGGATATTCGAGAGGAGTGGAGGTATTTTGGAGGAGGGCTGGGATATTTGAGAGGAGGAGTGGGGGTATTTTGGAGGAGGGCTGGGATATTCGAGAGGAGTGGAGGTATTTTGGAGGAGGGCTGGGATATTCGAGAGGAGGAGTGGGGGTATTTTGGAGGAGGGCTGGGATATTCGAGAGGAGTGGAGGTATTTTG
>NC_140970.1:49001818-49014318 GCF_056783735.1 Eptatretus burgeri | reverse complement strand
CCTATCAAGGCAGATGAACAATTGGGTCACACACAATGTTTGTGGGTGCAACGTTGACAAGTAACAGAACACTTTGAACAATCAGGCTTGGTCAGCATTCTCCTGTAATCCCACCATCCTGTTCTGCCAGGGCACAGCTCCCATACCATTGTCCATTGTAGTACTCAGTCAGGTACTCTATTACTCGTTTCCCAACTGCTGTTCCTGTGTTGCCTGATTGCCTCTGGGTTGCATGAAGACGGTTCTCCTGGTCTTGCTGTCTCTATTCCCCTGGTTGCACTTCATGTGTCGTTGGGTCCTCTCTGTCTGCTGCTTGTATTCTGGCAGGATTCTGGTCAGCCAACAAGTTGTGTAGGGCACAGGCTGCCAAGACAGTCTTGGTGACAGCCTGAGGTCTCTGCATCATGCACGAATGGAGACACCTGAACCTGAAAACAGAGTAAAGTCATTGCATTATTAGAAAAATCATTGACCAAATATCAATTGAAAGTTGAAGTCACATCAGTGTTAACAAACTTGCAAAATCACAGAGTTATCATGAAATGTTAAATATATGTGTACATACCTGTTGGCCAAGATGCCAAAACAATTCTCCACAATCCTACGGGCCTTGGACAACCTGTAGTTGAAGATGCGCTCTGCTGCTGTCATTTCTCTCTTGGAGTGTGGCTTCATCATCCAGCTTCTGAGGGCAAATGCATCATCACCATCAAGGAAGTAGGGGATATCAGTGTCACCATCTTGCAGGGGTTGACTTGCTGGCAGATCAGCTTTGTCCTGCTCCAGAGCATGATACAGTCCACACTCTGAAGATTCCAGAATCAGAGTCAGCACCATAGGCACCCACATCCACATACATAAACTTGTAGTTGGCATCCACCAGGGCCAGCATAATGATGGAGAAGAAGCCTTTGTAGTTGTAGTACAGACTGCCAGAGTGAGGTGGAGCTTGTATCCTCACATGCTTGCCATCTATGCAGCCACAGCAGTGATGGAAGTTCCACTTGTCTGAGAAGCCCTGAGCCACCTCCTTCCACTTCTCTTCTGTTGTGGGACACTTGAAGGCTGTCTCTTGGTAGTGGTCGTAGATGGCTTGGCACACCTCTGGCACAATAATGACGAGGATGTTGGGGGAAACCCGGAACCCATAGGCCAGCGACTTGTAAGAATCCCCAGTGGCTAGATACCTTAGAGTGATGGCCAGCTTGAGTCCAGGGGACAGAGGCTTTCTAAAGTTGGTTGTTTTCTTCTTAAGCCTAGGGGTGAGTTCTTCCACCACGTGGTTGAACATCTCTGGGACCATTCTGACAAAGTTCCTGAAGGACTTGACATCCCCCTCTCTAAGGTGCTTCATGAGTTTCTCATACATGCCATACTTGTGTCTCTTCAAGAGCCATTCTCTCACCCAAATACTCTTCTTTCTTCTTTCTCTTCTGGCCCTCCTTTCTCTGGCTTTGGACTTGGCCTTCTTGACCGCGGCAGCAGCAAGGAGACATGCTGCAGCCTTCAGCATGTCGGACTGGTCCTCATCCAGCAGGTTCTGCACTTCTTCACTGCGGTCCATCTCGCTTGACGTCTGATGACAATATGATTGCTGGAAGGAAGAGGCCTCATATATATATATATATATATATATATATATATATATATATATATATATATATATATATATATATATATATATATATATATATATATATATGTAGTCCCGATTTCTCAATTCTCACGCACAGCTGTCGTGTGACCGTCACACGACAGTTGCATGTGCCAATAAAAATCTCAGTTTTGTCACCTGAACGTCGTGCGAATGTCATTCGACATGTATGCGAACTCCAGGCAAAGTTCATCCCAAATTTCGCTGGAAGTTCGTGCGACATTCTTGCGATATTCGTGAGACATACGCAAATGTGTTTTAGTGTCAATTCAGTGTGATTCCAAGTGAAAATTATCGCAATTTTGTGTCTCCAACTTGTCGCAGTCATGAGCTGTCGCAGCCCAGTGAGATACCGGCTTAAGGCAGTGACACCCAACATACAGTGATCCCCAGGCAGGTATTTTGTTAATCTTCATGCAGTCAGACCTTCCCCTCATGTCTTGTGGATTAACGGGATGAAGTGCGTTGCGTGGGTCTCGTAGCTCGGTCTAATTATATCTCTATCTTCCATTCAATCCTGATTTCCATTTCAACCCTTTCCTTTTATCCATAGTACAAATCAAATCATGCAAGCAAGCAAACTGGAGTTCCTCAAGGCAGTGTTCTGGGCCCTGTTCTTTTTCTGATTTTCATCAACGATCTCTCCGACTCTCTGGAAAATCCTCTTTCTCTCTTTGCCGATGACTCCACCCTCTGCCGTACCCTCTGTCATCCCTCAGACCGGCAAGCAGCAACTTCTTCGCTCACTGCAGATCTGGGTAATATCACGAACTGGTCCAACACGTGGAACATGTCTCTCAATCCGGACAAATCTCACACTCTCACTATGTCTCTCCTAAAGGACCATTTGGAAATAAACCTCCATCCACTTTCTCAACAATCCTCTGGAAGAAGCTTCTGGGTCTCTTTCTTTCAAGCTTCTGGGTCTCACTATTTGCCATAATCTTTCCTGGGAAAGCCACATTTCCAACCTGGCCTCCAAAGCCAGTCGCTGACTGGGAATCCTCCGTCGTGCAAAGTCCTTCCTCGGCCCACCTGAGCTCCTGACCACGTACAAAGCTTTTGTCCGCAGCCTGATGGAGAACTGCTATCCCCTCTGGGCTGGTGCTCCTGCCTCCCACCTTTCTCGGCTTCACGCTGTGGAAACCAAGGCATTTCGGATCATTAGCATCTCCCACGATGAGGCTGAGTCTTTGGGCCTCTCACTTTCTCACCGCAGACAGGTCGGTGGTCTTTCTGTCTTCTACCGTCTCCTCTCCGGTCTCGCCCCCGCCCCCCCCCCCTTCCGCTCTGTCTGCAATTTGTCCCCACCATATTTCCACAGGGTGCTCAAGATCCGCCAACAATCCCCTTCTGGTAAAACTACCAAAATCACAAATCACTACTCACCTTCACTCTTTCATTCCTCTTTTTCCCCACCTTTGGAATAAACTCCTTCACTCTGTTCAATCCCATTCTTCCCTCCAGGCCTTCAAAACAGCTGTTCACCACCACCTATTATCGTCCCCCATCCAAATCCTCGATCTTTTCTACCCCCGTTAATCCACCCCAAACTCACCTCCTTCAAATTTCCTGCTTTCCTTCCTGAAAGCCCCTGTAATATCCATCTTGTGTACCCCATGTTCCCCGCCCCATCTCTCTCCCTTCTGCAGATCTCCTAATGTCTCTATTCCCCACTGTTTTGTCCTTCCCACCCCCACCCCTCTTGTCTTATGCCCTCCTTGCTGTGTGTTGTGTGTTCACTCTCATACGAGCCTCGACAATGTATACCAAAAAAAATAAACAAAACACAATATTAATAATCGCACCAAGCAGCCACCTGTGAAAGAATCACAACAAGAACAAAGACGCTGTCCAGCGTGTGCATAGCGTGTCCTTTCATTCAAATCTGCATGCCAATTTACAATGGAATCTCACCTTGCTCACTCTTCACTCATGAAAAACACACCACCTCGACCACCAACATCTCCCGCACACGGGATAAATTATCCCGCACCTCCTCGCACCTCGGCATCGATACAATTCGCCACCAAACGGAGGCGTGCTGCACGGCCCAGGCTACTCGGACTGCTTGATGCAGGGACAAGCCAAGCACGTTAACAGCACCAACCGCATCTCGCCGGGGATGCCCCGAATGGGCGCGCGGGACCGACACGATCCTCATCCAGTCTCCAGAACACGGCAGGATGGGTGGCGAGGGACGGGGGTCGCCGGGGAGGGGCGGTCCGGGAGTTTGGTGCGGGGCTCTGGGCCATATCGCACCGGATGTGTGAATGCGACCACTTCTGGCCGACTGCTTCCGGCCGACCGCTTCTGCTTTTGTAAATTTCTTGCCTTTTGTCGCACCCCAAAAATTCCTTGTTATCCCTGCTGTACAAAATAATAAACCCCATTCACTGTGCCACATACATTTCCTCGCTTAATTGTAAATAAATGCTTTGTATAGAAATGTTCGCAGCTCGTTTTCGTCTTTTCCTTCATTGTTCCGGCATGATCTGTATCCTAGCTTATTGGGATGTTATCCTCCAACGATCTGTTTCCGAGCCGGTATGGCCTTGGCATTTACACTCGGCTGCATCTGATCCGGTAAGGTGATCCGGTTTGAACAAGGTGTACTGAGGGCGTGTCCCCCGGTAATTAGATCACGTGACCATTAGGTAACCGGTATTCATGAGACTGAAGACCCTAAGTCACATGGTTGAGTTATTGGCATTCACGGTCGATGGCCTTCTTGCCCTTGACCCCAGGTCCGAAACAATATATTTCAAAGGATTGTTTTAAATTATGTTAAAATCAAAACGCAGATACCTTACCTAAAGTAAGAACCTTAACCTGAAAGCAAATTAATGGTTTTCCAACTGCCCAGAGCATCAGTTGGGCACCGTTCTTCCTCGAAATTTCGATCCTTTCTGCCCAGGGCCTCTCCAAACAGCGGATCCACAACTTTGGTCACGGATCCACATCAGTAGATCCACAACCTCAGTTGTGTCCAAGCAGTTAGTCAACCCATCAATGCAACATCACGAATCAACTTTACTCGCTGGAGGATTTAATGTATTTTTTTTTCATCGTTACAACTCCTATCACACATTCTATTTTATAATAATACATTAAATCATGCACATCTTACGAAAAATATAACATATCCATCTGTGATTACCAACTTCCAACAGTACGTACTGTATACAACCCCAAATCCTTGAGCAGCTTTCACCAAAAAACAATGTTGCATTTATATAGACGTTTCGAGGAAATGTGCACAAACATTAATCTTTATAAACAGCTGCTTTTCGCGGGTCGGAAAAAAATTTTGCTCAGTAATTTAGAAAACACAATACGGCAAACAGGTCGGAAATCGGGTGTTATCAAATATATTTTTGCTTTGAAACTCACAGAGATAAACCATATAACCTTTGTAAAGTCAGAACTGTCACCCCAAATTATGAAAAAGTGTGAGAATGTAAAATGTGTCCAGCGAGGTCATGGTGACATGAGGATTGAAGGTGAGAAGCGCGAAGTGTTGGGAAGTGTACATGACGCTCAGAGTGAGTCGTAAACGACGGTAAGGGTATTGTTGTAGTCGATGTCGACCCTTTGTTCAGTGGGACAGTCAGATCTGATGCTGTGTCAAAAAAAAGCTGGCTTCAATGATCTTTGGACTACCATTAATATGGAGTATGAAGGTCTTCTCAGGGTGTTGTACAACTTTGTAATGTCCGTGATATGGATATTGCAAGGGTGTCCGGACAGCGTCACACCGCACGAATACGTGGGTGCACATAGAAAATTACTGGGGAATAACAACCGGGCTTGATGAAGGGGTACGTGTTGGTGTCCCCGGAGGCCCTGCGTGGCAATACGAAGTTGGTTGGCATAGTTGGTGGCGTTGGGCGATGAGAAGAATTCTCTTGGGAAGCGAAGCGGTGCACCGTACACTAGCTCTGTAGTGAAACATCCAAGATCATCTTTAAGAGCATCTCGCGTACCAAGCAGGACCATAGGTATGATGTCCATACAGTGCGTGGACTTGTCTTGTGCTTTCAGGAAAGACTTGAATTGGCGATGGAAATGCTGCACCACACCATTTGCTTCTGGGTGGTCAGCAGTGGTTCGCACATGGTCGGTACCAAGGAGTCAAATCAACTCATGAAATAGAGCCGATTCGAACTGGCTACCACGATCCGTAGTGATGGTTGATGGAACACCTAAACATGTGATCCAGGTGTGGATAAAGGCCCTGGCAATGGTAGGTGCAGTGATGTCAGCTATCGGTGTCGCCTCCAGCCAATGGGTGAAGTGGTCAACACAAGTCATTAAAAAAGCGGTGCCCATTTGGGGGTGTTAGGAGACTGACAAGATCCACATGGACCCTGTCGAAACGCTTATCTGGTGTTGAAAAGCTACCAAGTGGTGTGACAAGTATGACATTGTATCTTGGAGTGTTGACACTGAAGACATTGCTTCACCCAGTGGCACACATCAGCATTGATGCATGGCCAGACATAACACGTGGCGATGAGTCTCTGGGTTGCTCGAATACCTGGGTGCGCAAGTGAGTGAAAGTGTTGAAGACTATATGACGGAATGCTGCAGGAACGAAAGGGCATGACTGTCCCATCGATGTATTACACACGAGGGTAGTGATTGTCCCTGGGAGTGGTGGTACCTCGCAAAATGTAAGCGAACCTGCTGCAGACTGCAGAAGGTGAAACTTTGTGTTCTCTCGTTGTGCTGCTGCAAGTGCATTAAAATTGATAGTGTGCTGGAAGAAGACAATGCCAATACCTCGATGGGTGAGAGCTAATCGGCTGCTGAGTTCACGATTCCTTTGATGTGTCGGATGTCGGGAGTGAATTGCGAGATATAACTGAGTTGGCAAAGTGTGAGGAGAGTGAGAGTACCATTGAGTGGGCAGAGCGAAATTTAATCATGAAATAATTTCATAATTTTAGTTATTTCAATGAAATTTAATGATTTTAAATTCATCGAGATTTTTTTACCTCTGCAACCGAAGGTGGATGGAGGTTATGTTGTCACCCTATCTGGTTTTTGGGGGGGTTTTTTTGTATACCTTGTCGAGGCTCGTATGAGAGCGAACATACAACGCACAGCAAAGGGGGCATGAGACAAGAGGGGTGGGAGTGGGAAGGACGAAACAGTGGGGAACAGAAACGTTAGGAGATCTGTGGAAGGGAGAGGGATGGGGTGGGTAACATGGGGAATACAAGAGGATATTACAGGGACGTTCAGGAAGGAAAGCAGGGAATTTGAAGGAGGTGGGCTTGGGTGGATTATCGGGGGAAGAAAAGATCGAGGATTTGGATGGGGGATGATAAGAGGTGGTGGTGAACAGCTGTTTTGAAGACCTGGAGGGAAGAGTGGGATTGAATAGAGTGAGGGAGTTTATTCCAAAGGCGGGGAAAAAGAGGAATGAAAGTGAAGGTGAGCAGTGATTCGTGATTTTGGTAGTTTTACCAGAAGGGGGTTGTTGACGGACCTTGAGCGCCCTGCGGAAATGTGGTGGGGACAAATCGCAAAGAGAGCAGGGGGGCGAGGCTGGAGAGGAGACGGTAGAAGACAGAAAGACCACCGACCTGCCTGCGGTGAGAGAGCGAGAGGCCCAAAGACTCGGCCTCATTGCGGGAGATGTCAATGATCCGAAATGCCTTGGTTTCCATAGCGTGAAGCCGAGAAAGGTGGAAGGCAGGAGCACCAGCCCAGAGGGGAGAGATCGAGAGCAGTACTCCATCAGGCTGCAGACGAAAGCTTTGTAAGTGGTCAGGAGCTCAGGTGGGCTGAGGAAGGACTTTGCACGACGGAGGATTCCCAGTCGGCAACTGGCTTTAGAGGCGAGGTTTGAAATCTGGCTTTCCCAGGAAAGGTCATGGCAGATAGTGAGACCCAGAAGCTTGAAAGAAATGACTTCTTCTAGAGGATTGTTGAGAAAGTGGATGGGGGCGTTTTCTAAACGGTCCTTTCGGAGAGATTTAGTGAGAGTGTGAGATTTGTCTGGATTGAAAGACATGTTCCACGTGTTGGACCAGTTTGTGATTTTACCCAGATCTGCAGTGAGCGAAGAAGCTGCTGCTTGCCGGTCTGAGGGATGACCGATGGTACGGCAGAGGGTGGAGTCATCAGCAAAGAGATATTGAGGATTTTCCAGAGAGTCAGAGAGATCATTGATGAAAACCAGAAAAAGAACAGAGCCCAGAATGCTACCTTGAGGAACTCCAGCCTGGACAGGAAGGGGGGATGAAAGAACTCCATTTAGGGCCACACGTTGACTGCAACAGGAGAGGAAGTCTGCGAGCCATGAATGGAGATGGCCTTGAATACCATCGGAAGAAAGTTGGGTGGCCAGGGCAGGGTGCCAGACTGTGTCAAAAACACGTGATATGTCCAGGGATACGGCTCGGATTTCCTGTCTGGCATTGAGGACCTCCATCCATTGTTGGGAGAGCAGAAGCGGCATATCCAGGGTAGAGTGACCTGGTCTGAAACCAAATTGATGATCGGAAATCAAGCCATTGTGGAAGAGGAAGAACTTAATGACTGAAGCGAAGATCGATTCCATAACTTTGCTGATGATTGGGAGAAGGCTGATTGGTCTGTAGTTGCAGGGTTCTGTTTTTGTACCTTTTTTTACGCAGGGTGGTAATGTTTGCTGATTTCCAAGCAGATGGCAGATGACCTTGAGCAAATGAAAGGGTGACTAGAACAGGGGGAGGGTGAGCAAGAGCAGAGGAGCAGGTTTTTAAGACACGTGGGCTGATGCCGTCTGGACCGGTTGCAGAATGAGTCGAGGTTTGACAGCAAGCTCTCCACCTTGTCAGGAGAAAAGGACACAGAGTCCAAGGACAGTTGAGTGCGACTGGGTAAGGTGGGTAGAGAAAGCGATGGGTTTTGGACACAAGTTTCAGCTGCAAACACCGAGTTTAGGCATTCAGCCTTTTCACATGTGGTATCAGCAGTGCGGGCATTTGAGGTAACAGAGGGGATGGAGGGGGAACAGACACAAGAAACAGATTTGATTAGATGCCACCAGGATTTTGAGGAGGGAGAGAGTTTTGAAAGTTCAGACTTGAGCTTAGAAAGATGTTGTTTTCTGGCTCTCCTGAGGGTAGATACACTCTTGTTCTGAGCTTTTTGGAAGGAACTGAGATTACCCTCAGTTGGGTTTGCTTTCCATGAGGCAAAGGGCAAGTTGTTTCAGGACAACTGCCTCACCACAAGCTTCAGTGAACCAAGGGTGGGAGGAAGGGAAGGACAACTGAAGATGAGAGGGGATAACCTGTTAGCTTAACCTGTTTGTTTGTTTGTGAACAAAATATCTCAAAGTTGTGGATGGATTCGGGCGAAACTTGGTGAACTTGTTTGGTATGTAACAAGGTAGAATTGGTTCGATTTTGGTGAAGATCGGAATCCAGATCCGAGATTTTTTTTAAACTGATTCTTCACCAGTGAAGAATCGGGCTAAAATGACAAATAGCAGGATATCTATCTATAATTCCAGCAATCTCTGTGTGTGTGTGTCTGTCTGTTTGTCTGTCTGCGACTGCCGTTTCTCGACGACCGCCGGTCCGATCTCATTGAAACTTGCCAGAAATATTGCCGGGGACCCACGGATGTGCCTTTTCGAGGTTTGATATCGATCGGACGAGCGGTTCCCAAGTTACGGCCATTTTAATGCTTTTTCAGTGTTGAAAAGGTGTATGTATGGCAGCTGAAGATGTCGTCCACCTTCTCACCTTGTCATGCCAATTTTCCCCCAAATTATTAATAAACGGACGACCACCAGTCCGATCGGATTGAAACTTGCCAGGAATATTGCCGGGGACCCGCGGATGTGCCTTTTCAAGGTTTGATATTGATCGGACGAGTGGTTCCCAAATTACAGCCATGTATCTGTGAACCAATGACAGGACACGGTGCTATGACGTCACGAATGACGTCACAATTAATGTTTATTTATCATCTATTTTTTGCACGATTGACGGTCCGATCTGATTGAAACTTGCCAGGAATATTGCTGGGGACCTGCGGATGTGCCTTTTCCAGGTTTGATATTAATCGGATAAGCAGTTCCCAAGTTACGGCCATTTATCTGTCAACCAATGACAAGACACGGTGCTATGATGTCATGAATGACGTCACAATTAATGTTTATGTATTTATTTATTTTTTTGCACGATTGACGGTCCGATCTGATTGAATCTTGCCATGAATATTGCTGGGGACCCGGGAATGTGCATTTTTGAGGTTTGATATTAATCGGATGAGCGGTTCCCAAGTTACGACCATTTATCTGTCGACCAATATCTGCGAGAGAGGGGGACAGGAGAGGGGAGGATGAGAGTGGGGGCGAGAGAGGAGGGGGAGAAAGGAAGGGCGATACTAGGGGGGAGCGAGGGGGGGCGAGAGAGAGGGGGCAACACAATTCTTCTTCGTTTGATGTGACGTCACAATTGACGCTGGGGACCTGAGTATGTTTCCCAAGTTATGGCCATTTATGATACGGTTGGTCCAATCTAATTGAAATAATGCCCAAATCCAGTCGTCGTTTGCGCACCTACGGGCCCGTACCAGTCTCAAAAAGTTGTGGATGCATTTGGCTCCAAGCTCCAAATGAAACAAAATGACATTCTAAATGAAAGCATATCGCCTAAAAAGGGAAACAATGCGATCTCGTTAAAACCACACCAGATGACACTGAGGCTACGTGTTACACCATGGTGCCCACACTTTGTACTTTGATCCATCGACCAGTTTTTACAAAGAGAATAGGATGTATTTTTGTTTTGTTTAGCAGAGTGAACTATGTACTATAGTGTGAGGTCGCACAGGCAACTGAATGAACATGCAGACACACACGCAAAGTTTTTTTTTTTTCATTTTCTGTTTCCAACAATTCTCTCTCTCTCTCTCTCTCTCTCTCTCTCTCTCTCTCTCTCTCTCTCTCTCTCTCTCTCTCTCTCTCTCTCTCTCTCTCTCTCTCTCTCTCTCTCTCTCTCTCTCTCTCTCTCTCTCTCTCTCTCTCTCTCTCTCTCTCTCTCTCTCTCTCTCTCTCTCTCTCTCTCTCTCTCTCTCTCTCTCTCTCTCTCTCTCTCTCTCTCTCTCTCTCTCTCTCTCTCTCTCTCTCTCTCTCTCTCTCTCTCTCTCTCTCTCTCTCTCTCTCTCTCTCTCTCTCTCTCTCTCTCTCTCTCTCTCTCTCTCTCTCTCTCTCTCTCTCTCTCTCTCTCCTCTCTCTCTCTCTCTCTCTCTCCTCTCTCTCCTCTCTCTCCTCTCTCTCCTCTCTCTCCTCTCTCTCCTCTCTCTCCTCTCTCTCCTCTCTCTCCTCTCTCTCCTCTCTCTCTCTCTCTCCTCTCTCTCCTCTCTCTCCTCTCTCTCCTCTCTCTCCTCTCTCTCTCTCTCTCTCTCTCTCTCTCTCTCTCTCTCTCTCTCTCTCTCTCTCTCTCTCTCTCTCTCTCTCTCTCTCTCTCTCTCTCTCTCTCTCATATCTCTCTCTCTCATATCTCTCCCTCTCTCCCTCTCTCCCTCTCTCTCTCTCTCTCTCTCTCTCTCTCTCTCTCTCTCTCTCTCTCTCTCTCTCTCTCTCTCTCTCTCTCTCTCTCTCTCTCTCTCTCCATCTCTCTCTCCATCTCTCTCTCCATCTCTCTCTCCATCTCTCTCTCCATCTCTCTCTCTCATCTCTCTCTCTCATCTCTCTCATCTCTCTCATCTCTCTCATCTCTCTCATCTCTCTCATCTCTCTCATCTCTCTCTCTCTCTCTCTCTCTCTCTCTCTCTCTCTCTCTCTCTCTCTCTCTCTCTCTCTCTCTCTCTCTCTCTCTCTCTCTCTCTCTCTCTCTCTCTCTCTCTCTCTCTCTCTCTCTCTCTCTCTCTCTCTCTCTCTCTCTCTCTCTCTCTCACACACACACACACACACACACACACACACACACACACACACACACACACACACACACACACACACACACACACACACACACACACACACACACAATTGTACAGTATTGGCTATTCCTGAAATGTAATTTAAAGGATTGCTGTAAATTATGCTAACCTCAAAACATAGTTCCCTTACCTAAGGGCCCTGTCACACCTTGAAGTTTGAGCCAGCGTATGGCAAGGTATCAAAATGTATGTAAAACGCTGGCATGTGCTGAACTATTGAAGTTTTTTTTCCAGTTTTGGATGTATTCATAACGAGTTGGACGTATGCATAATGTATTAATAACGTACACAGAACGTTTCGATAACATATAGATAACTTATATCAACGAATGCTGAGCGTGTTGTCGGCGTTCACAACCTATGCCCAACGATAGTTTAACTTATGTATAGCGCGTGGCAGCATATCGCCGACGATCATGTGGCGTAGGCTATTAATAGGCTGCGGCTCGCTGATTCAAATCATAACCGCACTAGACATCAAAGTGTCAAGCCACTGTCACACCTTCACGTTTTAGCCAGCGTGTGCCGACGTATGAAAAATTGGCCGAATACGCTGGCACACGTCGAATACGTTATGGGTAAGTTTTGTATACGTTAAGAGCACGCTGAAGCATGCTGGCATACGTCATAGTACGCCGAGTACGTCGACAAATTTTCAGCATGTTGAAAATTTTTCAACGTATCCAGCGGATGACACACGTTCCGCATACGATGGCCATAAGTTGTAGGCACGTTACGCGATCGTTGACACACGTCAGACACACGTTACTTGTAAGTTACTCATAAGTCGAAACACGTCGAGGTAATGGTTAGGGTCAGTGTTCCAGACTCCCTGTTTTTTTTTTCCTTCGGTATGACGGTGATGTTGACACTTCGATTTCTAGTGCGGTTA
>NC_140970.1:48919318-48996818 GCF_056783735.1 Eptatretus burgeri | reverse complement strand
ACCTCAGCTATTGGTAAGCTGAGTTGGACTGCAGATCAATCCGGGCATCACATCATGATTGCAGAATGCATGGAAGAGATGTTATTACTTTGTCCCACATACGTGGCAGATTAAATTACAAACCGCCATTTTTCTTGAGAGATGGTGATTCAAATATTTTCCAAATGGGTTCCTGTACACCTCGAGCAAACCACTTTTGTTCTCCAATCAAGTGCATATACACAACAGAGTTCAAAGCCTCTTCATAAGCTTGACGACGATGTTGGTTCATACAGGCCTTAAGGGTTTTCCGAGTTTCTCCGATGTAGGTCTCGGTGCATGATGGGTCTCCACATCAGATGCCATGCACCAAGTCACGTTTCCCATCCTTCTGGATCTTGTCCTTAGCATGAACTACAAACTGGCTTTGCAGAATTCTATATGGTTTGTGTGATGTAACAATTTCAAACTTGGAGAAGAATCTTCTCACTTTTCAGATAGCCCAGCCACATACGGAATGGTCACGATTGTGTCATATTTTCTTGAGCTGGGTCCTGTTGTTGTTCCCTCTGCGTGTTGTTGTTTTTGCTACTTCCCGCTTTTAAAATAGACCATGCGGTGTAATTCACTTTCGAAGAACACTCCTGATATTCTCCTTCTCACGTAGTTTCCCCTTCACCTCCTGTGTGGTCGGAATAGTATCTGCATGACGGAAAAAAAGTGCGAATGACAGATAATTTGTGGATCAGTGGGTGGTGTTAATCAAACTGAAAATAGTGGTTGGTATGCGTGGGTTTCCTGTACATCTCAAAATCCAAGCGGCCGTTGTCATTCATGTGGACATTGCAATCAAGAAAGGCTAACTGATCATTGTTGTTATGGTTCCTGCATGAACTGGATGTTCATGCCCACACTGTTCAGGTAATTAAATAATTATTGCTGTTTGGTGACGCTTCTTCATAACCACAAAGGTATCATCTGCATACCTCAACCACAACTTAAGTTTGGAACAACTGCAATCCTCCAGCACAACACTTTCTTGAACTCAACCTACTTCACATACTAGAGACTACTTTTTCAGACAACAACATGGTTGTGTTATGGGCTCCTCCATCTGACCAATTGCCAAATTATACTTGGAAGAGTTTGAAAGTTGGCAAAGTGTAAACGTACTGTGGTGGACTCTCTGTTGTCGGATCCCTCCACCCACCCTTCCCCTGCCTCCTCCCACCACACCAATACCCATTCCTCCTCCAACCTTCACCTTTTCTCCCTCCTCTCACAAAGGTACCTGGGATCTAACATACATACATCTATTGGACTACCACAATTAAGCACATATTTAGAGACAATCGTTTTATTTATCAAGCAGCAAAATATTGTCCAGAAATATCAACAAAATTGAACATGTCATTGTCATGCTTTTGGATGGACAAGATTGAATGTTTTTCCATCAAGGGCGAGAACATGTAAATTGGTTGGTGGTCTGACTCTAGAGCAGCCCACATTTCGTTGACCATGTGAAAAATATATTTGAAATGTTTTGTTGTCAGACAATTGGAACGCACTCTCTAAACAACACATCAAAATAGGTACATGCATCAAAATCGCTTGTGTTTAAATTTTCACAATGGAGTGGAAATTTTTCAGAGTAAATTAATTAAATATTATTACAATAAAATACTATACAAAGGAGTCTAGTCGTCTTCTTTTATTCCTGTGCAGCACAAGGCTGCGAGTGGCATTTACTGAGGTTGTGGCAGTGCTGCTGATGCAGTGCCCCTGTAGGTTAGAGCAGGAAGTTGGAATTTGGCCAGGATGCTGAAGATAGCTCCCGTACTCTTTGCGAAGGACACCGCGAATGAATCTTTAATGTCCACCAACTAATTCCGGCAGATGTGACGTCCAGTTTAGCGTCCATCTGAGGGACGGCACACACATTGATTAATCACCCTGCCTGTGAAACACCCGGATGAGAGTTTATAGCTGGGTTGAGATTTGAACCCAGACTGGACAGCTTAGAGCGAGCGTGCGTGCCTCTCGGCCATCCTGCCATGGAGTGGGGATTCATTGCTTTGGAGCCACTGAAAACATTTTTAAATTCTCTCTATAACTCCCAGTTTGCTTTACCCATTCTAATCCTCTAATTTATTTTGCCTTCCAAACTCCAGGGATTTCCCCACAGAGAACTGAGCCGCGGTCACCATACCCACGACTCACGCCACGTTGCACTCAATGAAGTTCCACTTCTGGCATATTCCTTAATCCTTTCTTCACTCAATATAATTTTCAGAACAGTAGGAAAAGTTAAGTTTAATGCTTTTGAAATTTCACATGTTCTTGTGTAAATATGGAGAAAGTAGAAGCATAGCCTTTCTTAAATAAATACGCTTAGTTATAAGAATAGCAAATTTGGGAACATTTTCATATTTCACTCCAGATTAGTCCATGAGATCTGGTCCTCAAATCTGAATTCATATTTTGATTATATACTTCAATTAGTCTTTGAGAGTAGATTTTGTTTCCAAGGCAAGGCACGTTTGAATCGGCCGAATCAATATGGTGGTTAAGACCCCTGTGAGGCGAACTTGGGCTGACCAAGGATAAACTTTTTATGGAGGTAAGCCATTAATTATCTTCAAAAGTGGTGTTTCAATTAATCCAAACACCCAATTTCATTCTTCCATTACCTTGGAGTTCCCTTAGTATGCATGCAAAGTTTCAGACCACAAGGTTTCATGGTTTTGGAGGACACACACACGCGCGTGCACATGCGCGTGCGCGCGCGCACACACACACACACACACACACACACACACACACACACACACACACACACACACACACACACACACACACACACACACACACACACACACACACACACACACACTTATTAGTCTAGCTAAGCAAATGCTGCCGATTACTGGTTATTTGAATTCATGGATTTTCTTTGAGTCACTTCTGTTGTTTGTTTTGAGCTCGGAGAGGAGGCGGAAGTGTGGCTGTTGTGTTTTTTCTTCCTCTTTCTCTGTGCTGCACCCGCTGGGGTGTGGAAGCTCTCTTACACTGTATGATTCTGCATTGAGGAATAATATATGCCCTTGGAAGAAACCTGTCCACTACTCCTTTCGTTATTGAGGAAAGAAAGGGAGTTAAAATAAACAAGACGACAGGGTAAATCTCATACGTAACATACACCGTGAGTCAGGTGATATACTCTTAACAGTTCCATATCCTACTGTAAAGTTGTGTACAAGTATGCTTGTTGTATTCAATAAATAAAAATAGGTACCTATTTAAGGGATAGTGTGTGTGTGTTCGCAAAGACGGCGGCCACGCGAAAGGGATAAAACCAAGCGGTTACCAATCATGCCAAAGTCTATGGCTTCAAAGATGTCAGAGCTGTCACTGTTTATTTACAAACTGACGGCAAACAATGATTCCGTCATGATGTAGTACCATGCCGGTTATTAATCGGGATTATTACCAACTTATCCCTCCAGGAATACAAAATCAACCCAAGTATTGGCATGACAAAATGGCAGCAACATAAGTCACTTGGTGCTGAAGAAATAATAATAATAAAAATGTATTCACATAAGACATGATTTAACTACATTCTGTGAGACAAAAGACCACACAAAGCCCCCAATACCACCAAAAGAAATAACTCCCCCGTGGCACCAATTTCCATGCACAATAATCCGGCAAAAGATAGGGAAGCCCCAAGCTGCTACTGTAGAACCTGAGTGTGCAGCATGGGAACGGACCAGAATCCCCAAGCAGGACCAAGGCAGAAGCGGGTGAGGGGCTCTCCAGAGATAAGATCGCAATGTCCACCAGTCACAGGCAACAGACAGAGAGAGAGAAGAGAGAGAAGAGAGAGAGAAGAGAGGGAAGAGAGAGGAGAGAGAGGAGAGAGAGAGAAGAGAGAGAAGAGAGAGGAGAGAGAGGAGAGAGAGAGAGAGAAGAGAGAGAGATATATGAGCACATGTTTTTATGCCCAGTCCCCAATCCTTCTGACTGGGACTGATGGGCTCACCTTCCCGAAGGTGGGAGAGAAATGAGCATACCACCCCTCTATACTTGATTGTTACAAGTGCTTCGAGTGGTAAGCACACACATCATGTCTGTGCATTTGTCATGTTCCTGGAAGAGGAGGTAGGCTAGGATTGCTGGAGGTAAAGAGAGACTGCTGAGTGCTGTGGAGGAACAGAGTTGCTTTTGCTTCATTGCTGCTCGAATGTTCAACCGGCACAAATGCTGAAGAGGCCGAGGATTTTCTAATGGGAAAATGGTCAAAGGTAAAAATGAAATGACTTGTCTTGCAAGGGACACTGCAATAATTAAAAAACAAGATATTTGGTAAGGACATTCCACCAGCATTTTGAATAAGTTTGTGGATAATAACATGATTGTAAAAGATGAATTAAAATGTTGGGGTCAAGGAGGCTAGTGATTATCTGTAAATCCACAAAAAATCTTTAAAACATGGTTACATTAAAGATAGCCATGCGTGTACTATTTTGGCTGAAATTATATTTTGCTTAATTGTGTAGTTAGCCTAGACTGGAGTCCCTATGTATTTGGAGTAGCGACATGAATCATCCCGGAAATGTCTGGTCACGTGGGTCTTGGGCACCATTTTGTTTCCACAATCGTTTATTGAATGAGCACACAATAGTCGATAGCTCATCATTATTTGTGAAATGACAGGATACTGTGCCATTCGGTACACCAATCGATCAGAGAAGGGTTTCAAAATGTATAGATTCCCTGCAGATGACAGAAGGGAACTGGAACGGCACTCCTCAACGTCGACTGATATGCCTCTGACATTTAACATCTTGACCCCACAATCTAATCAGTTCATCTTTGCATCATCATACATACTTGTACCAAGTGTGACTAACATCCCTTCAGCCGTTCTTAAATTATCGTGGGAGTGAAAACCTATCATAGACGTACGGACGGACAGCCGGACAGACAACCCAAAAGATAATGCCTCTTGTGACTTCGTCAGCGGAGACTTAAAAAAAATTGGAAGAATAAAGTTTCTCATCTGAGATGGAAACCAATTTCGGGGTCATTTCTATGCCAAGTAAGTTGTCGCCCTGTGTCCGTGCATTTCTGTGTGGTGCTGTAATCATATTGTAGTTGGCAGTTGGGTATAACTCGCAAACAGACATAAACATCATTGAAACAAGTGTTGCAGTTAACATTGGTTAACATCATATCATGGTCCATGACATGGTTAATTCCAAAATAATTCAGGATCCCTTTGCCGTTGGCCTCAGTTTGTAGTAAAACAGTATATTGTCCTGAAAAAAATGAGAGCGTTAATAGGAATATAAAGGCATGAAGGATTACATGCACACGCATGTTGTCAGTGGCACAGGACTTGGGCTAAGTAAAATTAATGAAGAGATGGAAAAAATAACCCCTTCACTTATGTCATCTCCATTTTAATGCAGCCCTCTTTTATTCCTTCTTTGTTCTTTCTAAATTTCTTCTTTCCTGTTTAGTTTGATTGCAAAGAAAGACTTCCCATCCATACCTTCTCAAGGAGCTGGCCTCTGCTTCAGAGTAGAGGTACACACACTCGTCTCTAAGCTGTTTACCCTGAGTTCGAATGCCAACTAGTCCGGCAGATATGTGAAATATTCTGGTAGTTTTGTGCCTTTGATGATACAAGCATGAAATTTGGTACACAGTTATAGCATACCCTTAGGAAACATTTTGGATATAGGGACATTCCAGATTACCCCTAGGGTCAAAATGGTGGCCATTTTACAAAATGGCTGCCACGAATAACAAATTCTGCCTACAAGGTCAGCAAAGTCATATGTGCTTGGTGCAAAACACAATGTAGTTGTGGTGTCGTGGTAGAAGATGCTTAGCAGGCAGACACGAGCGGGGGAACAGTCGAGCCGGACTGTGTTGCACAAGCGCGAACGCGGGCGTACTTTGCCCGCAGCTCTCCTTTATTACGTACTCGGTACACTCACAAGCCGGGCGACTACGGCATCACTACAACGCCTCAGGCGGCGCGCACTCCTTATATTCCCGGCAGACACGATGACCACGACGACCCCTCCTCCCATCATCATGCCCCGCCCTGCATGCCCGCAGGCTATACCACAGTAGTGAGTATAATATGATTATTATCAACTAGGATGCACATGCTTCATTATCTACTTCATATTTGACTAAAAAATGCATCTACGGTGGTCTATGAGGGACACAGATAACAGTTTACCATCGCAATAATGCATGGCTGGAACAAGAGCTCTGCAATATGATCATGCATGTGAATGTTACCTGAATATTGTTTCTGGAAATATAAAGAGATCAAAAATCAAATTTGGTGAAAGGAACTTAGACTCCATGAATATTTCCATTATTAATTACATACCGGTAGCTGGCAATGTCGCGATTAAATGCATAAATTTGCGAAATCGATATTGATGTACTCACTGTATTAATTTTCATGATTGCATAATAGAAATGTTCAAACTACAATGGTGTGTTCATATTGATTTGGGTTTAACATGGTCCTGTCCAGCGCAAAGAAATAATGTATGGTGGCCTATTGGGGACATCGAGTGACAATCACCCAAGATCGCCATTGTGTATATATGCATCTCCTCTGGGCTGGGGTTCGTAGTTGAAAACATTTTAACTCTGCTATTCTGTTTTCAGGTGATAACTCCACTGTAGTGTACCCAAAGACTAATCCCCTGCTTGGTGGTGGTTCTTCCCAATTTTACAGTGACTGATTGGTGGTGGTTCAAGACAATGGCCAAGCATTTCAAACTATTAGACCCCCAGCAGTGAGGGCCAAGTACATCTGTTACATCAATTAACCAGACAGACTGGAACCTATGTGTGCTGTGTCAGATGGACACCACTGAGCCTCCTCATTGTCCAGCTGACTCCAAGCGAAGCACAGGAGGGTCTGGATACCAGACTCTGGCAGACAACCTCCTCAGGTTCAGTGAGATCGACTGCTTGCCAAAATCTCTCGACATGTCCCGCTTGGACGATGGTGAGGGTATTGAGTCCACCTTCCAGCACCACAGGGCTAAGTGGCATGATTCGTGCAGACTACAATACAACAAAACTCAATTGATTCGGGCAGAGAAGAGGAAAACAACCAGTGGGGATACCGAAGGCGTGACACGAAAGTATACCCGTCAGAGTGTGGACCGCACAGAGTCACTGCTCAAAACATGTTTCTTTTGTGACAAGCCAGCAGGTAACGAATCTTTGCGCAAAGCTTCTACCTTTGACCTGGACAGACGACATCAGGAAATGTGCTCTGAAACTAGAAGACAAGCCACTTATTGCTAAACTGAGTGCTGGAGATATGATGGTGCAAGATGCCCTGTACCATGTGAAGTGTCTGGTTTCCCTCTATAACAAAGCAAGGGACACAAAGAGAACCTTGGATGACCAGGATGATATCAATCATGGCATAGCTCTCAGAGAACTGGTGTCCTACATCGATGATGCCCGCATGGACACTCTTGTGGCACCAGTGTTCAAGCTGGCAGACCTAACAAGTCTGTACAACAACCGGCTGAAACAGCTTGGAACAGTCTTGACTGGACGTGTTCACTCGACCAAACTCAAGCACCGGATCATGACATATTTTCCGGACATGGAGGAGCACAAGCCTGGCCGAGATGTTCTGCTAGCTTTCAACGAGGACTTCGGATCAGCCCTTCACAAGGCCTGTGAACACGATGCTGGTAGTGATGGTGTTCATCTTGCTGGAGCCGCGAACATAGTCCGAAGAGACATGTTGAAGATGAAGACAGCCTTTAGTGGTTCATTTGACGCCCTCTGCCAAGAACAATCTGTGCCAAATTCTCTCGTGGCACTAGTTGCTATGATCCTGAATGGTCCCACGATCCAAGAGCAGTCAAGGCACTCATCTGTGTCAACACCTACTCTTACAATCTCACAGCTCCTCATGTTCAACAGCTACACACGCCGCCGACAGAGTACGAGTATTGAGTCTACCAAGCACGGCCACAATCGGGAGACCCCCGTGCCTGTGTACCTGGGAATGCTGATGCACACAAAGACTTGCAAATGAGACCTGGTTGACACTCTGTTCCACTTGGGTCTCTCCGTCTCCTATGATAGGGTGCTGAGCATCTCCACGGACTTGGGGAACAGTATCTGCCGCTTCTTCCAGCAGGAGGGTGCAGTTTGCCCACCTGAACTGAAGAGTGGTCTGTTCACGACTGGCGCAGTGGATAACATCGACCACAATCCCAGCTCAACTAGTGCCTATAGGGACATATACTGGACAACCCTCCCAGAGGCAACTGAGGCATGTCGGCAACTACTAAGGTGTGGCTGCAAAAAGGGATGCAGAGGACAGTGCAAGTGTGTCAAGGCTGCACTCCAGTGCACAGCTCTATGTCACTGTGGTGGGGAGTGTACAAGAGAGTAGAACTGGGACAAGAGAGATCACAGATGATAATTATGTAACATGTACATATGTATCCATGCATCATAGTAGACTCTGTTACCTGGATCTCGAGGTTCCACTGTATAATTTTGACTCTGTAAGTTGATGTGAGGATCAAATAGAAGCACTTCCTCTGAGTTCAAGAGTGTTAAATGAACAAGTCATTCCATGGTGCTTGATAACAGTTTTTTGAAGAGTTTGTTGTAGAAAACCATCCAAAAGTGCAAAAATGCACCAAAAAATGACCAAATAAATGGTTTATTCACGCTTTGTCACCTTTATTTGCTATTTCTTATTTGCTAGAATCTATATTTAGTTAAATAAAACCACTGATATGCTTCTTAAATATAGTTGTATCCACATGTATCCTCCTTGTACAACACAAAATCGGCTATTTTGTAAAATGGCCGCCATTTTGGCTCTGGGAAGAATCTGGAATGTCCCTATATCCAAAAATCTTTGTAAGATACCGCCCTAGCAGTGTGCCAAATTTCATGCTTGTATCACTAAAGGCACATTTTTTTCACATATCTGCCGGACTAAACCCGGCTATAAAACCGTCATCCCGGTGTTTCACAGGCAGGGTGATTCATCAATGTGCGTTCCATCCCTCAAATGGACGTTAAGCCGGTTGTTTCATCTGCTGTCATTAGTTGGTGGATGTTACAGATCCCACAGTGTCCTTCATGAAGAGTAGCGCAAGCCATCACCGGCATCCCGAACAAATTACAAATTCCTGCCCTGACTAAATGCTGGGAAGGCAATGGCAAACCACCCAGCATCACCCAGTATCATGGCTAAGCAGCCAATAACCTGCCTTCAGACAGAGCGCACAATCAATCAGTCAATCAATTTTCTCAAGCTCTTTCTCTTCTTTGCGCTCACAATTATTTTTGTAATTCTCCATTCTTTTGATGGTGTGTGCATCTGGCATTGATGGTGTGCCTCCATGTCTGTCTTTCACTTTCCTTTGTCCAATTCTTTGAAATTCCTGCATTCTGTCACTACCTGTGTGTTTCTTTTACTCACTCGTTCTACACACCTCAAATTAGACAATCAGTGTGAGCCTTTACTCGCTCATGACACTTCAGTTTGCCGTGGTTTCTGTGATTATGTTTTAAGGTTAAATCAATCCTGTCTGATTGGACTGTATGCTTATTATGACACGTTGGAAGAATGAAAGAGCATAAAGTAATATAATCTCCCTTTTGGGTCAGGAGAAAGACAACTTGATGAGAAAATGGACACATTATGCTTCACGCACAATGGGCATAGGTTTGGTGCGCTGCACTCAATGGAAACAAAATGGCTTCTAATTGCAAGTTGTCACTACTCTGAGTATATTGGGACTCTAGCCTAGCCTTACACATATGGTCTGCATGCTTGTCACTCTGTTTGGGGTTCTTTCAATGGGATTATTGGCTCAATGCTTGTTAAAAAAAAGTTTTTTTTGCCCATGCAGGAAGGAATGGCCCTGTACCAGGGGAAAAGGGCACCCCTTTATGCATATTTGTAAAAAAAACATGACCACCATTAATTTATCTTTCGATACAAGATTGAGGTCCATGAAAGTGTGACACACTTACCTCTGAGCTGTCGAGCCTGGGTTTGAATCTCGACCCAGCTATAAACTGTCATCCTGGTGTTTCACAGGCAGGGCGAGGCATCTATGTGTGTGCTGTCCCTCAGATGGAAGTTAAACTGCGCATTCCGTCTGCCAGTAGTAGTTGCCTAGTTGGTGGACGTTAAAGATCCCATGGTCTCCTTCTCAAAGTGTAGGCGAGCTACAGTCAGCACCTTCGCTAATTTCTAAATTCCTCAATGGGCATTGCATCAGCGGCATGGCCACACTCCCGTCAAGTGATGCTACCTGCAGCCATATGCTGCAAACGAAAGACAAAGAACAGGAAGAGCATGACAGAGGGTAAAATAGGCAATGTACTTAAAGTAAGGCAAGGGTGCAACAGTTGGGCACAAAGAGGAGAGAGAGTAAGTGTGCAATCGGTAGGGTTTAGAGATGGCATGAGAAGGTACTGTACTGTCCACTTAAATCCCTGGAGGGAAGAGTGGGGTTGAACAGTCTCAGGAAGGCAGTTCCACAAACAGGGGAAAAGAGAACAAATGAATTGAGGTGTGCAGTGACTGCATTTTGGGAGTTTAACATGGGGGAGGGGTTACTGGAGGAACACATGCATCATGGAGTTGCGAAGAATGGTTAGAGAGTGGAGAAAGCAAAGGTAGCTGCACGGGGCGGTGGTGGGGGGGGGGAGACGGTAAGAAACAGAGGCCACCAACCAGTCTGTGATGTGAGAGTAATGCAGCTTGCGCTTTGGCTGTTCATGGTAATTATTGATAGTTGGGTCCTTTTCATGATCCTTCTTGAACGAAAGGGTGAGACTAAGATTTGGCCAAAATTGAAAGGTGTTCTATTAATCAGACTAACATGTAATCAATTCCAGATCAGCAGAAATGTAAAAGCACTGTGGGATGCCTGAGCAGGGCAATGTGTCGTATAAAGGCAGAAACAAAAAAAAATGAACCATCAAACGATCTGTTGTTGCCCAGAGTTCAGTTCTGATAAAGAAACTCAGGGGAAAAAAATGCAGAAAAGACAAAGTGGCAAATGTGAAATGATTGGCAGAGAAATAAAAGAAAAGGCTTTACCGAGAATGCTGCAAATGTCTGACCATTCAGGCTGTGCAGCTAAAACTTTACGGAGCTTGTGGCACAGGTGGACCTGGCCTACGTATTCAAGCAAAACACAGACTGCTGGAGCAGCCAGGTGATGCATCCACTGTGGATCTACAAACTCGCAGAACTGCACACCGGAAGCAAAAAACACAAAATCATCAAAACAGTACAGTTCCAGTGAAAAATCTTCTTTTCAACAAGACCGTCAGATACATATGATGTCTTGGAAATGTGAAGAAAAAGCCACTTACAAACAGGTCCTGAACGACTGAGGATGTCCATGGTTGTGGCCTCACTGTGCTGCTGGCATCTTGGTGCGTACACTGGAAGCATGAAGTTGCATCACAACCATGATTGAGCAGGATTCTGAGCATTATCTCATCCTGAAAAAGAGATTAATTCGGAAATGTACACTTTTGCCACGATGTCGTGGTATGTGAGTACAGAGGTGTAATGGGGGAAAAAGACTGGGTTGGAATCTCAGGATTTGTGTGCTCAAATACCATTGAAATCAGCAGTATTGAGGATTCTTAGCATCTATAGATAGAACTTGTTCCAAATGAATAAACATGTCATGATGGCATTGTTGGTAAAACCCAGGTGACTCACTAATAACTATCAGGGAGGGGATCATTTCCTGCCCTACCTGGTGCAGCTTACAGATGCTTCTTAGTCCACATTCCGTGGCTGACTCCGAAATGTGCTCTGAATTGGCTTCGACATATTAGAAACAAGAGCGAGAGTTGCTTTTCAATAAGTGACATGCTCCCAACCGGTGTCATATTTTCTGAATCTAAGAAGGGCATAACTCAGTGAAAAATTGACAAAACGCCCTGAAACTCGAACTTGTCCTGTAACTTATCATAATAAAGCCATGCATCAAGTTTCAGTTGGATATGTTAAAGGGTATGGGGGGAAAAGTCTGAAAAACCACAGGTGGGACGGACAGACAACAATGGGTTTTTTCACAAGAGAAATGGGTTTTTGTTGCCAGCATGGTTGATAGAATATGTAAATATCTGATATCAGTGGCGTGCCCAAGATGTGTCTTTACATCAAAAGAAAGATTTTGTTTTAACTATTCAGTGAGCTGGGAAAGCATCTGTGTGACCCAACTCAGACTCCTTGTGCACAAGCATTTTTCAGTAAAGCCTATTCAACCAAAAGTGGTTTTATTTTTCCTCCAACAGTTCCTTTCACACTTCTTTTAATTTTTTCACATTTATCCTCATTCATTCTAATTCTAATTTTTTTCTCGTTTTGTTCATTTTCCTCTGTTTTATCTCTCTCCTCTTAATTTCCCCCTATTTTTTTCTATCTGTCTCGGGAGAAGTAAATTTTTTACTTGGCTGCTCCTGGATGGGGTTGACGGTAGAGGAGTAGCATCTGAAACCGAATCCTATCCAGGTTCATCCTGAAGACTCTGTCTTTGCTCTTTGCTTATTCAGGTTCCTTCTGATAACTCCATCACAGTACTGTATTTGGTCTTTCATTTGATGATCGGTAAGAAGTGCTGAAAAGTACATTTTGTGTGTCCAAAATACATTCTGTACCAAACCCAGAGGGCTTTCTATTGCATACAACACGGTTGCTAACACCAATAACGGCATGGAATAGTACCTTTGACCAAGCTGAGGAAGTTTTTTTTTATGGCCATGATGGCCAGACTGGGTGTGTCTGTGTCAGGTAGTGAAGGAACTTGACTCCATACTTCCAACATTCTTGTCACCGTCTATCAGTGATAACATGGACAGGTTGCTAACATGGACAGGACATATATTGTAAAATTCCCTGAAATATACTGAGAAGCTCTAACTTGAAGTTGGAAATCAAGAATATCTTGTTTGACCTGACACCATACAGAAAGCTGAAAAAAAATTTCAAAGTACACAGGATTAAGTGCTGAAGGAGCTCGGGTTTCTCAAAAATCAAGTGTTTCAACATTAACATCTTCCATTGTCTTGGAAACATGATCAAATGAAAAATGATATTGGCTTAAAGCATTATTTATTGAAAATAATGTATTTAACAACAGTGATGGAAATGCAAGGAGAACGTCAGTGATGCTAAAATCGAGGTTGGAGGGCAAACAACCATGCAGGTATTATATTGGGCAAAATGGTTTTCCATTACAAGACAGGTGAATGCAGGTCGAGGCAATGTGTGTTTTTCACCATTTGTTTAATCTGCTTGTCTGATAGGGTTAAACAAACAATGTATGGACAAGCTGTTATTACCAAACTCTGGGACAATGCCGATGCAGTTTGTGAATCATCTGAATAAGCCTCCACGGATCTCCCAATGCCTTTGATGTTTGTGGTGATCTGTCCAGTTTGTTTCGGCAGTAATGGCTTCCCAGAAAGAAGCATCTATCGTTTCCTCTATATCATACTATTGCCACATATTCAAGTTCACCATCACCGACAAGATGGCAATTTTCGCATTTCCGTACTTGTGTGAACGATTGTGGTCCACTTCCAGGACACGAGGTAAGTGGTAGCCTTTGCAAGACTTGTTTTTCTGGACTGGTTGCTCTATGTGATCCTGTTTTTTTTTTCGCCTCTTTCCTGATGACCATGTTCCCCTTTCGGTCTCGACCATGGCACACACTAATGCGAGCGACAATGGTCATTGCCATCTCTGTGCCAGGAGTTATTCCAACTGTATTCCCAAAGCAGATTCCCCACATTTATTCAGCACTAGCAAATACAACCCATTGCTTTGCTGACTATTAAGAGGTACATGACCTTCTTTTAAGAGTATTAAGAGGGGGGGAGAGGGAGAGGAGATGGGAGGGAGAGGGAGAGGAGATGGGAGGGAGAGGGGAGGGGTGGGGGAGGGGAGGGAGAGGAGAGAAGAGGAGAGAAGAGGGGAGGGAGGGGTGGGGGAGGAGAGGGGAGGGAGGGGTGGGGGAGGAGAGGGGAGGGAGGGGTGGGGGAGGAGAGGGGAGGGAGGGGTGGGGGAAGAGAGGGGAGGGAGGGGTGGGGGAGGAGAGGGGAGGGAAGGGTGGGAGAGAAAGAGAGAGGGAGGGTTGGGAGAGAAAGAGAGAGGGAGGGTTGAGAGAGAAAGAGAGAGGGAGGGTTGGGAGAGAAAGAGAGAGGGAGGGTTGGGAGAGAGTGAGAGAGAGAGAGAGGAGGGAAGGTTGGGAGAGAGAGAGAAGGAAGGGTTGGGAAGGGTGGGAGAGAAAGAGAGGGAGGGCTGGGAGAGAGATAGGAGGGAGGGTTGGGAGAGAGCGAGAGAGAGGGGGGGAGGGAGGGTTGGGAGAGAGAGAGAGAGAGAGAGAGAGTTGTGAGACACTGCCTGGAGATGTCCATGGGTGGGGAGGGGGGGGTTGGAGGGAGGTGTGGCTTTGGGAGGTCGTAAGCATGATGGGACGGGAAGGATAGAAAGGGCGTTTTCCTTCAATCGTTGAAAAATCCACACCAGTGTTCATGCCTTTATTTAATTTACACACACATTTTAAAACTAAAATGTATTGAGCTCTAGAATCTCAACCTGAGCCAACTTTCAAAATTTAAACAGCAGAATTGATCCTAGAAGCAGTTCCAACTGCTAAAAAAAAGTGTTCATTTGTCTCATTCACACATTCTTTGACACCCCTTACTCTTCTCGTCCTCTGGAGAATTGTATTGTGGTGGAGTGGGTTTGGGAGGATGAGAGGAGGGGAAGGCAGCATGAGGAGAAGGGAAGGCAGCATGAGGGGAGGGGATGGGAATGCAGCATTAGGGAAGGAAAGGGGAGGCAGCGTGAGGGGAAAAGAAGGCAGTGTGAGGGGAATGGAGGGCCGCATACCGGAGTGTTACCAGAGCGATAAAACGTGCTCAAACAGCAACATTTTCTTTTTAACTGCTGTGTTCCATATAAAACTGCTTTTTAACTGCTGTGTTCTCACTTCCAGTTCCGGGTTTGGAGCGTCGAGAGGTCTCCTTCAGAGCTCTCTGCTGACGATCTCATAAGTTTCTGGTCGTTATTTGTCCCATTTTAACTGATTATTTTTCTCACCTACATGTTACTGTGTGTTCCTAGTTCAGTTTTGTTTCAAAAATCGTGCTATTTTGTATTTGGCGACGTTGTCTTACAGGGTGTTTGAGGCTTAGGTTGAGGCCTACTGGTTCCCCTCGGTGTACGATCGTTTTATTTGTTTTTTCTCCCCATTACCTTCAATTTCTATCTTCTCCACTTTCCTAACGTCCCCCATTTCTCCCAACTAATCTCTCTATTTCTTATCTTTAAAAAAAAAAAAAACACCTTTCTCTTGATTCTGCTTCTTCTTCTTCTTCTTCTTCATCGCCTCTTCTTCCAAAATCACGAATCACTGCTCACCTTCACTCTTTCATTCCTCTTTTTTCCCGCCTTTGGAATAAACTCCCTCACTCTATTCTTTCTCATTCTTCCCTCCAGGCTTTCAAAACAGCTGTTCACCACCACCTCTTATCATCCCCCATCCAAATCCTTGATCTTTTCTACCCCCGATAATCCACCCAAGCCCACTTCCTTCAAATTCCCTGCTTTCCTTCCTGAAAGTCCCTGTAATGTCCATCTTCTATTCCCCATGTTCCCCGTCCCATCCCTCTCCCTTCCACAGATCTCCTAATGTGTCTGTTCCCCACTATTTTGTCCCTCTCACTCCCGCCCCTCTTGTCTCATGCCCCCTTGATGTGCGTTGTGTGTTAGCTCTCACACGAGCCTCGAGAAGGTATACAAAAAAAAAAAAACAGGCAGGAACATTAAAACCCATACTATCTACCTGGCAAAGGCCTGCCTGCATGCATGCATGCTCGCACATGCAGCGACCTTTGGCCCCCTCTGGTCGACTCACTCTTAATTTGAATCATACATGCTCCACTCTGGGGAAGCCATTTAAAATTCAAAACTAAACAGTCAGTCTTTGACTTCCCCCGTACGCACTCTTCCAACCTCCTCCTGATCCATGCTAACCATGCACTCGCACCGGCTATATATTCATCCTTTCACTCGCACATATGCACGGATTCTCACTGGCACGCTCAACTTTCCCCACACCCGCACTGTTCGGCACGTCTCATGTGGCTTTGACGTCATAGCAAGTCCGCTCCCTGTGCCGAAGCACATGGTTTGCAAAGTGGCTGCGTAACTTCCACCACACACCACAGACCTGGGTGCAAGTTTGATCCACACGCCCATGAAACCCGCACACCGCACACACATAACGAAGCATGCAGGCACACAGAAACTCCCGTGGAGAGTCCCTTCACAAAACCCAAACTACATTTGTACCACGTCCGTGTGCGCTGTCTATGTACCTTTTCAAGCTTGGAACAATTGCCGGCTGCACCTCCCGATTGGGACACACTGCCAGCTCCCGCTGCATGATGTGCTTTCCTGTGGGGGTCACGAATGCCCTGCATGCATTCTCCCTCATACATGCCCTAACTTCCTCCTTGGCGGAGTTCCAAACACGAGGTTCGATTCAACGTTGGAAGTTTTTTTTATAGGTATATTAATATAACTGCATTTATATAATGAAAGCAGATCGCAGAAAAAGGTGAAACAATGCGGTTCAGCGGGTGAAGTGGATGACACGAACTACGTGCATAATACCGCTATCAACCAAGTGGCTTAAGCACTCAAGCAAGCACTCCAGCAAAAGGGTTGATAAGGAGCGGCTGGCTTGGCAAGTGATAAGTGATCAGTCATACTAAACACCACTCGGAGAGTCAAACAATGTGCAAATTGGACAAATGAACACTTTTTTCAGCAATCAGAGCTGCTGCTAAGGTCAATTCCACAGTTTAAATTTTGAAATTCGGCTGAGATTGAGGGATTCTCGAGCTTATTTCATGTGTGGAAATTAAATAAAGGCACGAACACTGGTGTCTTTGGGTGTTTATAGCATTGTGATATATCCAGCTATTCATAGGTATGAAGATCAGCGATGTATACAGCGATTCTTAGGTATGAAGCTTTATCATATATAAACTGACCTGTTCCCAGGCAAGGCATTTTTGAGCCGAGCGGACAAAATGGCATATTAAGATCCCAAGCTGTGCGAGCTGAACACAGGCTGCCCAAAGGTAAGCATGTTTCTGGTTTTACCATCAATTATAATTGGTAATTATCTTTGAAAGGGGTGCTTAACTTTATCCAAACATCCAGTTTTCATTCATGCACTCTCTTGGAGTTCCCTTGGTATGCATAGAAAGTTTTGGGCTGTTAAATTTCATGGATTTGATTGATTTACGTAGGATTGACACACACACACACACACACACACACACACACACACACACACACACACACACACACACACACACACACACACACACACACACAATTATTATAGATTTTTTTTGTTTTCAAATATCTTTCAAAGCTACTTCTCATGATTACCTTGATTGCTTCGCAAATTACTTCTGTACAGGGTACTTGGTGCTGAGACTGAAATGGGGAGGGGATGAGAAGACAACCCACAATTTAACTTTGTTTCTCAATTTACTTCAGTCCATCAGCCATGGGTTGAAGTCAGCACACTTACTTAATTCTGAACTGTCTCATCTGGGTTCAAATCCCAACCTGACCTTAAGTTGTCATCTTGGTACTTTGCAGGCAGGGTGTTGCATCAATGAGTAAGCTGTTCTTCCAGAAGAGACATTAAGCGGGTTGTCTCATCTGTTAGCATTCGTTGTTGGGTCTTAAAGATCCCACTGTACCTTTCAGAAAGAGTGGGTCATTGAGTGCTTGAGCTATGGCCAAATTATGAATTATTTCCCTGATTGATTTGGGATTGCATCAGCAGTATAACTGCACCCGAAGTGCTTTCTGTGCATAATGCCGAGGCGGCCAGCTTAATGCACACCTGTTGTGAGATTCTGCATGCGTCACAATGTATAACCCTATTGGCCTGGCAACCATAATCAGAGGATCAGCTGGGTGAGCTCCAGATGCCATAAATCTGCACTTGGGCACCCAAATCAGCCAAGTTATCAAGCAAAATAAAGAACTGGTCTTGCCGGTGAAGACTAGTGTTGATTTGCATTGGCAGACAGGTAAAATAAAGGAGGCCTACAAATGCTGAGAAAGTCATTATATCATAGGCATTATTGGTCCCTTGAAAGACCCGTAAGCAATTATGGCAGCTGTGTTAGTTAGTTGTGGGGCCGTGCAATTTCTGCTTACCCATGGTAGCCCGTGTAAAAAGAAAGCCATGTACCTTAATAGCATATTGGAGGGCGCTGGGGAAGTGTGTTGTGTTAAAAGGAAGGCGAGCGTTCACGTCGGCTTTGTGCTGCAGCAGAAGTTTCACGAGCTCATAATTACCCATCCTGGTGGAGACCAGCAATGCATTCACAGGGTCCAGGTTAGGAAGTGCACCAGCTATGGGAGAGTCAACATGCAGACATCATTGAGAGTGCTGTATATTGAAGATTAGACATATTATAAGCCGACGACAATGCTATTTTATGACGAATTGTGTTGTGTGTATGCGATATTGGCTTTTGCATTCTTCTTATTCTTTTCTTCTTCCTTATATCTCTTAATATGGGGTGAGGCCTAATGGTTCCAAGCTGTTGCTGCCCACACCTTTGGTACAATACTCCTTCATTGCCCTCCATCTCCAGCCAGCTCTCTCCACTATCCTGCCACTCTCTCCACTATCCTGCCACTCTCTCCACTATCCTGCCACTCTCTCCACTATCCTGCCACTCTCTCCACTATCCTGCCACCCCCATCTTATTGGTATCCCTCTTCACACAATCGTCCCATCTCAGCTGAGGTCTACCTCTTTTCCTCCTACCTTTCTCCCTCAACCCATCCGCTTCCTTTACCATTCTCTCTTCCTCCATCCACATCAGATGCCCAGCCTCCCAGAGCTGGCACTTTACCAATCTCTGTTAAGCTCATCCTTACATCGTTTTCCTCCCTCAGTTCGTCCATCCTTCTTCTATCCACTCTCTTCACGCCCAGTTATTTCTCCTGGCAGCCTCTGTTGTTGCTTCTCTGTCAGTGCCACCATCTCCAGACCATAAAGTTAGATCTGCACAACACACAACACTATAAGTTTCATTTTCAATTTCCTTGGTAATTTTCCTGTCCACCACAAGTCCCTCCACTTTCCTCCATGCACATGCACACACCCATACCCTCCTCCACATCTCTGCCTCCAAACTACCATTCGAAGTCACCATTTCACCAAGATACTCAAATCTTCTTCCCCTCTAAACTGATGTTCATTTCCTTTCTCTGCTGTCCGACCCACATTACCTCAGTCTTCACCAGGCTCATCCTCAATCATCTGGAGTGCATACCTCCACTCCTCCAATGACACCTGCATTTCCTGTCCACTCTTCACCACACTAACTAAATTGTCTCAATATATTATCTTTCTCAGAATGCCTGCCTCCCTTGCTGACCCTCCTGCTCATCAGCTCAATCCCCATAATAAACAGTAGTGGACTGGATGAACTTCCATGCCTCAATTCTATGTTCACGCTGAACTCATCTAGCAACCCATGATCAACCAAAACTCTTCCCTTCGTTCTCTCATGCAGAACTTCTTTCTCTCATCCACCAACCTTGCTTCTGCTTATGGCACTCCCTTCCCGATCAGCATTGTCATCACCATCTCTCTCAGGACAGTGCCATAAGCCTTCTCAAGGTCCACAAACCCTCATACTATTCCCCCTTGCATCTCCAACATATTCTCCACTAAGTGTCTCACTGTAAACATCTCATCAGTAGTCCCTCTACCCTTTCTCAACCCCTGTTATTCTTTGCCTATCTCATGCTCCAGCCATTTCCTTATCCTCCCATCCAGAATCCTCTCTCGTAACTTCACGACATGCATTTCATGAAATAACTAAGACGGCACTTGGTTGAGCGCATACCTCTACCAAGCTGAACAGTTTACGTTTTATATCCCACTGATAGGCCAGATCTGAATCCGGATCTTACCCAAAATCTAATCGGCTTGTTCTTGTCACCTTCCCAACTCATCCACCTAGTTTTGTAAGAACTCGTCCACAACTTTTTGAAATATTATGCTGTATATCCTTTTTTGCCCTATCTTTCAATGGTGAAGAATCACTTTGATAATTCTAGTATCCGGATCCAGATCTTCACCAAAATATAATCAAATCGTTCTCATTACGCAACCAACCAGTCTACCAAACTTCGTCTGAATCTGTCCACAACTTTTTGCGATATCCTGTCACAGAAAAACAGACAGACAGGGGTGAAAACATAATCTCCGTCCACCACTTCGGTGGTGCAGGTAATATTACAGTAATGCAAACGATAACAATTACAAGACTGGTAAAAATAGGACCACTGGACCTGTTGCTTATCGGTACCCTGTCCTGATGTTGCAACCAAAATTTGGTAGCATTCTGAACGGTGGTTCTGAAGAAGAAGATTTTTTGAAAGAATTTACGCAACCGCTATTTTGACCCACTTAAAGTCACGTGACCGGAAAGAGCTTTGCAATCCCGTTAACAGTCAGGAGTGGAACCTTGCTGCCAAATTTCAGCCGGAGAGCCCCAGCGGTTTGGCCGGAAAAGTCAAAATAGGAGACGGACGGATGGTGCACAATCACAATACCTTATCTGGAATTGCAATTCCAACAAGATAAAAATTCTGAAACGCTGCTCTGCGACCCTCCCACATGTCTGGTTGTCGTTAAGGACACGTCGACACCCTGGAAACCGATAAGCCACGCTCCTCGCTCAATTGTGACTATAATTACTCGAAATCAATGAATAGGTGTAACTTATAAACGTCTGAATGCTTAACTTTGTGCTTTGTCGTTATATAAAACGACTAACATGTCGTTTAATACTAACATTTATAACCAGAGGTGGTTTGATCGAGAGGAAGGAACGAGGTTAGAATACCTTTGAAGTGTTAAACTGCTTATTCGAGTTGTGATTTTAACAGCTTTTGAGGCTGGCTTCGGATGATCAAGAAAAGTTATTCAAATGTTTCCTTTTGGAGGATTGCTCAAGGAAGTCTGTAATGAGGGAAACTCGCGTGAGCTCGATGGGATGCTGAAAGGAGGGAAGGTGACAGGACAGAGAGAGAAAGAAAACATAACCGTTGGGATCCAAATGGGTGTCCTCGACGACGTCGGCGTTTACTGTATATAAAGCGTGCAGTTCATCAACTTGAACCTACCAGCGAACAATGACGACCTTGTCTTCGCTGTGAAAATGCTCTCACCCTTTTGTGATTCAACGTTTTCCACAATTTTTTCATGAAGGCTCGGGAATGATCCGCTCCCTCCTCAGTTCTTTACGAGTGAGGTCAGAATACCTTCCTTAAGAACAAGGTGGAGTTAGACAAGTATTTTCCCTTATCCTTCCTGTGGCCTTACCCCTCCCCCCTCCTGCTCCCATTGCACAAGATGAGATAACATCTTGAAGGTGGAATCTCAGCACCATGAGATGGATCTGACTTGGCACCATGAGTACTGCATTGAGAAGATTCTTAGTCTCAGCACCATGAGCTTGTATTGAGATGGATCTCTGTCTCAGCACCATGAGCCCTGCATTGAGATGGATCTCAGTCTTAGCACCATGAACCCTGCATTGAGATGGATCTCAGTCTCGGCACCATGAACCCTGCACTGAGATGGATGGATCTCAGTCTCGGCACCATGAACCCTGCATTGAGATGGATTTCAGTTTCGGCACCACGAACCCTGTGTTGAGAGAGATTTCAGTCTTGGCACCATGAGCCCTGCATAGAGATGGCTCTCAGTCTCAGCAGCATGAGACTGCATTAAGATGGATCGCAGTCTCAGTACGAAGAGCCCTGTATTGGAATGGATCTCAGTCTTGGCACCATGTATGCTGTGTTGAAATGGATCTCAGACTTGACACAATGAACCCTGCATTGAGATGGATCTCAGTCTTGGCACCAAGAACCCTGTGTTGATATGGACCTCAGTCTCAGCACCACGAACCCTGTGTTGAGAGAGATTTCAGTCTTGGCACCATGAGCCCTGCATAGAGATGGCTCTCAGTCTCAGCAGCATGAGACTGCATTAAGATGGATCGCAGTCTCGGTACGAAGAGCCCTGTATTGGAATGGATCTCAGTCTTGGCACCATGTATGCTGTGTTGAAATGGATCTCAGACTTGACACAATGAACCCTGCATTGAGATGGATCTCAGTCTTGGCACCAAGAACCCTGTGTTGATATGGATCTCAGTCTCAGCACCAAGAACCCTGCATTGAGATGGATCTCAGTCTCGGCACCAAGAACGCTGCATTGAGATGGATCTCAGCACCATTAGCCCTGTATTGAAATGAGTTTTCTCTTTATGCACCATATGTGTGTGTCAGTTCTCACCATATTTATGTGTACGTTCTGAGTATCCGCATCTCTACATTTTTGCTTTTAAAATGTTTTTCGGCTTGTGATTCGAAGATCCAACTCGGTGGACGGCTCATTGTGCTGAGATCCAGCTTGTTGCATGGCTCGTGGTGCCAAGATCCACCTTGGTGCACGGCTCGTGGTGCCAAGATCCACCTCGGTGCATGGCTCTTGGTGCCGAGATCCACCTCGGTGGATGGCCCTTGGTGCCGAGATCCACCTCGGTGCATGGCTCTTGGTGCCGAGATCCACCTCGGTGCATGGCTCTTGGTGCCGAGATCCACCTCGGTGCATGGCTCTTGGTGCCGAGATCCACCTCGGTGCATGGTTCATGGTGCCAAGATCTACCTCGGTGCATGGCTCTTGGTGCCGAGATCCACCTCGGTGCACAGCTCTTGGTGCCGAGATCCACCTCGGTGCACGGCTCTTGGTGCCGAGATCCACCTCGGTGCACGGCTCTTGGTGCCGAGATCCACCTCGGTGCACGGCTCTTGGTGCCGAGATCCACCTCGGTGCACGGCTCTTGGTGCCGAGACCAACCTCGGTGCACGGCTCTTGGTGCCGAGATCCACCTCGGTGCATGGCTCTTGGTGCCGAGATCCACCTCGGTGCACGGCTCTTGGTGCCAAGATCCACCTCGGTGGATGGCTCTTGGGGCCGAGACCAACCTCGGTGCACGGCTCTTGGTGCCGAGATCCACCTCGGTGCATGGCTCTTGGTGCCGAGATCCACCTCGGTGCACGGCTCTTGGTGCCAAGATCCACCTCGGTGGATGGCTCTTGGGGCCGAGATCCACCTCAGTGCATGGCTCTTGGTGCCAAGATCCACCTCGGTGCACGGCTCCTGGTGCTGAGATCCACCTCTGTGCTCGGCTGGTGGTACTGATAATCATGGTTGTGTGCACGTTCATGTATGTGTACATTGCTTTTGCGAATTCCAATCTGATCGTGTGGCGGCTTCACAGTTGTGTGCACATGAATGGGCCGACCCTCCACCCAGACAGTATCATAGATATCAGTGTTGGAGTCTGCAGACGTTTGTATCGCCCACCCCCTCACTTCCCATTAACCAATTACCATGGAGACAGGAATCCAATATTTTCTTCAGGTACTATCAACACAATTTAATTTTCTACGTTTAAAGAAAGCCGATGTGGTGTGGAGAAGAAGATTTTTGAAGGAATTTAAGGATTTTTCCCAATAATTTATTTCCGCTATTTTGGCACACTTTCGGTCACGTGATCGACATGACTTCCCTACCATGGCCTCATGTTGTATCCCAAATTTGGTGGCATTCTGTATGGTGGGTCTGGAGAAGATTTTTGAAATAACTTACACAACCGCCATATTGACCCACTTCCGGTCACATGATCAGCATGACCTTCGCAATTTAACATCAGGACCCTGTCCTAATATTGTAACCCAAATTTGGTGACACTTTGACTGCTGGATCTGGAGAAGATTTTTGAAGGAATTTACGAAGGCTACCATTTTGACCTACTTAAAGTTACGTGACCAGAACAAACTTTACAATCCCCGTTGCCAGTCAGAAGCAGAGCCTTACTGCCAAATTTCAGCTGGCTCGGCCCAGCGGTTTGGCTGGAGAAGTCAAAATAAGAGACGGATGGACGGACGGACGGACGGACGGACGGACGGTGCATGATCACAACACCTTATCTGAAATTCCAATTCCAGATAAGCTAATAATATCCTTCTGATATCCTATTTTATTACCTCCGCCATCGAAGGTGGACAGGTTATGTTTTCACCCCTCCCTGTCTGTTTGTCCATCTGTTTGTCTGTTTGCACGATGTCTCAAAATTTTGTGGACAGATTCGGATGAAATTCGGTGGAGGGGTTTGGTGTGTGACAAGGATGAATTATTTACATTTTCGTGAAGTTCCGGATCTGAATACAAGAAATGTATAATTTTTGAGTGATTCTTCACCATTGAGAAATGGGGGTCAAAAACAATATGCTGTGGAGCATGATATTTCAAAACGTTATGGATGAGTTGAGACAACACGAGGGAGATGAGTTGGTTCAGTGACGAGAGCAAGCCGATTAGATTTTGGTGTAGGTCCGGATCAAGATCCTACGGGTGGGATTAAAAAAAATTGGAAACCGTTCAGCCTGGCGGAGGTATGCACTCTACCTAGTACCATTCTAGTTTAATATATGGTTTTAAAATGAAAGATGATAAGTAATACTTTACCAAGTTATTGATTTGCCAGGATAGCTTTAAGGTATGTGCATTCACCTTTGACCCATCTAGCTTGGATTTGAATCTTCTCCCAGCTATAAACTGTCACCCTAGTATTTCACATGCAGAATGATGCATAAATGTATGTGCCATCCTTCGGATGGCCGTTAAGCCAGAAGACCAATCTGGCAGAATTGGCCGTTGGTGGACGTTATAGATCCCACTGTGTCATCCACGAACAGGAGGTAAGTTATATTGCTAGCATCCTGAACAAATTACAAAATCCTACTCGAACCTACAGGGAGCACTACATCAGCAACAGAGGTATGCACCAGTGATGATGCAACCTGCAGTTTGGTGCTGCACACAAAATTATGATAACCAAATTATTTGGGAAAAAAAAACACACCAAAACTTGAAATAATCCCTCCAAAGCATGTTTTTTTGTATTCCACCAATTCATGGCATTTTGGTCACATGGGAGCTAAACCTAATCAAATGCATGTCTCTGGAGCGATATTCTGGAGCCAAAGTCATGATATTGTTGCCATTATATTACGACCACGATATTGATGTTCTTATTCTCCATAAGACACATCGGGGATAAATATCATGCCCTCAGGGACCACATCTATGGTTTCAGGCTTATAGCAGCAGCACATCACAGAAAGTATGGCATCGCAACTGATGCAAGACACATCAATGGCCATTCCATCCTCAGAGTCGATATCTTCATAATCTGAGTGAAAGTTATGGAAACAACCATCAGAAATATTTACAAGCCATCTCAATCAAAGTGGCCCCTTCCAGCTATATCCGTCACCCAACAAGTCCATACTGGCAAATTCAACAGCTATCACACGTCACGGGGAAATAGTACAGATTATGTGACAGGAGAGCAACTGGCAGCATAAGCCATAAGAGATGCTGTTGCCTCCCCCATGATGCCAAGCAGCCAGGCTCTTTTCACTCAAGTAGGCAAGAGGAACAACTCCAACCCAGGCCTCTGTCTTAGCTACCTTAATTTCAATTATCTTCAACATCTCTGAAAACAAAATACCACATCCCAGAAATTTACGTATGCAGATGATCTTGCTCTTGCCACCCAGATAACCAGGCTCAAGGATATAAGCAACACCTTGACTGAGGATTTAGGATTCATGGAGTAATATTTCACCTTTTGGTGCCTCCATCCAAATCCATTGAAGACAACTGTCACCGCTTTCCACCTCAGCAACCAACTGGCGAAGTGGACTACAGGTATCCTTCTGTGGCCAACCAGTCAAAGAATGAACACTACCCCCAAGTACCTTGGTGTCACCATGGATCATAGTCTGATATCCTGGGAACATCTCAAAGGAGTCAGGGAGAAGACCAAAACTGGAGTAAATATCATCCGTAAACCAGCTGGGGGGCTAGCGCACACAGCCTCCGCACTGCTGGCCTTGCCTTCGTGTACTCTCCAGCAGAATACTGCTCTCCTGTGGGCAGAAAGCCCCCAGGTTTTGGCCTCCCATGAAAACAGTCGACCACATGAAACCGGATCTGCAATCTCCATGTGAGGACATCACCCCATCTCCACAAGTGAAAATTCAAGGATAGCCCCGCATGTGGCTGTGGACATCCAAACAAAACAATTCATCGCATCGTTCACCTAACCATAGACTTGGTTAGGTCTATCACTTGGTTGTCTAATTTGGACTTGGACCTCTGAGTCGCTATTTGCCATACGCAAGAAGAAGTACTCTCATGACACATGCATATTTTTTAAAGATGTAAGAACTATTAAAGGAAGTAAATCAAGCACCCAAAGGGATTACATAGACAAACATTCCAAGTCATTACCTTGAAGTAAAATCCTAGAGCAGACAATGTCACTATTGGAGACCGCAAAGTAGAGAGCTGTCAGGCGATGGTCATTGTAGCTATGGTAGATACGCCGCTCCAGCAAGAAGTTAACATTGAACCCACTGGAGAGAAGGAGTTCTAAGCACTGAGGATGGCCACCTTCTGCCGCTGAGTGGAGGGGACTAAGACCACTCGCAGACACTGCTGCCATATTTGTCACAGGGATAAGCTTCTTTAGGGCCCTGAAAGGCAAAGTGATCATAATGGAAATTTAACATAAGGCATAACTCGTGAAATGAGAACACATTTACAACTGTGATTAAAAGGTTTTAATGTGTACAAACATCAATGCATCCATGAATCCTCAGTCGCCAAACTGGTCAATGTGTACGTTCCTCAGACAAACACGTCTGGCAGTAATTGAATTTGAAGATCCCACCCACGATGTCTTTCATGAAGAGTAGGTAAGTTATTCCCAGCACTCAGAACAAATTCCAAATTGCTACCACACTCAATCGAATGTTAGGCCTGGCCAGCCGATTCCTGAAAGAACTAAAACGGCACTCGGTAGACCACATACCTCTGCCAGGATCAACAGGTTACAATTTGTAGCCCACTGATAGGTCAGATCTGCATCAGGCTTTTTACCAAAATCTAATCAGCTTGTTATTGTCATCTTCCCAACTCACCCAGCAAGTTTTGTCATAAACTGTTCACAACTTTTTGAGATATCGTGCTATACGTATATCGTTTATAGTCCGATCTCTCAATGGTGAAGAATCATAAGAAAAATTCTCAGATCTGGATCCGGATCTTCACCAACATCTAGTATCAATTTGTCCTCGTCACACGACCAACCTGCCCACCAAATTTTGTCCGGATCCGTCCATAACTTTTTGAGATATCCCGCTCACATAAAGACAGACAAACAGACACAGGGCCAAAAACATAACCTCCGTCCACCTTTGGTGGCAAAACGTTTCTCAGCCAACCCCACAAGAAGGTGGGAATAGTTGGGGTTGTTAAAAGAAGTAGTAATAGACTTGAGTGCTCCCTAACATAACTTATTAAGGTATCCTTATGTATGCCATTTTATTTTCTCTTATTACCATCACCGGAGGAGAGGGTGTTGTGTTTGGGTCCATTTGTCTGTCTGTCTGCTTGTTTGTTTGTCCACACAGAACTTTCGTGTTTTTCTCCTCAACTGCTTGTCGGATTGAGAGGAAGTTTTCACCACAGGTGCGGATACTCATGTAGAATGTTTTAATAATTATTATGACGTCATGTTGGAAAAACGGGAAAACTTTGGACCTCTGTATTTCTGAAACTGCACCAAGGAAAAAATTGAAACTTGGCACACGGAAAGTACTCCTCATGGGGAATGAGCGTGATTTTTTTTCTGTCATAGGTGCCTTCGTTATGACGTCATAATTGCAGATGTAGAACGCTACATCTGATCAGTATGAACCATTGAGAGATAGGACTAAAAACGATGGTCATCTCGGGATAAAATGATCCACAGAAAAAAAATTGATGATTTAATTGGTCATGTGATTCGCCAGTCATTGTTTTTTTTTGTGTTTTTTTTAAACCTTCAAAAATCTTCTTTCATGTAGTTGCTAAAAAGATCGGGGCGAAACTTTACACCTACGACCGCCTTTCCATGAAGAACAAAAGGTTCACAAATATGATGTCATAGGTCACATGGTTTGTCAGCCTTATTTGATTTACCCTAAAACCCATAAAAAGTCTTCTTCTCCAGAACAGCTGTACAGATCGCGGGGAAACTTCACACAAATGTTTCCCAAGCCATGGGTGTACAAGTTTGTTCAGGAATAATTGAGAGGTCACATGGTTTAGTAGCCATATTGGATTGAAGAAAATATTTAATAATGTTTTCTCTGGAACTGCTCAATTAATAGATGTGAAACTTCACAATTGTGGTCAAGTAGTAATGGGGAATACATGTTTTAAATTTCAACTTGTTCGAACACATGGTCTGGCAGCCAGAATTATTTAATTTCTTGATATGGGATATATATATATATATATATATATATATATATATATATATATATATATATATATATATATATATATATATATATATATATATATATATATATACACATACGAGCAGGGATACCCGTGCTCCACACGGGAATCCTGTGGATGACGGCGGGTCTGAAGGAGTATATGTCACAGTTAATTGTAAAATTGTAGAGGCTGCCACCATTATTTTTTTTTTCATCACCACTATAATATTATATTTTCCCTGCCATGTTTTATATGCAGAAGACTCGAGTTCAAAAATGTTAAGATTTATTGCCGCATCAGATAAAAAACCATAATGCCTCAACAATGTGAGGCTGGTTTCATGTCATCATTTGTGACTTAATTTATACATCCGGCATAACCCAGCCTAGCCCAGCGTATTTGATTTATTTACGTCTGTTATCCTGATAACGTCAAAATTATAACCGTTCTTGAACTAAGAATTGGGAGACATGTATTATGAAACGGCATACCTCTGAACGCCTCTGTCGCTGTTGCCGTGCGCGTGCAGTTCGATGATTCAAATTTGTTCGCTTTCGCAGTGGCATAATGTTTCGGGTTTCTAAGCTGTTATAACAAGAGGAGAATGTGTATGTTTAAAAAGTCAACGAATACGAACATTTTGTATTTCCAAAAACCCGAGCGTTTTTAACCATGAAGCCTTTTGTTACGATTAATATGCCGGTGCACTATTCGAAAGCCTTTTTTTTTAAATGGAATTTTTTTTTTACATGTATATTTTTTCATTTTTATGGAAAGCCACTTGGCGCATCCTGGAGCTGAATGTTAGGTCTATATGTGTGAAGTTTCATCAAGATCGGTTCACTGGTCTAGGAGCTTATTGGTTACAAACAGACAGACAGACAGAAGGACTGCCATTTATATAGTAGACCAGCTGAAGTACCCGGTAATACCCGGGAAATTTGCCCTATTTTCCTCACGCTAGTTAGACTGAGGCATTGGTTGTATGGAGAAAATTAGGAAGGCTTCTTTTATTCCTCAGATTTATGGAAGGAAGGCTTTATGCTGCCGTAATCCTCAGAGAGGTCATAGTTGAAGGTGGCCTTGAGCCACTCAATGTTTCTAGCAGCAGTGGCAACTGTCCTTGATGTCCTGTCAAAACCCGGACCTAGAAAGCTGGAACGTGAGTTTTGTGCTTCTCTCGCCCGTTGGTGTGACGCTCTATTTGCAGTTAGGCGTGTGTCTCTGTCTCTGTCTCTGTCTCTGTCTCTGTCTCTGTCTCTGTCTCTGTCTCTGTCTCTGTCTCTGTCTCTGTCTCTGTCTCTGTCTCTGTCTCTGTCTCTGTCTCTGTCTCTCTCTCTCTCTCTCTCTCTCTCTCTCTCTCTCTCTCTCTCTCTCTCTCTCTCTCTCTCTCTCTCTCTCTGCAGCCGACTGTGCTTGCCTGGCTCGTTCATGAGCAGATATATCAGCAGTAAGACGACTCTCTCTCTCTCTCTCTCTCTCTCTCTCTCTCTGCAGCCGACTCCGCTTGCCTGGCTCTTTCATGAGCAGATCTATCAGCAGTAAGACGACTCTCTCTCTCTCTGCAGCCGACTCCGCTTGCCTGGCTCTTTCATAAGCAGATCTATCAGCAGTAAGACGACTCTCTCTCTGCAGCCGACTCCGCTTGCCTGGCTCTTTCATGAGCAGATCTATCAGCAGTAAGACGACTCTCTCTCACTCTGCAGCTGACTCCGCTTGCCTGGCTCATTCATGAGCAGATATATCAGCAGTTAGCTGTTGCCGTGCGCGTGCAGTTTGAGAATTCAAATAACAGGAGGAGAATGTGTATGTTTAAAAAGTCAATGAATACGAACATTTTGTATTTCAAAAATCTCTAGCGTTTTTAACCATGAACCCTTTTGTTACGATTAATACGCCGGCGCACTATTCGAAAGCCTTTTTTTTTAATGGAAATTTTATTATTTTTTTTTGTTTTTTATATATATATATATATTTTTTTTTCATTTTTATGGAAAGCCACTTAGCGCATCCTGGAGCTGAATGTTAGGTCTGTATGTGTGTAAAGTTTCATCAAGATTGGTTCACTGGTCTAGGAGCTTATTGGTTACAAACAGACAGACAGACAGAAGGACTGCCATTTATATAGTAGAAGATATATATATATATATATATATATATATATATATATATATATATATATATATATATATATATATATATATATATATACTAGGTGTAAGTCGGCAGCGTGTAACTCGTCACTTCGCCTAAGTCGGCAGCGTCAAAAATCCCGAATTTATCTCATGTTAAATCCCTTTGAATAAAGGGTGATCTCTCTGTAAGTCGTCATCTCAAAGTCGTCACTTTGTCTCAGTTGTCAGATGTTGTCCGTTCCCGCGTAATGGAAACTCAAGTAAATTACCACTCCTAACTCGTCACATGGAACTGCTGCCTCGTGAGAAGCCCAATTTCATGGAATCGTGATGCTCGCTCATTGGTTTACACCGCCAGTGATAGGCTATTTATAACTGCGTACACACGTTGATCGCAATGCAGGCAGGACAATGGCGACTAAGCGTAAGCTTACAACTAAAACCTCCCAAGAAAAATACGACATTCTCCAGTTTTGCGAGGCAAATCCACTGATGAAGAAAACAGCCATAGCTGAGAAGTTGGACATCAAACGGCAGACATTGAACGATATCTTGAAGAATAAGGGCAAGATATTTGGACAAGTGGAGAAGATCATGAGGCCGGTGGAAAGTGTGAAATGCGTGAAATGTGTGTCCTTTGAAGATGTCGATGACGCGCTCATCATCTGGTTTCGGCAAATGTCGGCTCAGCCAAATATTCGGTTGGACGGTGAAATGTTGCTGCTGAAGGCACGTAAATTCGCTGCGGACCTCGGGCATGATGATGCCGAGACCTTGCCGATGCACTGGACAGACAGATTCAAAGTGAGGTGGGGAATCGGCAAGGTCAAGAGGTGTGGCGAATCAGGCAGCGTGGATTCGCCGATACTGTCTGGATGTGATGCGCCGATACTGTCTTTTGGTGGAGGATTGCCCAGACAATATCATGGAATACAATGACCGGTTTGAGTCCTTTCTCATGCACCATATGCCCAAGAGTTTGAGGCAGTCAAATATAACGGATTACTTCGCGAAGGAGTAAAGGATCAATCGAGCTTCGTGTTGAAGTCCGATCAAGGTTTTATATTGGCTTGATTTGTACATTACCGCACTCACTTACACATAGGCATTGAGTGGTAATCATCACCACGATGACTGTGTGTCATGTAATTTGTCACCATACCATCACCGATGGTATATGAGTTGTCTTACAGAGTTGTTCATTATCTTTACTTTTGATAAACTGATTCATGAATTCCATCTTTGCTTGATCACTTTCCAACTCACCAATGAACCCCCACCTATGCCCTGACGATTGTGTTTTCCTTTTGGTACAATAGCTGGCTCTCACACATGTGTCCAGGCCACGCGCGACTTCATCCTCACCCCACAGTCATCATGAATGTTCGCATATGCGTAAGTCGTCACATTTCTAAGTCGTCACTTTTTTCTCGGTCCCGATGATGACGACTTACGCCTAGTCCACTGTATATTTATATATATATATATATATATATATATATATATATATATATATATATATATATATATATATATATATATATAAATATGTATATATATATATACATATATATATATATATATATATATATATATATATATGTATATATGTATATATATATATATATATGTATATATATATATATATATATATATATATATATATATATATATATATTAATAAGGTGCCTGGGTGGGTTTGAGGGTAGAGGAGTAGCAGCTGAAACCCGAATCCTATCCATGTTCCTCCTGATGACTTCATCTTTGCTTTTTCCTTGTTTTGGTTCCTTCTGATTACTCCAGTGCAGGACTGCACCTATTTGATCTTCCATTTGATCTGAATTGAATCTATTTGAATCCCATTCTAAATTTGATTGAATAATGAATAATAATTTTTTTTAAAACGTCATGGGTCAGGGTCAGTTGTCCGATCAAAGTGGGGTTGCATCAAAGCTGGATGTCTTGGTACCTGGTTATCACTGCCAGCAGTTTTTAAGTGGCAGTTCTAATTGTGTCTCTTATTAATTACGTAACACCAGTACGCAAATGCCAGACAAAGTACACCACACAAAATAAGTCCTGGCAAGGGTCTGCAATCTATGATTGCTCTTTTTCTTGTCATTATTTATGTTTTCTCTTCAGTTTATTTTATTCTACATTACCTTCCGATATTTCATTTCCTTTTTAAGTCATCTCTTCCAGCATGACCTAATAATATGGGTGTCGATGTCCTTCGATCCGTCCGTCCGTCCATTCACAATGAAGTTGAAGCGGGAGATCTGGTCATTAGTGATCCTGATAGAGGTCGATGAGACGTACACGATGGTATGACTTTCAAGGTCACCGAAGGTCATGGTCAAGGTCACCGAAGGTCAAGATCAAGGTCACCGAAGGTCAAGGTCAAGGTCACGAGGCCTTTGAAGTTGCGAAAATGACGATTTTCAAATTCTATCTCCTCCGCCATTTCTCAAGCAATCTTGAATTTCATTTTAGCAAATGAATCTATGGGACAATATCTAAATTTGGTCAGGCCGGATTTTCGATATTCGCTTTCGTTTTCATGTCACGTGACTCCAAAGTTGGCAAAAAATGCGAAAATGACGATTTTCAAAATCAATCTCCTCCTACATTTCTCAAGCAATCTTGAATTTGATTGTGGCATGTGAATGTATGGGACAATATCTAAATTTGGTCAGGTCGGATTTTCGATATTCGCTTTCGTTTTCATGTCACGTGACTTCAAAGTTGGCAAAAAATGTGAAAATGACGATTTTCAAAATCTACCTCCTCCTACATTTCTCAGGCAATCTTGAATTTTGATTGTGGCATATGAATGTATGGGACAATATCTAAATTTGGTCGGGCCGGATTTTCGAATTTCGCTTTCGTGTCACGTGACTTCAAAGTTTGCAAAAACTGCCCTACCTTCAGGAGGCTACATATTCTCTACTGGGCATGGTAAAAGTTAGTGAATGGTGTCATTGCACAGCAGCTGATCTTGTATATTATATTTATACATTTTCTGCCGAAAGTGCAAAAGTTTCAAAACCCGAAATGTAAACGTCGGCATTTATTTTCAAAATATAATTTTGTGCACGCGCGCCAAAATGCCGAGTCATCTTTAACCGAGCTGCGCAGTTCGAGCTGCGCTGTGGAGCTGCGCAGTGAAGCTGCGCAGTAGAACTGCGCAGTAGTCTTTGGTCATCACTGAACATTGAGAACTTGTGGTATTATTTCTTGCAGAGATGACCGTCACTCCTGCACGGGGGTAATTTTTAGTGTTGCAATTTACAGTAGGTTGTGTGGCACATTAAATATCCCACAGCATCTTTCACAAGAGTATGCTATTGTGTGCCAGTACCCTGACTAGGTTCCAAATTCCTGCCCTAACCTTCAGGTGGAATTGCATCAGTAGCCCAGCAACTTTTGCAACAATGATGCAACCAGTAACCACAGACTACATACACTCAGAACAGAACCTGTAAAAATATAGATAATGCAGCATATTCCATATGTCACAATAATTACACTCACAGGTGATGGCCGAGGTAAGAGACACGATGAATGGGTAGTTCTCCAGTCAAGTTGGGCACATTGGCATCGGCTCCATGCTCCAAAAGCATGGCAAGGCAGTCCGGGTTTCCTCCCTGAGCAGCGTCAAACAGCACAGATCCCCTGTCTGCTGCTTTAGCGCAGATGTCCCCCCCTGTAGTGAGAATTAGGTTTTAAATAAATTTCTTTAAATGTACTTATTTTGATCTACATGTTTTTTTTCAAGGTTATTTATTTATTGCATGTGCAAATGTTTCACCTCCCCTTCCTATGCCCCTGCTAACATCCTCCACCCCCACTGCCAATTCCTTTACCCTCTATTTTTGTTATACTCTCTCCTCCTCTTAACCTTCTCAATCACTCATTTTAAAATATATATTTATATATTTTACTCCGATGCCACTTGCCAATATAATATTTAGTTAATCATCTCGGTCTAAGAATGCTAATATGACCAATGACCATCGATTACTATGTGATTAGCATACATGTATGTCATGCTGCAGTCCATTGTGAAGCACATCAGGTTGTACCTACCTTTGTGGATAAGTTGTTCAACAACCTCCAGATTCCCATTCTCAGCGGCAACAGCCAACGGCGTGGCACCAACTGTATCCCGCTGGTTGACTGAGGCACCGCAGCGAAGTAGAAGGGCAACAATGTCAGGTCGACCACTTTTGGCACCCTCGTGCAAAGGGCTCCACAGATGATGCCCCGGCCGTGTGGCTTCGGCGCCATGCCTCAGCAACGTGGACACCAACTCTGAATGGCCTCTACGAACAGCTGTGAATCAAGGCATAATGAATTTGCCGAACAATTTGATCAACAAAACATAGATGACACTTGTTTGTGATAAACAAACAAAAAAAAAACACATTGAATCTGTCTTCATGGGGAAAAAGAGAAAGAGATCAATTCCTCTGTAGGTTAAAATGTAATCATCTATCTGTATGTTTCCCTTGATAACTTGTGGTGGAGGAGAGTAGAAGATGATTACAGCACATGATACTATGTAAGTGATTACATTGCATCGCATGCCAGAGCTAGATGAGGCAAATGGACAGTACATTTTTTTTTCTATTGTATTTCATCTTATTAGTCGTCGGGAAACAATGTCCAAAGGCCAAATCTTCTTGCACATGAACGAAAATCGATATTAATTTTTGTGACAAGGAAAGTCAGAATGATTGATAATGACGACTTTGCACTCAAATTGATGGGATCGTTCCATCAAGCGTGAACATAGATCACAAGTCGGTGTGATGAGATATCGCATTTAGAAATAAAAATTTAAAAAACGACGGAATTGATAGAGGAAGGTTATTAGTGCGGAATGACTGATCCAAACGCACCAGAAAGACCTAATGTGGTCAAGCAAGATAACGTAAAATATGCCATGAAAGGAACTTGGAAAGGGAAGAAAATTGACATCATACCAGTCATAATCAGAGATTGGAGTGATAAACAACCTCATGGAGTACAGCATTTGAATGACATACCAGGAAATGTAACAACAAACAAGCTACAACTGGAAGATGTGTGGGGTTTGGTGATGATCCTTACAGACATCCTTGGAATAAAGATGCTATACCATGTGGAACATCTGAAAATGTTCAAATGCTTAAAATTGACAACATCCGGTCCTTGAAACGTAGACCGAGAAAATGACGATTGATACCTTGGGTGGGCATAATTCTTCCTTTTGAAACCCACCAGAGATCAGGAAAAGGCCATTCTGTCACCACGTTAACACGAGTCACACTGACAAAAATTGGTCCAAGAGCAGCTTAAATGGAGGCAGCCAACCACTTAACAGCAAGACAGCAATGGAGGAATGGTTATTTATTTATTTTGTCAAAAAAAATGAAGGGAAGGAAGAGGGAGAGAAGACGTATAAAAATAATCAGAGGGAGCAAGGGCAAACATCAAGAAGGTACACACATGTAACCCGTCATAGGAATAAGTAGCACAGTACAGGTACAATCTCATAACTATATAATCACCCCAGACATCTGTATCTAACTCATTTTAAAGTGATCAACTGTCCTTGCTCATTGTGCCATTTCTGGCAAGTTGTTCCAGATACGAGTTGGGTTTAAGGTCTTTGTCTAATTGTCAGAAGCTCTTTGAATGTCATGTTTTAAATAATTATATATTTATAGGTTATCATATACTGCCCCCACCTGGATTATAATCATAATGTTCTATTGTCACGCTACTTTGGTCTCAGTACTCAAACTGATCATCATCCTGTGATATCTGTTCACCGATTATGTGCTCCGTGTTGACTTACATTACAACAGTTGGATGAGTGATCAGCCTTACTATGTGCCTATCGAGCCATACCCTTTGATCGGGGTCAGTGAACGAAGTTACAGGCATCCAACATCCCCTGCCCACCCCAACCCTTCCACTCGTCCACCTCTTTCCAAATTTCCAGTTTTTCCTTTCTGAGAGTTTCCTTCTGTATCTATCTTGTCTATCCCCCATGCATCCTCCCCGACCTCTCATTCCTCCCCACACCCATTATTTGTCCAAGTCTCCCTTTATTTTGTCCTTCTACCATGCTATTGGTGTCCCCCCACCCCACCTCACCCACCTCACTCTCTCCTGTTCCTTCAGTCCTGTTGCATCCTGATCAACTCAGTGTTCTTGGTGTTGCACAGACTATATACTGAGGTGACGTTAGTCATTTGGGGGCCCCATACAAAACACAATAATAGCTCAGTCGGGCCCCTGTCCACCTGCCGTCACGCCAATATACTGTTTTGACGTCTGTCTGTCTGATGTCAATGTATTCGGTCGTCATTTGTGCAATCCTAACCAATTAAACTTGACAAGAGGACTACGGGTCATAAGGCAAAGGGTGGAGCGACTTCATTTGCTCTCCCTCACCAGGAATTCCGAAGATGGAGCAACGCAAATTATCTTCATAAATGCGTTCTGTGTGGTGCCGCTTCCACTGGTGGTGGGAGAGGGTATAACGAGTGACGTTTCAGATGTACGAGTGACAATTGGATTACGAGTAAGGCGACTCTGTTATTTTCACACTCGCTTAGCCTATGTTGCTTTTATCCTCGATTGTAAAAAACATCCGGAGGAATTCCCGTTTTATTGCCTTCCCCCCCCCCCCCCCCGCATTGGAAAGGTGTATATACAGCAGCTTGAGCATCATTCTACCTTTTCATTCCATTTTTCCAAGGATATCTCAGAATAATGACAACAGCATATTAATCTATTTTTTATAATTCCAGCAATGTGTGTGTGTGTGTGTGTGTCCGTGTGTCCGCTGTTTCTCGACAACCACAGGTCCGATCTAATTGAAACTTGCCAGGTATATTGCTGGGGACCTGAGTATGTGCCTTTTCAAGGTTTGATATTAATCGGACAAGTGCTTCCCAAGTTATGGCCATTTATTTACCAACCAATGACAAGACACGTTGCTGCGGCCATTTATTTACCAACCAATGACAAGACACGTTGCTGCATAGGCGTGTCCGATGGGGAAGAGAACCTCAGGCACGTTCCCGATTACGGGTTACAACGTACGGACTTCCGGATGGTGATGACTTAATGTATTCTAATAATTTCTCAATTTCTTATGCGCATTTATAGATCAACATAATGCCCCAATCCAGTCGTCGTTGACGAGAGCGAAGGAACAGACTGTGTGGTTGTTTGAAAGTTTATTTATTTTTGCACTTACGTTTTTTTTTTTTTGGCTCTCTTCTCTTCTCTTTGTGCTTTTCCTTGCGATGACATTGCGAAAAGGCAAAATACGTTGGTGCTAATTGAATAAATGGCCATTAAAACTAAATTGCGAACAATCGTAACTGCGATATGCGAACTTCCGGACAATGAGGACTTAACTTCGCGTAGGCCGATGTGCGGCCGGCCGACGATGACGTCACGTGCCGGTTACAATGGGGATCGATCGGCGGCTTAGTTATCGTGGCGTAGGAGTGGCAATGGTCAATGGCAGCGAATGACGTGGCAAGCAAAGACAGTGAGGTAAACTTGATTTTAATTTGGATTTTAATTAACTCTGTGTGGAAGTATCACAGTAGTTGTTACTTCAATGCAAGCGATAATTCGTGGAATGCATGTGAACATTCCGTACGGGCACGCACCACTTCTGGATAGTGATGACTTACTGTATTCTCATAATTTCTAGATTTCTTATGCGCATTTATAGATAAACACAATGCCCCAATCCAGTCGCCGTTTACGAGAGCAAAGGAACGGCCTGTGTGTTTGTTTCTGGTTCACGGTTTGAAAGTTTTTTTTTTTTTTTTTGCACGTACGGTCACGCACGTACGGGCACGCACTAGTAATAATAATGTTTACATTACAGTAGTGTAAAATTATAACATTAACAATAATAATAGGACAATAAGGTGCAGAGGTGCAGCGGGTGCAGGCAGTGGCCGGGGTGCAGTGGGTACGGGCAGTGGTGGAGGTGCAGCAATAGAAATTGGTAGAAATGAGGTATGGGAGACGGTTTTTGTGGGTGATGAGATTATTAAATATGTGGATTCTTCATTCTGCAGGAAGGATTGTAGACATTTAGGAGAATTCTGTAGAGTTTTGAAGGAGCAGCAGTTAGGGACATTGAAGAAAGGGTAAACAATATTGTATCAGGTCATGGCAGGAAGAGGTTGGTTGTGGTACACCTTGGTGCAAATGATGTAGGGAATGTTTACTCAAAGGTTTTGAAAAATAGATACAGGATATTGGGTAAGCAGCTGAAAGAAAAGGATTGTGAGGTCATGTTTTCTGGGATTCTCCCAAGATTAGGAAACAATATAGAAATTATGAGCAGAGCAATAGACATCAACCAATGGCTGGAAGAATGGTGTAGGGAGAAAGGTTTTACATTGAGGAAGCAGGGGGAATGATTTATCCTTCCAAGGTCGGCAAAATGAGTGCCAGCATGCTGGTATCCTGTGTTGAAGTGGCGACCCGTCCAGGATTGTGCTCAATAGCCAAAGAGACTGCTTAGGCAGCCCAATGCTCTGCACAGAGTGTGGTCCCAATGGATGGATGGATGGATGGTCGAGAAGCAATTAAGGAAGGAACGGATGATGTAATTGTGATGGGTAAGTTTGTAGATAAGCCTATGAGGAGAGTGCAGTGTTAGACCTTTTAAGTAACGATCCCAACATGGTGGAGGAAGTGGAGGTCCGGGGCATTGAGGAGCAAGTGATTATAACATTGTGTGTGCAAAGATTATGTTAAGGGTTAGAGTTCAGGATAGGAGAGAGAGTAAGGCTATTAGATTTCAGGAAGGCAAACTTTGAGGGTGTGAGGAGAGAATTGGGGTGATGTAGATTGGGAGACTAACAACACGACAATCAGCATCAGAGAAATAGGAAAACTTAAAGGAGCAAATGTGTAGAGTGCAGAGTAAGTACATTCCAATGAGGTGTAAAACTGGAAGTAGAAAGAGACCAGGGTGGTTGAGTAGTGAGATAAGGAACGCGATTGAGGAGAAGCAGAAGGCATTTATTCGGTTTAAAATAACAGGACTGGAGTTAGATTTATATCACTATCGGAGTAAACAGAGACAAGTTAGGAAAATAACTCGGCAAGCCAAAAGAGAGTATGAGAAGGACGTGGCTAAGAATATTAAACATAACAGCAAGGCTTTCTTTAAATATATCAGGGGAAAAGAACAGGTGAGGACCAGTGTGGGCCCATTGACGAAGAGCACCGAGAGAGTGGTTCGTGATGAAAGTGAGATGGCAGGCTTATTAAACAGGTATTTTTCTTCAACTTTTACAAAAGAACAGTCAGGAGAATTGCCAATTGCTGTGAATATCTATCGAGGAGATGAGGAAGGGCTTTTACAGAAGATCCAAGTTGGAGAGGAGGAAGTAAGGAACAGTTAGGAAATCTAAGAGTAGATAAGGCTCCAGAAGGATGTTTGTCCCTTCATAAGGATGATTTAAGATGACGATTTAAGGTCCAGATAATATGCACCTGAGAGTATTGAGGGAGGTGGCTGAGCAGGTAAGTGAGATGTTAACGGATATTTTCAATTACTCACTGGAGTTAGAACAGGAACTGGAGGATTGGAGAGCAGCAAATGTAACACCATGATTTAAGAAAGGATCCAGAGAAGAATTGGGAAACTATAGACCTGTTAGATTGACTTCAGTTGTGGGGAAGGTGTTGGAGACATTAATTAAGGACCAGATGAGGAACCATTTAAATAAATACAAACTAATTAAAGGTAGTCAGCATGGGTTTACCAAAGATAGTTCCTGTCTAACAAATCTTTTAGAGTTCTCGGAGGCAGTGTTTGATTGGGTGGATGAGGGAAAGGCAGTGGACATAGTATATCGAGACTTTAAGAAGGCATTTGATAAGGTACCACATCGGAGGATGTTAGCCAAAGTGAGGGTTTGTGGAGTGGCTGGTCAGGTGGGTAATTGGATTGCAAACTGGCTTAGTGATGGGAATTAAAAAGTGGGCGCACACACACACACACACACACACACACACACACACACACACACACACACACACACACACACACACACACACACACACACGCAAAAGTAATGAGTCCACTTAAACCAATGCCAAGCTTTTTCAAATCACAATTTTAAACACAAATTTGTCATAATATTGAAGATAGCAGTTGTGGAAAGACCACGGGGAGTTGCAATCAACACATAAGCAATCCCTAGTTTTCAATATTTCCGTAGTAATTTTGTTTAGTTCGGTTACCCTTCCCCTCATGTCAAGGATAGGGAAATGCATTGTGTGTGTATGTATAGCAGGGACGAGTCCCTCTCTTTGTGGTTCATCCTTCTCTGAAGTCTCTATCCCTTCTAATCTCTCTCTTCCCATCCATCTTAACCCCTCTCCTCCTCCGCACCTTCCTACAGCACAACCATTTACACAGATCAACATGCACATGTTACATTACAAAACACACACATTACATTCAAAGCATTCCAGTGAAATCCGAGTCCTCCACACTGCGCCATTTCAGCACTGCCATTGCCACACTGCAAAGCCATTCAACACCAACTGCCCTGCAGTGAGGGAAACTGTGAAGGAAGTAAGGACTGGGGTGCACTGTGGTGAGGGAAACTGCATGGCCAAAGGCACTAAGGACCGGGTGCGAGCCAATGAGAAAGCAGCACACGAAGGTTAAATGGTGCCTCAGTGACCTTCATTCCCAAAAATCACACCCGGGAGGAATAAAAGCCAGAGATTTTCAGGCATCAACACTGCTGCTTCGCATCTGGGGAGCGGTAAGAGTTGAGCTGCACCACAATATGAACCTCTACAAGGGCAAACCTCTGTGGAGACAAACAGGTTGGTGCCTTGAGACAGTGAGTGGGCGAACAGCAGTGGTTCCCTGGATGCAGTGGCCAAATCACACTGACTTACATGATCTTTCTTTTCAATTGCTGCTTCTAATTATTTTACTTGAGATGCATAAAAAGCTCAACAGTTGCCTTTTGACCTGTCAGGAGACAGAGTGTGTCAACGATTACCCCTTGACCCATCCGGACAGGGTTACTGATCGCACCCTTGCAGTTTTCTCTCGTACACACATTGCAAACACCTGCACCTCTCCCCCCAAAAACATTTCAACCCCTAGGACCCTCCAGACTCCAAAGACTCTCAAGACCCCTAAAACCCTATATAACCCTGAGACCCTGAAGACCCTTTAAGACTCTGCAGACCCTCAAGACCGAGGAGACCCTTTAGGACCCCAAAACCCTATAGACCACATCAGAACCCTTAGCCCCTGAAGACCCCATATACCCCTTTAGACCTTCTGTCTGAGGGCCTTCTGCAATAACACTTATGGGTCACCTGTCATAAAAGGTCCTCCCGTTGGTCAGACACCTCAGTAACAAGCTAAGAGGATGCAAAATAGAATTCATGAATTAATTTTCTCTTTCTTTTTCAGGTTCTGTTCATCTTGGTTAGTGGCACTGGGAAAAGTCCCATATGGAATCGAAAAAGTCACACGTGGTAAAGAGAAAATGGTGTCCATGACAACAATTCCACCCCCATGACAATCAAATGGGAAATTTTTGTGATATTATTTTCAAACCCCAGGAATTTTTCAAGATACAGTATCAGATTAAAACGTACACAGCTTATTTTATGTACATGTAGTGTATATGTGTGATATAAAACTGTGTTTGTGTATTTGTCCCTTCATAAGGACGATTTAAGAAGGGTTTTAAAGGCCAATCTTTTAACGTGACTGTGTGTTTACTGCAGTCTATATTTTAGGATTAAAAAAAAACTCGAAAAACATTTTCCATAAAAGATGAGTAATTATGTCTCTTCTATTGGAAATGTAGATGGTGACTTGCAAACCGAGCCTCAAGAGCGATGTACAAAACCGTTTTTTTTAAAATAATCACTGTGTAATGTGTTCATTTACGATCATTTACGTTTATATATATATATATATATATATATATATATATATATATATATATATATATATATATATATATATATATATATATTGATATATATATAGATATATATAGATATATATTGATATATATAGATATATATATATATATATATATATATATATATATATATATATATATATATATATATATATAGATATATAGATATATAGATATATATAGATATATAGATATATAGATATATAGATATATATAGATATATATACAGCATATATATATATATATATATATATATATATATATATATATATATATATATATATATATATATATATATATATATATATATATCTATATATCTATATATATATATATATATATATATATATATATAGATATACATATAGATATATATAGATATACATATAGATATATATATATATATATATATATATATATATATACATATATATATATATATATATATACATATATATATATAGGTCAGGTCAGGTCAGGTATGGGAGCATGTGCCAGAACAGCACGTCGCTGCGTCCACTTTCCGCCGGTACTCCAGGGGCCTCCGTCTGGCCATCCCCCAGGCAGATGCCAGGCCCATCCCCATCTTCTTGAGATGATGGTCAACCTGTTGCAACCATGAGGCACGTGGTCGACCCACTGGCCTCCTCCACTCATGAGACTCCCTCGCTGAGAGAATCTGGTGAGCAGGATCAGAGTCAGGAAAACGAGCCACATGTCCATACAGCCGCAACTGACGCTCACGGACTATGCAGGTAACAAATCTCATCCGAGTCTCTCTCAGCAACCGCTCGTTGGACACAAAATCCGACCAGCGATAGCCAAGGATTCTCCGAAGAGACCTGGTACCAAAGGAATTAAGTCTCCGTCTCAGATCCTTGGTCAGAGTCCAAGTCTCGCACCCATAGAGCAAGACTGGAAGTACCAAGGACCTGAAGACTCGGACTTTCGTCCTCCCGCACAGGTACCGGCAGCGCCACACCCCATGATCCAGTGAATCCATGACTCCCCAGGCCCGACCCAGACGTCTATTGACCTCTGACTCGCAGCCAGCAGAGACATGAATATCACTGCCAAGGTAAGTGAATCTCTCCACGACCTCAACATCCTCACCACAAACAGGCACAGACAGGACAGCAGCATCCAAGATGTCTTTGAAAGCCTGGATCTTAGTTTTGACCCAGGAAATCTGTAATCGCAGTGGCTCATATTCCTCATTCAGCACCTCGAGGGCCCCCAAGAGGATGTCTAAAGTCTCCGCAAAGATGACTGCTTCATCTGCAAAGTCAAGGTCCGAGATCTTGACATTCCCAAATGACGCACCGCAACTTGATCTCTCCGATATCCTCCCTAGAATCCAGTCCATACAAGTGCTGAAAAGTGTGGGGGCAAGTACACATCCCTGACGAACTCCAGTAACAACTGGAAATAAGTCAGAGATGGTACCACCACACTTCACAGCACTCTCAGTACCAGAGTAGAGTTCAGACATCAGATCGATCAGTTTTGGTGGCACCCCACGAAGACCAAGAATCCTCCAGAGGACGTCCCGATTCACTGAATCGAACGCTTTACAGAGATCAACATAGGCTGCAAGCAGCCCCTGCCGAAACTCTCGTTTGCGTTCGGTGAGGACACGAAGTGCAAGGATACGGTCAATCGTTGACCTCTTTGTTGTAAAGCCTGACTGCTCTGGACGCTGGTGCTCAAGCAGATGGTGGCGAACCCTATCGAGAATTATCCGAGCAAAGACCTTGCCCGGCACTGAGAGCAGCGTCACCCCTCGGTAGTTGTTGCAGTCTTGGCGATCACCCTTCCCTTTCCAGAGAGGGACAACAAGGCCCCTCTTCCAGTCAGTTGGGATGATGCCTGTGTTCCAGGCAGAGCACAAAACTGCATGCAACGACACGAGTGCAGCATTTCCACCAGCCTTGAGAAGTTCGGCATGGATGCCACAGATCCCTGGAGCTTTGCCCCGTTTCAACTGGTTCACCGCAGCCCGTGTTTCCACAAGCGTAGGTGGACCACAGTTGATTCGAGGGTCAGCAACAGGGATTGTAACACCCTTGACGTCCAACTCGACAGTTGGGGGATCAGCCTGGTACAACCGCTCAAAGTAACCGGCCCAGCGGGTCTTCACTTCAGACTCCTCTGTCAAGAGCCTACCACTCTCTGCTCGAACTGCAGTGCTCCGAGGGATGGGCTTGGATGAACGTAATGCGCGAATTCCCCTGTAAGCGGGACGAGAATCACCTGTCCACAGGTGATGCTCTACCCCCTCACAGATTCCTCGCACATAGGCCTCCTTGTCCACCCTCAGTGCACGTACAGTTTTACGCCTCAGCTCCCTGAACAGCTCAGCTCTGCCATTCAGCCTGGCCCTGCGACTCTGGTCAATGGTATCCAGTGTCCCTTGAGAGACAAAATTCTTCTTTGCCCTGCGGTGAGCTCCAAGGCATCCACCGGCAACATCAAGGACGGTGGTCTTGAAGGCGCTCCACAACTCTTCAGGACCCCCCAAAGCACCCAGACCCCCAAGTGTCCACTCAGCCTGTTCGCAAACTCCTCAGCTACTCTCTCATCCATGAGCTTGGCAACATCCAGCCTCGGCTGGGATGGTACCATTCTCCAGGATTTAAGGTGCAGCTTTAGAGTTGCTACAACAAGCCTGTGGTCAGTATTGAGGAACTGAGCACTCCGGTAGACCCTGCAGTTCTGGATCATCCTCCAACGACCGTCAATGAGGACATGGTCAATCTCCTTTGCCACACCGCCAGCATTGGAATACCAAGTCCAGCGATGAGCTTGTGGGCGCTGAAACCATGAACCAGCCACCCTAAGTCCATGACTTCTTGCAAAGTCAAGGAACTTAGTGCTATTCTGGTTCATAGTTCCTGACCCATGGGGACCAACACACACCTCATAACCGTCCCTATCAGTTCCAGTCGATGCATTGAAATCCCCCAAGACTAGAAGTGTATCTCGTCTGGGGCACTGATCAACCACAGACTCGAGTGTGGCGTAGAATGTGTCCTTCACGGTGAGATCACTCGCCTCAGTCGGAGCATAAACAGAGACCAGGGAAATGACACCTAAGGAGTGACGAATCCTTAATCTCATAATACGCTCGTTGACCGGTGTTACCTCAATTATCATTGGGGTCAGCTTATTGGACACAGCTACAGCAACTCCTTGGGTATGGTAACCATCAGAGTGACCAGACCAATAGTAGGTGTAACCACCCACCATTATCTCGCCGAAATCCGGTCTCCGAACCTCAGAGAGAGCTGCAATCCCGATGTCCAAACGCTTGAGCTCAGATGATAACAGAGACAGGTGATCATCCTCTCTTAGGGATAGGACATTCCAGGCACCCACCCGAAGGGACCGCCTCAGGTTAACCCAAGGAGACCGCCGTCTGGTGGACGACACCTCAGCACCACTCCGACACACTGTCCCGCAATCTGACCCAGGGATGTTACTCCGTGGTTTCCCTCCTATCAACGATTGGGGGTTCCGAAGGCTTTGCCCCAATCCCGTCATCCGGTGAGCTGCCCTGCGAAGGGAAGCTGCACAGGAGGTACTCCCACGGAGTGGGTTTTCAGATTTTTTTGCGTTTTTGCGTTTTGCGGAATGAAGGGTTTTACGGTGGCCGGAGTGCAAATCCTGCCACCAACCTCCTAATAAGAAGTGACCCCAACTGCAGGAGAACGTCCGCAGACACAGTTGGGCACTAGATATGGATGGCCGTTGGCTCACAAGGAGCTCCTCCGCCCTTTGAGTGCTTAGATATATATATATAGATATATATATACATATATATATATATATATATATATATACATATATATATATATATATATATATATATGTATATATATATATATATATATATATATATATATATATAGATATTGTTGCGGATTCGCGCCCGCCGGCGTGCGAGCGGCCACGTAACTCGAATCACGGCACGTCGCCCACCGGACGGACAATCCCGTTGTGACCCTCTCGGACTAACGCCGAGAACTAGTCACGGGTGGGCCTTTCGGCCTCACCACGATCGTGCCAATCGGCCCCCCGCGTGGGATAGGGTTGTTCGCCAAATTCGACCTACCTAAGTACCCACACGGAGGGTAGACTGGGCGATCGCACCTCGCCGCAGGTCGACTTCGGACACGGGCCACTTTAAGCGACCCGTTCCGTACTATCGGGATAACCGAGCGGTGTTATCGTCAACCTCGACGGTTCCGATTAATTATCGGGCGTATTTAGCCCACGACCAACCCTTAACGTGAAGTAAGATGGAGATTCAATAAAAGAAAAGACGAAGCGAAACGGGAAAAACAGTTCAACATAAAAGCACATTTATTCCGCGGCAAACGGAAAGCACACAGAAACAATCACAACAATTATGCACCAAAAGCAAATGTAACAAAAGAAGAAACACAACAATTATGCACCAAAAGCAATTGCAACAAAAGAGAAACACAACAATTATGCACCAAAAGCAATTGCAACAAAAGAAACACAATGCAGCTCTACTACCGACTACCGAGCACACGGCAACACTTATACAGTTTTACTTCACAGACGGCGCCGACAACACATATACTCCAAAGCAAAAGAAAAAGGGGCCACCCTCATCGACAAGGGGGCAGACGGGCCTGGGGCCGAGACCGCGTCGAGCCTACCCGTCTGGTGATGAGCCGCAAAATGGCGGAGGCGCCCCGACTCCGCGGGCCTCGCTGGCACTGCCTGGAATGGGTGGGAACGGGGCCCCCTTCTCACACTATCTCAGCGCGGGGGGAAACAGGGAGGGGTTGTTGATGCTCGGGGGAAAGAGGATATCTGGATGGCTTGGGTTACGCGACGAGCGACTCCACTGCGACCTCGATCGCGTTACCGGCCTCCCCTCTCCGCAGCTCCCCGACTCTGACACGAGCGCCGACCTCCACCAAGCTTCTTGGCTTCTCCAGCCTCTCCGGACCCCGACAGACACTCTCTCGACTGGTTTCGCCGCCGCCACAACTCTCCAACTCTTTCCTCTTCTCAACTCTCAACTCTTCCCGACTGCCTCCGCCGCCGCCACAACTCTCCAACTCTCCCACTCTCCACTCTTCTCAACTCCGTCCAACTGCAATCGCCGCCGCCACAACTCTCCAACTCTTCCCTCTCCTCAACTCCGTCCAACTGCCTCGATTTGCTCCGCGCTCGGCGCTTTATAGCGCGACAGGAGAAACCATATGCAGATTTTTGGATCAGGAATGGCTCGGGGGCGGAGCCATGCTCCCCATTGGACAGAGGAAAAGTGGGCATGAATCATTCTTGATCCGCGAATCTGCATATAGCGATTATACTCCAACGCGCCTGGAGGCGGGGCCAAATCGCCCCACGCTCGCTGATAGGACGGAACAGAAGTGGGCGTGAATCATTCTTGATCCGATTTCTCGGAAAGGCTGGTGTTTTTGCACCCGCTGCTCGGTGCGCGCCCTGTACGAGTCCAGTGTCGGTGCCCACAAGCGGCGCGGGAATGGCGGTGATGCGATGGTTGCGAGAGCGAGATGTGACGGTAAAGGTCGTGGCTGTTGGCGTTGTTGTTGTTATTGTGAAGCGGAGTTGCGGTTGGTGGTTGTTGTGTGAAAGCGGTTGTGGAGAAGGTGGCTGTGGTTGTCGAGATGCGGTTGGTGGTGGTTGCGGTGGTAGTAATGGTGGTTGGTACGTGGTTGGCTCAAAATAAAGATAGAACAGAAAAACGGCTATCTAAAAGGGTCGCAGCCCGAATGAATGACATTTATTCCCTCTAAACAACGGGTTTGGGCTAACTACACATATACTTACAGAGATATCTCACCTACGGGACCTGAATGGTGGTTTGCGAATTTCGTCAACCACAACACTACCCCCTCCCCTTTTTACAGACTCGTCCCGAGTCGTCAAATTTTCGTGTGCCATCATGTGTAGTTCTCCCCTAGTACATTTTACCGACGGATCCCTGAGTGCGACATTCATGGTATTCGTGTCCCCAAAATAAATAACCTGAGGGCTGAGTAACTACCGAAACAAACCCACTCACACGGACGACTTAAATAAAATTGCCGGCGCTAAGACAGACATGCCGGGGGCGCACTCATATGTACAGTACATCTTAACCTTAACTTACAAATTTTACACTAAACCATGGCCCAGGATCAATGAACTCTGCAAAAAGAAAGCAGTTAGCAGGGAGCCAGGCTGCTCGCATGCAGTCTCTGGCTCAAACAATGCAGGTGACGGGGAACGTGGCCGGCTGCTCACTCGCAGTCCAAGGCCTTCCCTTTTTAACTGAACGCAGTGAACCACAACGGTGCATGGGCTGCACAAACGCAGTCTCCGTGCCAGCTCAAGTGGCACACGCAATGAACACAACGGATGGATGGATGGACACAAACACGGTGCATGGGCCGCCACTGCAGGCCCGTGTTGTAGCTGCCAACAGGGCAATTCTTGCAGCTTGCAAACTGTTGCTTTCTGATCCTGGCGCACATGGCAATGAACAAGGGGGGCAAAGCAAAAATTGAACGGGGCTGGTGAACAGGGGCAGTGGGCATGGCATGGCAAAGGTGATCAGGCAAACACAGCCCGCAGAAGAAGGCCACTGCAGGCAAACACAGCCGGCAGACGAACTGGCCGGCACAGGCCTTGCAGAAAACTGCTGCAGACGATCCGGCCGGTACAGGCCTTGCAGCACAGCAGCTGCAGACGATCCAGCCGGCACAGGCCTTGCAGCCAAACAACAGCTGCCGATGAAGCTGGCCAGCCTTCGCCGTTCAGTGGAGGTTGGTGGAGGGAGTGCGGTGGTGCTGGCCACTCGGAAGGCGGGCTCGGACCTACTCTACGGTCTCCCTCCCAACCTATCGCCTTTGCCTGTCACTGTCTATACCCACTCCCTTAATTTGTCAAACCCCAATTTAGCCCCAACTTATTTTTTTATTTTTACTTCCCCACTATAAATCGTCCCCTAACCCCCTGTACTGTCCTTGTTCGGCTAACCTATCCTGTCACCTAGCTTACTCCCAACCCCTACGTTCCCTTCCCGGAGAGGAACAAGGGAGAGCTGGCGTCCTGTTTCGAGGCCCAACGAAGCCTCAGGATGGCCTCCCCAGAGTTCAGCGATCGATAACACAAAGTGGGTCCAGCGGCCCACAACGAGAGCGAGGGGATGGATGGTGCGGAGGGGTACATCTCCTAATCTACCCTAACCACTTAACTGTTAAACTACCCCGGGGCTTTCAACAAGCGCCTCTCGCTTAAACTATTGGTTCCAACAACCCAGATTCCCGTCGCCTGTGTTGGTGTCCTCACAATTTCGGGCCTCGCCCCCCAATTTTCTTTCCGTGCCCTCACACGGTCTCATGGCTGGGACGCGCGGCTCCCTTTGGCAGGCACGACCCTCTGCGGAATCTCCCGCTATGGCACCCCCGGGCACTACACTGCCTCCGAGCCTACCAGCTCCCTAAACACCGGGGAGTGCCCCCCATGGCACCTCCCCTGAAACGCACACGTGGCAGGCTGGCTTCCCGGGCCCCTTTCCGAGGGTCACCCTTGCCCACAACACTGCCCACGTGGCTAATGGCGCCCCGGGCCTCCGCATCAAGCAGACGCACCCGTGCCCACTACGCTATCCCGGCCCCCCATGGGCCCTTGGCCTTCCACGGCCGACTAGCCTGGTGCCCGGGGTACCCACTCAGCGATACTCACCTTTCGCAGCCACGCTCCCAGCCCGTCAACAGGGCTCCTGCACCCCTCCAAATGGGTTTCGAGCCTACATTCACACCAACAACAAAACGACCTCCATTTTTCAATTTAACTAACCCCCTAACTCACTTTACACTGAACCCGGGGTCCCTTGGGCAGGAGTCACTCCTCCCCCCAATCACTCATCGCACCATGCATTCCCCATTCGCTCCACTCCCACAGACCCGCTGGCCTCACTCACTCACCAAGCACATGCTTCCACTTCACTCACCAACTCTTCAACACACACACACACACACCACTGAACTCTGCCATCCTGCTAACTACCTCCCCTAATTAACTCGTGCTCCCACGTCGTCCCTTACACTATAGCACGTTCCTTTTAACACTACGTAGCTAAACTACGTCAACTCTACACATCCAAAGGCTGTCACTGTCTCCAACTAATCCCATTAATCACTATCCCAACCTAAATCTCGCTACAATCCCTCTAACTAATCCATTCCACGGGCCCCATGAGGACTTACCCCTGCCCCATGGAGCCGGTCTAGCTATGCTAACCCTTCCCCCTAACTAGTTTCCATCCTGTGCCCTGGTAAGGGGGTCTTCCACCCCTTGCCCGGGAATCCTGTGCACCCGAAAGTGAGGCTTGCTTTTTTTTTTTCACATGCGCAGCACCAGCGCGGCAACTCACAGCTCGCGCACTTTGCACCTGCCCGTGACGTCATGCAGCTGCACGTGTACCTCGTCCCTCCTTGGACGGTACCATCCGGCAGGGATACCCCTCCTGCCGGATTCCAACCCCACGTGCAGCCATGACGTCACCGTGCGCATAAAAAAAAACACAAGCCCCACGTCTCGAGGGGTTCCCCACGCGAACACATGTGCTTTTCCCCTTGGAGCTTAACACACACGATCGCGTGGAGAACCCGTCCGGTCCAAATCCATAATCCTGCCTAAACTTTGTCCGTCCGCGGGATCGGCAAATCCACCGCGTGCGTTTCCGGACCGGGACTTCACTCTCGCAAGCGAGCACGTGGGGGCCTCGTGCGTTGCACGGCACCTACCTCACGATCGCTGCTGGGTGAACCCGGCACGGTTCCCGAAACAGCTACAGCCGCTACCCGGCTTTCTTTCCTCTGTCGCAGTCTCCGTCTCCATTCCATACACGCACTCCCGCGTGTTACGACGCCAACACACCTCACCATTAAACTCACACCGGGAGACGCGGCTGCATGTTCACACATGCCGACCGACATCTCCCTTACACACAACGACCTTGCACACGCTGTCTCTCTCACACTCGGCCGCTCAGTCACGCATGCCATTTCCCTCGCACACGTGGCTCCACTCACTCGCGGCCTTCCACTCACTCGTGCCATTTCCCTCACACAAACCATACCACTCACACACGCGGGGGCACTTGCCCGCGGTGCCTCACTCATACTGGCCGTTTCACTCACACACACGGCGACACTCACACACGGTGCCTCATCCACACACGGCATGCTGAGAAGCACGCCCTTTGGCACACTTGCCACTACACCACTCACACACGTGGGGGTACTCGCCCGCGGTGTCTCACTCACACATCGTGCCTCACTCACACACGCGGGGCACTCGCCCGCGGTGTCTCACTCACACACGCGGGGGAACTCGCCCGCGGTGTCTCACTCACACACGCGGGGGCACTCGCCCGCGGTGTCTCATCCATACTGGCGGTTTCATACACACACGTGGACGCACTCACACCTTGCACCACACACACAGGGACAACCACACTGGGGATTCGTGTCCCCACAAGGGTCTCCGGGGCCTCTATACCCCCCAAGCTCTCCGTGCACCTGTCCACAGCACTCCTCCCCTCGACCTCGCAAAGCACGACCGAACCCATCTGGTCGTGACTCGCCTCAAGGAGGCATACTCCCTCCCCTCGTTCCTGGAGGAGGCCATCCAGCTGCTCGCACTGGGCCTCCACCCAGTCTGCCAGCTCCCCTCATGGTCCTCCACTACCTCTGTGTGTGTGTGCGCGTCACTTACCCCGTCTTCATCGTGTAGTCTTCCCTCTATCGTTCCCATCTCCCGTGTCTCTGCCAACTCAGTCACCTCTTCACCCTTTACCTCCCTTGTCTCAACTATTATTTCCGTCTCTTCCCTTGTTATCTCCCTCGTGCACGTCTCCGTCACTCCAATTAGTTTTTCCCTCTCGGTCACCGTCACTTTTTCCGTCACGACCCTCGCCCAACATGTCTCCCGAATTACTTTGTCACCCGCCTCCACCGTGGGCCTGACAGCCGTTGAGCTACCTCCCATTTTTTTGGGAGGTAGCCATTTTAAACTTTTAAACCCAGTCGCCATTTTAAACTCCCTGGTAACGGCCTTCATGCCCGCCTGCAGGCTTCGGCCCATGTTCTGCGTCTCACCCCGCAGCTCTTTCATTTCTTCCTTCATTTTGAGTGCGTTTGTTTCCATATTTTCGTTCATGCCTTTTATTTCGTTTTTCATTTCATTTGTGTTTGCATCCATTTTCATTTTCACTTCGTTCATTTGTTATGTATTCGCATCCATTTTCCTCATCAATGCCTCAAACATTTCCATCGTCCGATCCGTGGGCGAATTCGCACGTGGGGGGCGTTTGTCCACCACCCCAGCCACTGCGCCCATTTCGAACTCTGGGTTCAGTTGGGGGAGTTCATGTTCCTGCACAACCAACATTTCCTGCATGGGGTTTTCATCCTGGACCATGGATTCTACACATTCTAAATCCATTTCTAATACCCCCGGCTCCCGCTCGCCTTGAGACGCCATCTTATTTCTCGTAAAGGGTTAATTTAAATCGCTCGTAATTTGGAGGGAATCGGGGGTCGCTCGTCTCACCCCTGGACCGATTCCCGTGAATTTAGCTGGAGACAGGAGAGCCTGTTTTCCCGCTCTCCGACACCAGTGCCGCGAGGAGGGGGATGGGTTTGTGTCCCACTCCTGACAACAGTGTTGCGGATTCGCGCCTGCCGGCGTGCGAGCGGCCACGTAACTCGAATCGCGGCACGTCGCCCACCGGACGGACAATCCCGTCGTGACCCTCTCGGACTAACGCCGGGAACTAGTCACGGGTGGGCCTTTCGGCCTCACCACGATCGTGCCAATCGGCCCCCCACGTGGGATAGGGTTGTTCGCCAAATTCGACCTACCTAAGTACCCACACGGAGGGTAGACCGGGCGATCGCACCTCGCCGCAGGTCGACTTCGGACACGGGCCACTTTAAGCGACCCGTTCCATACTATCGGGATAACCGAGCGGTGTTATCGTCAACCTCGACGGTTCCGATTAATTATCGGGCGTATTTAGCCCACGACCAACCCTTTACGTGAAGTAAGATGGAGATTCAATAAAAGAAAAGACGAAGCGAAACGGGAAAAACAGTTCAACATAAAAGCACATTTATTCCGCGGCAAACGGAAAGCACACATATACAATCACAACAATTATGCACCAAAAGCAAATGTAACAAAAGAAAAAACACAACAATTATGCACCAAAAGCAATTGCAACAAAAGAGAAACACAACAATTATGCACCAAAAGCAATTGCAACAAAAGAAACACAATGCAGCTCTACTACCGACTACCGAGCACACGGCAACACTTATACAGTTTTACTTCACAGACGGCGCCGACAACACATATACTCCAAAGCAAAAGAAAAAGGGGCCACCCTCATCGACAAGGGGGCAGACGGGCCTGGGGCCGAGACCGCGTCGAGCCTACCCGTCTGGTGATGAGCCGCAAAATGACGGCGGCGCCCCGACTCCGCGGGCCTCGCTGGCACTGCCTGGAATGGGGTGGGAACGGGGGCCCCCTTCTCACACTATCTCAGCGTGGGGGGAAACAGGGAGGGGTTGTTGATGCTCGGGGGAAAGAGGATATCTGGATGGCTTGGGTCCCACGACGAGCAACTTCACTGCGACCTCGATCGCGTTACCGGCCTCCCCTCTCCGCAGCTCCCCGAATCTGACACGAGCGCCGACCTCCACCAAGCTTCTTGGCTTCTCCAGCCTCTCCGGACCCCGACAGACACTCTCTCGACTGGTTTCGCCGCCGCCACAACTCTCCAACTCTTTCCTCTTCTCAACTCTCAACTCTTCCCGACTGCTTCCGCCGCCGCCACAACTCTCCAACTCTCCCACTCTCCACTCTTCTCAACTCCGTCCAACTGCATTCGCCGCCGCCACAACTCTCCAACTCTTCCCTCTCCTCAACTCCGTCCAACTGCCTCGATTTGCTCCGCGCTCGGCGCTTTATAGCGCGACAGGAGAAACCATATGCAGATTTTTGGATCAGGAATGGCTCGGGGGCGGAGCCATGCTCCCCATTGGACAGAGGAAAAGTGGGCATGAATCATTCTTGATCCGCGAATCTGCATATAGCGATTATACTCCGACGCGCCTGGAGGCGGGGCCAAATCGCCCCACGCTCGCTGATAGGATGGAACAGAAGTGGGCGTGAATCATTTTTGATCTGATTTCTCGGAAAGGCTGGTGTTTTTGCACCCGCTGCTCGGTGCACGCCCTGTACGAGTCCAGTGTCGGTGCCCACAAGTGGCGCGGGAATGGCGGTGATGCGATGGTTGCGAGAGCGAGATGTGACGGTAAAGGTCGTGGCTGTTGGCGTTGTTGTTGTTGTTGTTGTGAAGCGGCGTTGCGGTTGGTGGTTGTTGTGTGAAAGCGGTTGTGGAGAAGGTGGCTGTGGTTGTCGAGATGCAGTTGGTGGTGGTTGTGGTGGTAGTAATGGTGGTTGGTACGTGGTTGGCTCAAAATAAAGATAGAACAGAAAAACGGCTATCCAAAAGGGTCACAGCCCGAATGAATGACATTTATTCCCTCTAAACAACGGGTTTGGGCTAACTACACATATACTTACAGAGATATCTCACCTACGGGACCTGAATGGTGGTTTGCGAATTTCGTCAACCACAACAATATAGATATATATATATATATATATATATATATATATATATATATATATATATATATATATATATATATATATATGTATATATATATATGTATATATATATATATATATATATATATATATATATATATATATATATATATATATATATATATATATATATATATATATATAATATAGTTGCGGGCCAGGGTCCAGTGGCGAGAACAACTGCGAGGTGGGGGAAGTTACGTCGTCTCCCACCAGACTCCCGGAATTGTAGGCCATCGCTCCAGATAATTCCATGAGGCGGCGGGTCGCTTAACCGACCGTGGACGCCAATAACTCAACCGCGTGGCGTAGGGTCTTTTTGTCGAGAACCAACTTACCTAATTAACCATGCGGTTTCGACTACCGGGGAACCACGCCCTCGAAATGCCTTGCCCGATCTGGATCACTCTACCAACCACCTTTCCGGATCGGATGCAGCCGAGCGGAACTACTAAGGACGTACCGGCTCGAATGAACAGAATATCGGCAATAAAGACCCGGCTAAAATTCAGATCCGAACCATGCTGGACCAATGATGGAAAAGACAAAAACGAACTGGGAACATTTCTACAATAATTTATTTTCAATAAAGCGAGGAAAAATATGTGGCACAGGAAACAGGTTTATTGGGAATGTTATGCAGGGGAAGATGAGAGAAAGATGTAGTGCGACAACTTTACAGCAACTTACAAAGGAGACACAGAGCAGACTTGTCGCGAGAATAAAACAGGAAACATTTACAATGATCAAATAAAAACACTTATGCAATTCTACTTAAAGACGGCGCCACACACTCAGACGCACACTCAGACGAAAATAAACCCAGATGAATGCAAAGGACCCCCGCAGCCAGAGAGGGAGATGAGCTGAGATCGCAGTTCTCTCGGGTACCTGAACGTTGGAGGGAAGGGGTGCTCCGTGGTGTGGCACCTGCCAATGGTCGTGCGGCTCGGTCTACGGCCGATCGCGTGGAGACCGTGTCTGTGAAAGAGCCCGGGTCGAGTAGAGCGGAGTCTGAGGCGGGGATTAGGGTTTCCAGCTCACTCCCAAGACGACTCACTTTCCAGCTCACTCACTCACCCTCTCAGCATGAATGCTCCGACTCTCTCAGCACTCAACCAACGAGCCCTCCGACTCTCAGCTCTCAACCAATGAACTATCCGACTCTCTCAGCTCTTAACCAATGAACCCTCCGACTCTCTTAGCTCTCAACCAACGAACCCTCCGACTCTCTCAGCTCTCAACCAACGAACCCTCCGACTCTCTCAGCTCTCAACAAACGAACCCTCCAACTCTCTCAGCTCTCAACCAACGAACCCTCCGACTCTCTCAGCTCTCAACCAACGAACCCTCCGACTCTCTCAGCTCTCAACCAACAAACCCTCCGACTCTCTCAGTTCTCAACCAACGAACCCTCCGACTCTCTCTGATTCAACCCTGAGGATGGTGTCATAATTTATAGATCTCCCTCAGTGGGGAGGGGCCTTGGTGAAGCCGACGTCACTGTTCGCCCGGATTGGACGGGGCTTCCATGGGGCCGCCCTTTCTGGGCAGGGTTTCAGCCATACCGGGAAGCCCGCCCACTCCACGCGTGTTCGGACTCACCAAAAAGGTACTACACAAAGATTCTGCCAAGCGAGTCGCTGGTTAGGCGAGTCGGCGAACACGCGTTTGTTCAGCCCATGTGAGAGTAGCAAGCGAGAGTCTGAGTAGACAGCGGGTAAACAGTGGTACGTTGTTGGAGGGGATATAAAGATTTATTAATCGAACTAATAAAACATCGCAACGCACCCGTGTCTTTCCACTACACACAAGGAGGGGTTCTATATACACATATTCTTAACGGAACAACTGACTTTGGGACAACTGTATGTTTGCATGCATACGGTTCCGAGAACCGTAACTATATATATATATATATATATATATATATATATATATATATATATATATATATATATATATATATATATATATATATATATATATATATATATATATATATATATATATATATATATATATATATATATATATATATATATATATATATATATATATATATATATATATATATATATATATATATATATATGTGTGTATATATATATATATATATATATATATATATATATATATATATATATATATATATATATATATATATATATATATATATATATATATATATATATATGTGTGTATATATATATATATATATATATATATATATATATATATATATATGTGTATATATATATATATATATATATATATATATATATATATATATATATATATATATATATATATATATATATATATATATATATATATATATATATATATATGTGTGTATATATATATATATGTGTGTATATATATATATATGTGTGTATATATATATATATATATATATATATATATATATATATATATATATATATATATATATATATATATATATATATATATATATATATATATATATATATATATATCTTCTTCAAGCTTTGCCGTCAAGTTTTAATATCCTCTACTATCTCTCCAAATATATACTTGCACATACTCTAACACATTTTACACATTAAGTGAAACAATTATAACTGTCTAACAATGAAATAACATGAAATAATAATAATAATAACAATTAAATCAATGCACACGTATTACTTTCAAATTCTGTTGTACAGAAAAGTCTCATGTTGGATAAAAAATAAGTTGTGAAAAACCACCAACAACTAACCTGCCAGTAATGGTGTGTCTCCGGAACTGTTCTGTGTTTCTGGATCTGCACCCTTTGCCAAGAGGCAACGGATGTTGTCCAATGATCCCTGCTTGATGGCCAGGAAAAGGGGTGTCTCTCCTGTGTAAGTTTTCTGTTCCCAAATGCTGGGATAGGATGCTGTGAGAAGGAAATAATTTTTTTTTTAAACAGACATTGCACAACATTTCACACTCAGTCATGGAAAGGGAATATAGTAATTTGAAAGTGTTCTATGAAACAAGAAAATCACATTTGGAGAAAGAGAAGGACAAATGATTATTAATTGGTTGAAAAAAATCTGGATTGGACAGTAAAGACTTGGCATTTGTCGGCAGTATGCTGATTTAGCTGGATCAGCATCTGGAAAAAATAATAGGGGCTAGACTGGAATGTAAATAACACCTCGGATTAGTAGGGATTTTGAAAAAGCCTCATTACAATCTCGAGATGTAGAGGAATTGTTGAGTAACACACATCATTGTAATTGTGAACATTCCATATTTAAAGATCCACATCATAAACACATTATCACAGGTGATCTCAGAGTAGTGAAAGATAGAAAACTATGTGCATTACTAACTAAAGGACCAAATTATAGTGAAAACAAATGGATTACTTGGAATAAGGCAATGGAACTTACAATGATAGGACTTATGGAATGGATGAGAGAACAAATTGATAAACACATCGTACCAAACACACACAAATGGCTTTATGGTTGCAGGAGGTAGAGAAACATGTGAAAAGGAGAATTGTTTATTGGAAAATAAAAGTTTGAATCAACAATCTGAAGGTCATTTTAAATAGTCCAGACACAAATGATTATTTAAAACAGCTTCAAACACAATAAGTTGTTATTCTAATTGACAAAGCAAATAATAATATTGTATTTGTATGCAAAACATTCGACATTCAAACACTTTTGGAAGAATTGGGCTTACAGACTGGACTCAAAAACCTACAAAATAAGTAATGATAACAAAATAGACTTCATACAACACCATAAAAATCACTCCAAAGCTAGAAGAGATTGTTAGTTCCAGATGAACACCATAATTACCATGTACTAACCGGATCCTAAAAACCCTTGTAAAATGAGGTTAATCATCACAAGTAGAGAATGTAGTTTGAACCATTGTCAGGTACTCAGGTAGTGTTACAGAAGCGAGGCAACAAATTTATATATACTGTACTTTAAAAACTACCATGAAAAGGCGAGGTTTTATTCTGGTATTTTAAAATTCTGGATCATTGATAATTCCAAGCCTATAATTGACAGTATCCACAACATTAATAACGAGGGTCAGGCTCAATGTTTATCAACTTATGATTTTTCCACATTATACACAAACATTTCACATGACAAACTCGTAACCGCATTGGACAGAGCGGTAGATAAAGTATTTGCAGGAGGTAATAAAGTATACATTAAACTCCATCAAAAAAGAGCAAACTGGGCTAGAAAGGAACATCAATATTCATGTAGTTTTTTTTCAAAAACTAAACTGAAAGAAAGTATTCGATTTCTCCTCAACAACAGTTTCTTTAAATTTGGCAACACGACACTCCAGCAAACAGTGGGGAGGATACCCATGGGTTCAGATCCAGCTCCTTTCTTTGTAAATTTATTCCTGCACATGTACGAGTCTGATTGGCTCCAGAACATATTCAGAAATGAACTAACAACTCCACAAAGGTGTGGAAATATCTTTAGATTAATTGATGATTTAGTGGCAATTAATGATGGATTTGTATTTCATCAGCTTCATGATTATGTATATCCAAAATAATTCGAATTAAAAAAGAAAAACCAAACTCACATTTCAGTTTATTTTTTAGAATTACAAATCTATATCAAAAATAATAAATTTCACATCAAATTATTTAATAAACGAGATGCATTGTACGAATCCCTTTTTTTAACAGCAACATTCCTAAAAAAGATATGCTATGATACGGTCGCAGGTGAAATAATTAGGCCCATGAGAGCAAGCACACACAGCACTGAACTTATCTATAGGGATAAGCGAGTCGAGCGAGTTATCTTATAGGGATTAAACTTATCTATAGGGATTAAACGAGCGAGTCAGACGTATGCTACTGCAGGAGCCATAGTTAGCAGATTTAAACAAGTTTTATTCAACGTCATAAAACGACACCAAATAGAACTGTAACGGCACTCGTCGAGTGCATAGTCTCGCCTCGCGTATTCATTCTGAACAACAATACCATCGTTGACGAAACGTACTGCTATTATGGCCCACTGCTATTATGGCCCCATATACCCATATCATCCATGCACCTTATTATGTCATATTGTTCCTTGGCCTGAGTTATGAACATCATTTTTCACTTTTCATAATTTTTAAATCACATTGGGTCACAGATCAGATATATGAAGTTTCATATGTTTTTGGATAAGGATTTCAATTCAACCAATTATGGCTGGAATACCACTTCAATGAGAATGTCATTGTTATCATTCTATAAACCCTGTGGGGAGTTGATGACAGGCCAAGTTTCAATCTTTTTTGTTGAGCGGTTTAGGAGAAAATGATGTCCAAATTTTTTCCTTTGATACAATATGGCTGCCATACCTTGTGACCTTTGACATCAGATTTAGCAATAAAATATTTTACATAGGGAGTCCCTCCTATATTTAAAGTTTTGGATCGATTGGGCAAGCTGCTTCAGAGGAAACCAAAATATATAGATGCAGACACACACACACACACACACACACACACACACACACACACACACACACACACGGTGGTGTGCTTTGCCACCCCTCTTGCCTGGGACGGAAAGGACCGAGGACTGCCCACGTCAAATACAACAGTTTCAAAGGCTGTGAAGACTGAGCTGAAAACGGCAGCTTCGATGGGAACAAGGACCACACACAAGGCACCCAGTATCATGTCGTTCGACATGCGTTTGTGACGTGGTCTGGTCCTGCAGCTTGATGGGATTTGTTGACCCCATACGTTGAGCTGAGTGTTGCTGAGTCCCGGACAACTTCCAACTGCAGTTCCTTTGTATTAATATTTCCAGGGATTGTTTTTAAGATTGGTGTAAGGTTCTTCATAATTCCCATTCCTCCAATAATCACTGGTACAATTTTGGTGCTCTTCAGATTCCGGGATCTTTTCATTTCATTTTGGAGGTCTTGGTATTTGGTAATTTTCTTGATTTCTGCATTGTTTCAGCCAAACTCGCTGGAAACTGATACTTCAATTCGCAATGCCGATTTTTCTTTTTTATACCCCAGTACTATATCCGGTCACAATTCTTTGTTTTCTCAGTTCAAGCTTGATGGGATTATCAGGTCGTATGTAAGTGTTACTTCTTTGTTCTCAATTATTGCTTTTGGTTCATGTTTCCATGAGTTTTCTGGAACTGGGATATTGACTTTTTTGCAGATGTGCCAGTGGATTACTCAATATACTTTGTTGTGCCTTTGTGTGTACAGCTGTTCTAATATGAGGGGTTTTTTTTCATCCTGATAAGAGGTGGCTCGTGCTTTCTGTTTTCGCCTTGCAAAATCTACACTTGTCCGATTGACTCGGTCCTGCCATTTTCTTTTGTGTAGTGTCCCTGGTCTTGGGCATTAATAATGATTCTTTCTCCATCCCAGTTGAGCTGACCTTTCCTTAGCCATTCCAATGAGCCTTATTTGTCGATGCCCAATCTGTCCAACTCTTTTTTGCATCTTCCTGCTATTTTGTCGTCCTCCCAGTTGCCAGTGTATATATGTTGATATTTCACTTTATATTTTTATCATGTCTTTTTTTGCAATCATTGGGGCTGTATTCGTTGCTGTTTCGGTCACCTGCGTGACATCTTCCATTTGCACCTGTCTTTGGAAAATCTTTGCTCGGTGGGTGAGGGATACTTTCTCTGGTTGGCTCTCTTCGTGTTTGCATACAAATTTGATTCTGTAGTCTGTTGATCTTTTCACATATTCAGCCAGTCTGCCAGTTGTCATTTCTGTGCACTTGGTGGAGCTCCATCAGGCTGTTACTTCCTTCTCCTCTCGATTGATACATTCTCAGGATGCATTGATTTTTGTAGAACATTTTGTGGATGGTGAGCGGTTTTCTTGTTTTGATATCTAGTTTGTAAATTTCCATCTGTGGCCAGTTTATTATTCTGCAGCTGTATTGGAACCCGAGTATTGCTAGTTGGTTGATGGCTTTGATTTTGTTTCTTGGAGTGAGATGTATGCCTGGTGTTGGCTTAATGGTTAGGGTGGTGGGCTTGGGATATTAGGGTCCTGAGTTAAAATCCTGCTCAGCTGATGAATTAATACCAGGTGGTTAACTCGACCTGTCATCCTTCCGAGGTCGGCAAAATGAGTGCCAGCATGCTGGTATACTGTGTTGGAGTGGTGACCCATCCAGGAATGTGCCCAATAGCCAAGGAGACTGCTTAGGCAGCACCAAGGCTCTGCACAGAGTAGGGTCCCAATGGATGGATGGGTGAGATGTGTTTTCAGGATAAGCCTTGTTCTATGCAAGTATTCTTTGGCAATTGTTTTGCCTATTTTATTGTGACATATTTGGTGGCCCTCTTCTACTCCAAGTATTTGTATGATGAGTTCGTTGTCGAGATTATGTATTGTTGTATCTTGGTCGATTTTTGTGTTGTCCGTTTTTGTTGGTTTATCTTGCACGAATGTGTACTTGCACAATTGTTCTCAGCCAAATTCCATTTGAATGTCATCGGAGTACCATTTCAGTTCTTCCACCAATATTTCATTGTTTGGTGTAAAGAGTTTTAGATCATCCATGTACAGTGGATGTGTCATCTTTGTTTGTTCAAGTTTGTTCAAGGTAATGATGATAAATCAGCTGCTCTTTGTGAAAGACACCATGGATTCTTTAACAATTACCAACTAATGCTAACAGATGGGACTCCCAGTTTATTGTCCATGCAAGGGACAGCACACAACGACTTGCCCAGGAAGGACCGATCCGCCAGTTTATAGGCTGATCGGTAATGGAGCCCAGACTGGACAGCTCAGAGGTTTGTGCACTATGGCTGTGCCATCCTGTTGGACGATTAGTCTCAATATTAGCTGGAAAAAAATTATTCATAAGTACCAAACTGCTGTTGGGGCATACACCACAAGGGATGCACACAATGAATTGAAACAAACATCAATATTTAGGTCTGAAGTTTGGCTGAGCTAAAACTTGTTGGACAAATTCTGGAGATGTACAAAAGACGAGAAGCAACACTTGAGTGAGAATTCAATCGGGACCTGCAGTGGGACTAGTACATTTGGCTAAAGGTTCTTAATTGGGATTAGCACTGGTGCTGGATGCGAGGTCATAACAGACCATCGAGTGTGATCTCTAGGATCTGGAGAAAAGGCTGCACGGCAGCCTCATGTAAGGGAAACCATCCACGTTCGTCCGCCTCGTCAAAGGCAAAGCGTCGATGTGACAGATTCTGCAACTCCAGAACATGGCCTGTCAGAATTAACAACAAGCATTCAATTAACCCAGTCATCACCAATATCGTGCATTTCAACTAAACATTGCAGATTCATATTGAAACAGATTTCTACTGATGGATTTGTATGATATACAATTAAGGAAGTTTTACACCATTGCTGACTTCATGCACAGTCTATCATTTCCGAACTTCATGCACATCCTTGTAAATCCACAAATGTCACAGCCTTTAAAACTTACAAAGGTGATTTTGTTTTTCTTAATCTCTTGGCAAAGTTTGTATATATTGTCACGGCTGTGGAAATTCACAGAACACCATATAGGTTCCTTAGATCAGTTATCCCAGTAAGTCTGTGTTCAGTTAGATTTCCCCACCGTTGTTTCATGGACTTTATTCGTGTCACGGGGCTGTGATCCTTTGAGATAGTGTTTTTCTTTCTCTATCGTTATTTTAAACAGACATATCTCGCCCACCATTACAACAAACCACGACGCCAACAACACAACCACCCCCAACTACGCCACAACGCCAACCACGCTACGATCGCCACAACAACACCACCACCATTTAACCATCTTCGCCACTACACCAGCTTGCAAACGCCATCCTCCACAGACCACGCTACAACCCTTTCCGCGTTAAAAAGGGGTCCGAGAACGCGGGCATAAAAGAATGAGGAAAATAAACCTCCAATGGTGAGTGTGGGTTTTTTACCGCCTTTTTTCTCCGAGGCTGGTGTGACGAGAAGGGCGAGGTGGCTCGCTTGCGATTGGTGGATACGAGGAGTGAGACGGTCGGAGTTGAGAAACGCCCCTTTTCGAGAAGCTTCTCGAAGGGAGGCGGAGCTGAAAACGGGGAGGGGTGAAGGGCGAAGCCCCAGGCTATATAAGGCGGACAGCCGCGAGCCTTGCTCTCCTCATTTTCGTTGGCGCTCTTCTCCTGGTCTGGTCTCCTCTCTTCGTTTTGCGCCCTTCTCTTGGTCTGGTCTTGTCTTGGTCTCTGAGTCTGTGGAGCGACCCGTACACCAGAGGCGTGGGTCGGTGGAGAGTTCGGGTGACGTACCGGAGACGCGGACGGGAGGCACAGCTCTGCCGGCTGTGGGGTGCGAACCTGCGCATCCATGGAGGAGAGTGCCAGAGAGAGCTCGCCGACCATCGAGGCACCTCGAGGGTGCAGGTAACCTGCTACGGTCTCGCGGGACCCATTCGGTCTCCCAGGTCCCGTGCCATAAAGACCCAAGTGGTCCAGCCTGACCCCCTTGTCTGTGAGGGGGTCTTTTCTTGTGTTTCTTTTGGGTTTTTGAATGAATGTTGTCATGGTGCCGTCTGTTAAGTAAAACTGTTAAGTGACTGTGCATGTACATTATCATTGTAGTCAGTGGTATTGCTTCTATTTGCTTGTACATACGTGCATGACTGCCTGGCTGTACATACGTGCTTAGTTGTAATAAATGTCCTTGCTTGTGAAATGTTTCCCGTTCGTTGCGTCCTCTATTCCCCATTGAAAATGCCATCTTGCATCGCGGAATAATTAGTTGGGTTTTAAACACCCGGTAAGGAGAATCGGATCCGTCGAGGTCGGCGATAATACCCGCTCGGTTATCGCTGTAGAACGGAACGAACCGCTTAAGCGGTTCGTGTCCCAAGCCGACCTGCGGCGAGGTACGGCCCCTCGGTAGGTTACCTGCGCAAGTACTTAGGTATTTCGATATTCGGTGAGTGACCCTATTTCGTGCGGGTATAATGCAGACTGGGCTGTGGTGAGGTTAAACCCCCACCCATGACTGGTTTCTGGCGATAGTTCCAGGAGGGTCACGACTGAATTGTCCATCCGGTGGATGACGCGGTTGCGATTAGAGGTACGCGGCCGATCGTACGCCGGCGGGTGCGAATTCGTAACAATATATCTATATATATATATATATATATATATATATATATATATATATATATATATATATATATATATATATATATATATATATATATATATATATATATATATATTGTGCCACACCATATAGTTCAGGGGTTAAGCTCCAAAATGTGGAAGAATTCTTCAAATTTAGAAGAAAGCACCAAAATGGATGGAAATATGGATTCATATTGATACCTCACAGGAGGTTTTGTAAAACCACTGCCGGATCATCCAAGCCACCACTCGGCCTCTATCCTGTTTATCGGACGATCCGGATAAAGCAGCAGATTCTCGTTAGATCATCATCTATCTGTATGCTGAAAACCGAAGTAAAGAGCTATTCGGCTATCCAGGGTATTGTGTGTGGTCTCTTTCGACGATCTGCCGCTAAATTGGCGATCATGAGGGTGGAAGATTTCGTCTCTAGTCCACCCAGTGGTCTACCTTCACAGTGGTTCATCAGCATTGGGATCAGGACACTGATCTGAAACCGCGAATCTAACAATCTACAGTAATCATGTAAAAACAAGGCCCATCACAGATCTCAACCCTGGATTGTTTTAATTGGCATTTAAGGTTGAACTCTTCTTAACTGTAAGAAATGCATTTTTGTAAAATATTCATGTCAGAAAAATGATTAGAACTGCTTGTATTCATAAATTTGATTGAAATGACAATGCCTTGGCCGATTGACTTCAAATTGAACGTGATGGTAGAACATGACATGAGCTTGCTTCCTTTCAAAATCGGGATGAGGATTCTTTAATAGACTTATGTCCTCTGTTTATATTTCAATTTTCTTCTTCTTCTTGCGTATGGCAGGCGCAGCTTAGCTGCCAGGGTAGCTGTCATTTCTTGGAAGCGCGACTGTGTCGATTATGCAGTGCCCCTCTACCAGTACACAATGGTACTCATTTCGCTGACCTCGGAAGGATGACAGGCTCAGTCAATCCCCTGGTGCATTAATTCAGCGGCCAACGAGGCTTGAACTCAGGACCCTAGGATCCCAAGCCAGCACCCTACCCACTAAGCCAAAACCAGGCTTGCATTTCAATAACATTTGCAGACAAAAAAAGGATTTTTATGCCTCCTAATAGAAGGGAAACACATTTTAAACTCCTTTTAAAGTGAAAAACCTCAATATACTGCCGATTATAACAAACTAACAGGTACCTGCGGAAATACCACGTAATTTAAAAAAGAATGTGACTTCAAGTCCTCAACCCCAACCCACCAAGGCTTCAAAGGTCCAGTGCAATAGTTTAATGTTTGGTTTAATTAAGAAGTTTCACGAAACACGTATTCATTGCTGGTTGCTTGAATAAAAACTCTGCAACAAACATTATTGTGTATTTCAGATGTGTTTTGTACCCCTATTTCCCCGCCCCCAAAACCCGTCGCTGGTACTATGGCAAACACCATGTGACCCTTATACATCATCCCGGGAATGCTCTAACATCCGGAAGTGTATCGCAGTAGAGCTGCATAGTACCCATGCAGGCTCTCTAACAGCGATTTCATCTTCCAGTATAGAAAGAAGAAATGAAATGCCGAATTAGCTTGTGAACAATTTTTCCATAAACACCAAATGTTCATGTTCACATGTGATTGATTTACTATTTTATTTTGACAGCTCTGATAAGGCTCTGATAAGGATAAAGATAATACAAATCATTTTTCTTCCAACATTCAGTGGCAGTAATTCTACCATTATCTTATCTCTAAATATATATACTTCTTTATCATCTTTCAACAATAAAAAATAATTCTCATAGCATCTAGAATTGATAAAAAATGACTCCACATTTACCATGTCGCCACACCCTCGTTTTCCTAATTCCCTCCTTCCCAGGCTCTGGAAGCAGACAGCATGTCAGCATTTGACAGCCATGTGTGTGTATGTCAAGGTGCACATGTTGACTCGGCGCACACACCACCCTTCCAACTCTACGTTTCCATTTTGTTTTCCATGATCAGTGTGACCAGAAGTGTTACAGGCTATGTCTACCGAGGCATTCATACATTGGCGTGATCAGCAATGTTACCGGTATTTATATACAGTGTCATTTTTAATTATCAAAATATGCCAGCATTCATATTTGTGTTCCCGGCATTTGCATAATCATTTTAAATCAATAACGCTGAGGATTTGTCAAGTGGTTTCGAACATTTTCTCCCTCCACATTCGACTCCTCTACCCCCACTCAACTCACTCCTCCCTCACATTCAACCCATTCATCTCTACCTCCACTCCCCTCACTCCCTCTTCTCTCCCTCTCCATCCCCTGTTCATTTCCCTCCACTTCATTAAGTCTCATTCCTCCCATTCTCATTAAGACATTAAAGTGGTGCTTATTTACAGTTCACAAAAATAGCAAACGCTTTTCAAAAAAATGACCTCTCGCCACTCAGTTCGACCCTCAGCATGCTTGTGCTCGCGTAGATATGCTCCCTGACTCCCTTGAGCACTTCCTCGACTCCCTCTTGCTCTTGCACCATGCCCTGAGACTTTCTCTCCTCGACACTGCCGCAATGTCAACCACTTCCACACCAAACTGACTGAAGTATGACGCAAACACAACAAAGATGTACGTGATGTAAAGCTCTCAATGGCACAGCCTGGATTCAAAAAAGAGCTGTTCAAGTTGGCAGAGTCGATTGTATAAAAAGTTTTTGAAATGCTCCCTTATCCAAAATGGGTTCCTTATTACCATTGCTTTCACAGACCTTTTGGTAAGGCTTGTATGCTTCAGCAAAATCATTTTTTTCCCAATCAATTTCCAATCTATCTCGTGGATAAAATGCTTCATCCAGAGAAACGCGAAGTTGTTTCACCTTGGCATTATCACTCAACACATTATTCTTATCAGTAGCAGTATCTCCATTTGGTTTCTTTAAAATGAGCCATCGGTATCGTGGCTTTCCTTCCAGAACACAAATTCCACATGCAAGTGGTTTGGTTTAGTTTAACGTGTTGACATCTTCTTTTTGGATATGATACATTTCGTGTTTTCTTTGAGTTAAGCCTTCTATTCAACATCTCTTCTGTTTTAAGATTCGGAGTATATTCCCTAATATACCAACTAATTTCATCAATAACAAATTTATTCTGAGCATCAAAAGCATTAGTAGCACCAAAAAGCAATCTATTTTCATTATCATTCCTTTGCAGTTGAAATCGAATTTCAAGTCCATACAGAACTTTATTATAATCAAAAAATCCAAATATACCTTTAAGAGGAACTGCCACAGTAAAATTATTACCTGCTTTTGTATCATCATTATACTTTCCTTTTCTTTGACTCTAACTGGGGTCTGCATTTGTTCCCATTATCATATCAGGAATAAAACCTTTGACAACACACTTACCCATTCTATCACTAAATGAATATAGTGTAAATTTCATCAATTCAGATGTAGCAGAGACAAAATCAATTGCTTCAACTTCTTGTGTTCCAATATACAAACAAACACGATCAAACATTTTCCAGAAGAAATCATTTACGAGTGCTGCGTTTGTGTTATTCCCAGCCTTAGTGAATGCAAATTTACACAACAAGAAGCTATCGGCGAGATTCAAATAAGTTTGTTGATTATTTATTTCAAAAACTTTTTGTTCCATTTGTATTCCAGTCTGTTCCTGTGAGAGCATTTACCTTGAAGTAGTCTTCTTTTTAGATCCTCGTGGAGGATCTCTAAGTCTTACTCACATTGTTGTTCTTCATCTTCTTCTTGTGGACTTTTTTGTTTCACAGCCTACAGTTTTCATCGAAACTTCCTGAAACTTGACAGTTATATGTAAAAATACCCTGCGCAGACAGTAACCATCTCCGATTTTGAAAATTCCTCCTCAAAAAAAGTTATGATGTCAAAATATCTCCGCTAATGGAAATCGCCTAAAACATTATCTCCGAAACTCGGCAAGCTTTTTGAATTCTGTTAGCGGGAATCGAACAGGGCATTAGCAGAGATTAATTACCGCACATATGATGCATCACGATGACGTCATATCAATTTCTATGACGTCATTCCTATTTTTGACATTTTTTGTTTCACAACCAAGAGTTTTCATCGGATCTTCGTGAAACTTGCCATGTATATGCAGAAGGGCACACGCAGGCAGTAACCATCTCCGATTTTGGAAATATTCCCAGAAAAAAGTTGACGTCATAATATCGCTGCTAATGGAAATCACCTATATCATTATCTCCGAAACTAGGCAAGCTGTTTGAATTTTGTTTGTGGGAATAAAGCCGGGCATTAGCACAGATAATTTATCGCAAACCTGATACATCACAATGACGTCATATTCATTTTTATGACGTCATCATTAAGAGGATGAGGATCTTTGCTCATTTGAGCTTGTTTAGTAGAGTTTGAGATGATAATGGTATCATCCAAATCATAGGCACTATCAAATGCTTCCATACTTGTATTTATTTTGTAAAAGAAAAAAAGATGTTAAAATTTTTGAAACCCTGACCCAAGTATTTGAATTATTTTCTGTCATTCTTGGTGAGACAACTGAGTTTTTCCTTTCTTAATTTCTTTTATTGCTTGCAATTTATGAGATTCCTTTTGGGTGTCTTTTATACTCTTTATAGCACCCGCTACATTTCCCACAGCAGAAGCAGTTGAACCAATTATGTCTTTATGTTGAAGTATAGTTGAACCTATACCCATTAGAATATCAATTGTCCCATCTCCTTTATTTCAAAATTGATGTCCTACACCCCATTGTCTCTTATGTTTATAGTATCCTTTACCAAGATACATACTTTCACCCTTATAGTATGGGGAAAGGAACATCCCATCCCCTGTAATTATTTTATATTTTCCCAACTTGCGTTTCCTGACAATAACGATTGTATTTATTTATTGGAAAACTTCACATCGGTGAATTCTGATGCATATAAATTCTCCATCCAAAGAAATCATGCGATTATTTTGGTTGGTTATCCTAAAATTTACTCTGCATATGTTTTTTTTCCAGACACGGGTGGATAAACCAGATTTTTTGGTTCCATATTGAATTTATAACCAATTGGGGTTGAGTATGCACTGAATGAAAATATTGTATTTGTTCTTATTCCATCATCACAAGCACCATCAATCAAATCACAGTGAATTAACACCGAATTTATGGCTGAGAATATTTGAATGACATTATCACGATAAAACATTCCATTAGTTTCAATCTTTTTGAAGGAGAAACCCAACAACTTTCTAAATGAATTATCAATTGTGAAATCAACCTTGTAGTTATTTTTTAAGTTTAATCGTTGATTTTGAAGTATGTTTTTGAATATCTAACAATATTTTTTGGTTCATCACCCTGTTCTTTCATAAGGTGAGCAATTTCAGAAGATATTTGAGAAATCTCGTATGTTCCAGGTGAAACTGTTATTTTTGTAACTGCTTCCCGGATTATAAATAAACTTGTCATTTTCTCTGTGATATTAAACAAGGTATTATAAGTTTCCATAGACAATAAAGATGCCTCATATTATTTTGTGTCAAATTGTAGTGGGTATGGGAACGAAGATGTTTGATCAGTCATGAAATTAAAACTAAGGATTGTGCTTCTCATTTATAAGTTTTAAAAAGTCTGTATACAATTATTATAAATCTCTTTTATTTTCTGAAACACCATACTTGTTAAATAGTTTTCAACAGAAGATAATACAAATCATTTTTCTTCCAACATTCAGTGGCAGTAATTCTACCATTATCTTGTCTCAAAATATATATATACTTCTTTATCATCTTTCAACAATAAAAAATAATTCTCATAGCATCGACGATTGATATTTTTTCATTTTCATCATCAGAGAGAATTAAACTCATTTAACATGGGGTAAAATATCATTGTATTGATAGTTATTAATTATTTTCAGATTCATTCACTGGTCTAAAATGGCTGATGCTTCATGAAAACAATTACTTCCAGCCTTCTTACGACTTAACAACAATAACAGTCTATGAACTAATTGTGATGGGTCATTTGGAAGAAAACTAACACCTGAACCGAGGATACTTAAAGCCTGAATAATGTGTTTCTCCTTCTCATTCTTCCTACTTTTACCAGATAGACTAACCCTATAATTAAGAGAGTCCAGCAGATCAATATATACTCTATCATCCTTATTTTCATATCCAGTGGTTTATCAAAATACTTTGATTCAACCCTCACAGTTGAACCTTGTTTTCCATCTTTTGTTAGAAGAAACATTAATCTTGGAGTTAGTTTAACAGGGGGTTGAGCAGAACTCAAGAACCTTAATTCATCATTAAATATCAATCCCTTTTCTTGAACAAGATGAAATATTGCTGGTTGTTATGTTGGAATGAGTCCTGCTATGGTTTTTGAATCCTCTGAATATTCATTGTTTTGAAGAGCATTCACAATATAATCAGGGGGTTGATTAATCTCTTCCAGTTGTTGAAATAATCCTTCATCTTCATATTATAATTCTACTATATGCTCTAATTCTTCCTCTGTCATTTGACTGAAATCTTTTAACATTTGAAGTTTTTTGGAGTATATTCTATTGTGGGAACTGTGGAAGCATCTATAATCTTTTCTTGGGAAGTTTTTAAAAGTAGTTTAAAAAATTTATCTTGTTTTCTTTCAAATGCTTCTTCACCCATTAGGTTCTGTCTGCGTTTCTTCTTTATGTCTTCCTGTTGTTTTACAACTTTTGAAACCAACTCTTGATGTTCCTTAAATCTTCTTGCTCTTTCTTTTGCATCCATTTATTTATTGGAAAATATCATTTAATGAATTGTAAAGATCAACAGGGAAATTTTCCTTTTCTTCATCATTCAAGTAGATGTGTTCAAATAAATCCTTTTCTTTAACTATTTTATCAAATTCTTTATTAACATTAATACGAGTTGTAATTTCTTCTTCACAAATACTTGTATCCCTACTTTTCATACGTTTGCGTTGAGTTTCTTCATCAACATCAAAACCGAATGATAAAATCTTAACCCCATTACCACTCAGATGTTCAATAATTTGTCTCATTCCTTCTGGATTAGTTTCTAATATCCCAAGACCACCAGATTTTAGTTTCTTTAACTCACTCTTACAATGTGAATATTTTGTTGTTCCAAGAGAAACCGCCTCAAATATTTGACCTTCATTCCTCAATCGCATATGTTCCTCTACTGAAACATAGTAATAATCTTCACCTTCTACTTCTCCAGGTCTTATTGCTCTAGTTCAGCGTTTCTCAACCGGGGGCCCGTGGGCCCCTTCGACCGGGGGGGGGGGGCATGAGCGGACGCCGAAAAACTGTGATTCAGAATGCAGAAGCTTGTAATGTACAATTAAGGTGACAAGTCTCCGGTCATAGTGTCAAAGTAAAAAGGGTAGATGAGTTTAACCAAGATTTTAAAAGAGAAGGCGGAGCCCACAGAGCATTTATAGTAAACCAATGTTTACAAAACGTTAGAATTTTGTTTTTTTTCAATTTTTTTCTCAGATGTCGAAGGTTCGAAAATGGAATGACAGCTATGTCAAGTTTGGATTCACGAATGTCAGTCGAGATGGCGTGGACTGCGCGCAATGTCTGCACTGCTCGGTCGTGATGTCAAATGCGTCACTATGTCCTTCCAAACTTTCAAACCATCGCGACAAGATGCATCCTGGAAGGAAGGAAGATAATATTGACGCTCTGTCTGTGAAACGATCACGATATGACCGTGAAGCGACACTTCCAAAATTTGGATTCCGGCCAGAAGAAAAACCTGCTCTTTAATCCAGCTCCGAAGTGGCATACCGAATTGCGAAGTGCAAGAAGCCGCACACTATTGCTGAGGACCTTATCAAGCCATGCACAGAGAAAATGGTGGAATTGATGATCGGACCAGAGGCGAAAAAGAAGATCCAGCAAGTTTCGCTCTCTAGTTACACGATCCGACGACAGATTGATGACATGGCCGTTGATGTGTGCCATCAAGTTTGCTCCGGAATCAAACAAAGCACGCTCCAGGCGAGCCTTCAATTAGACGAGTCTATCAATACCGCCCTGGAGAGCCAGTTGATCGCCTTCGCTCGCTACGAGAGAAAGGGAAAGATGAAGGAAGAGTTCTTGTTCTGCAATACCCTACCAACCACAACGACAGCGGCAGATATCAAAGCTATTGTGGACTCTTTTTTTTTTGAAGCTCATGGACTCGGTTGGCAGAATTTCAAGCACATTTGTACTGATGGTGCCCCAGCGATGGTCGGCGTCAGAGGAGGGTTCGTCACGCTTGTGAAGAACGAATGGCCCCATGTGACATCCTCCCACTGTTCGCTACACCGATACGCTCTTGCGTCAAAGACTCTTCCGCCTCGTTTGCTGGAAGTCATGGACGTCGCGGTCAAAGTGATCAACTTCATTCGTGCGAAGGCCAAAAATCATCGGCTCTTCCAACTCCTGGCCAACGAAATGGGAGCGGAACATGTTGGACTTCTGTTCCACACCAAAGTCCGTTGGCTATCGAGGGGGAAATGCCTCTCTCGGCTGTATGAACTCCGGGTTGAGGTGGAAATCTTCCTGCGAGACAATGAAAACAACCTACATGTAAACTTCGACAATGAAGAGTTCATCATGATGCTCGCCTACCTGGCCGATATATTCGGCCGACTCAACAAAATGAACCAGTCCTTGCAAGGCCGTGATGTGACAGTCAGTGACGTTCAAGACAAGCTTGCCGGACTGTCTGCTATTATGGAAGTCTGGCAGGCACGAATCAAGGCCGGGTCCACTGCCTCATTTCCTTTCTTGGACGAGCACCTGCAGAGGCAGAGGATTGAGCTTCCCGTCGACATCAAAGATTGCATCACTGGACATCTCGACAATCTCTCCGCTGAGTTCAAATCGTATTTCGACGATGCACCGTTGGATGTTCCATGGCACAAAGACCCGTTTAACGCCAAAATTGAGCCTACTGAAGACGAAGCAGAGGAGCTGGCAGAGTTGAAGGTTTCAAAAGCAATGAAGCTGGTCTTCAGTAACAAAGAAGACCACTCCACCTTCTGGTTGTCTGTTCAGGATGCGTATCCACTACTCATCAAGAAGGCATCCATAATGCTCATTCAATTCGCCACAACATATCTTTGTGAATCTGGATTTTCTGACCTTGCGACAATTAAAACGAAGTCCAGAAACCGTCTTGACGTTGGGAACGATATTCGCCTTGCTGTGTCCAAGACGGAGCCGGACATAAGAGGCCTCGTCAGACAAGCCCAACAGCAAGTGTCTTATTGATTCTATTGCTTAGAAAAATGTTTACTTTGATTTATCTTTTAAGACTGAGTAAATAAAATTCAAACCTTGGGATTAATTAATAATTTAATAATGTAAGACAATTGGAAAAAGACTGTATAAGACTAAGAGAAATAATGGTTAAAACCTATAAACCAATGTCATTAACAAAGGGAGAGAAAAAGGAATTTAGAAAGAACAGTATCTGTCATACTTGTGAGGAGAAAATTGAGGGAGAGGTCAAGGTTAGGGATCACTCTCATCTTACTGGTAAATATAGAGGTCCAGCTCATTCCCGTTATAATCTTAATTACAAGCCCCCAAACTTTATTCCTGTCTTTCTTCACAACAATGCTCACTATGACACACATCTATTTATAAATGAACTTTCAAAGACATCTAGAGATATTTCTGCCATTCCTAACACAGATCAAAAATACATCTCATTCACAAAAACAATTCATACATCCCCCATAACCCATATCAGATTTCTTGCCACAGACAAGTTATGGCAAGTCCATTATCTAACTGAGCATCAAATATTAAAAACTTACCGAATCTTAAATCACATTTCTCAAATCAAGAAGAGATTGATCTCTTATTAAAAAAGGGAATATATCCGTTTGACTATATGGATTCATTTGAGAAGTTCAAAGAAACACAACTTCCTTCAAGGGAAAGTTTCTATGGCAAGTTGAATAAAACTCATATTTCCGATAGAGATTGTACACAAGATAAAAGGTTTGGGAGAAGTTTAATATAAAGAATCTTGGAGAATATCATGATTTGTATCTTCAAACTGTTGTTATTGGCTGATGTGTTTGAAACTTTTAGAACAATCTGTCATCTATCTATAATTCCAGCAATCTGTGTCTGTCTGTCTGTCTGTCTGTCTGTCTGTAACTGCTGTTTCTCGGCAACCACTGGTCCGATCTAATTGAAACTTGCCAGGTATATTGCTGGGGACCTGAGTATGTGCCTTTTCAAGGTTTGATATTAATCAGACAAGTGGTTCCCAAGTTATGGCCATTTATTTACCAAACCAATGACAGGACACGTTGCTGCGGAGGTGTGGCTGTTGGGGAAGAGATCCTCAGTTACAAATGACAGGACACGTTGCTTGGCGTTTTTCACCCACAGTATCTATCTTCTACCTATAATTCCAGCAATCTGTTTGTTTGCCTTTTCAAGGTTTGAAATTAATCGGACAAGTGGTTCCCAAGTTATGGCCAAGTTAGAGCGCATTCCCCATTACGGGTTACAACGTACGGACTTCCGGATAGTGATGACTTCCTGTATTATAATAATTTCTCGATTTCTTTTGCGCATTTATAGATAAACACAATGCCCCAATCCAGTCGTCGTTTACAAGAGCGAAGGAACGGCCTGTGTGGTTGTTTGAAAGCTTTTTTTTATTTTTTGCACGTACGGCCACACACGTACGGCCACGAAAGTACAGGCACGCACGTACGGGCACGCGAGAACGAAGGAACGGCCTGTGTGTTTGTTGTGTCTGGCACGCGGTTTGAATGTGTTTTTTTTTTTTGCACGTATGGGCACGCACTTGTAATAAAAATTCTTATGGATTAGACCCCGTTCACTCTTGCACAGCCCCTGGTTTGGCTTGGAGTGCTCTGTTAAAAATGACAAAACAAAATTTGGAATTAATCAGTGATATATATATATATATATATATATATATATATATATATATATATATATATATATATGCTTTTAATGATAGAGAAGGTGAAACGAGGAGGAATATCTCAAGTATGTTCCAAGAGATATGCTAAAGCAAATAACAAATATCTTCCTGATTATAATAAGAATGACGACAACTCTTACCTGATGTATTATGATGCTAACAATTTGTATGGGTGGGTTATGTCTCAATTTTTACCTTATGGAAAACTTAAATGGGTTAAAGAAAAACATTATGTAAAAGTTTTACAACACATTGTTGTCTCCTCTCAAAAAGAATTGGATGAAGCTGAAGTTGGATATTATTTTGAGGTTGATTTAAAATATCCAGAAGAACTTCATCACAAACATAAAGACCTACTTTATGCCCCTGATAAAGAAAGTCCAAGAAAAGAATGGTTAAGTGATTACCAACAGTCATTCAAGAAAAAAGGTAAATCTCCAGAAAAAACTACTTGCTACATTAAATTATAAAGAAAGTTAGGTTTTGCATCAAAGGAACTTGAGACAATATTTATCTGCTGGGTTGAGAGTGAGGAAAATTCATCGGATTTTGAAATTCAAACAAAGTCATTGGTTAAAGAAGTATATTGATTTTAATACAAATAGGAGAACAGACGCAAAAACAGATTTTGAGAAGGACTTTTATAAATTAATGAATAATGCTGTATTTGGAAAGACTATGGAAAATGTTAGGAATCGACAAAACATAAGACTTGCTAAATCTTGGAAACAGGCTTCAAAGTTAATAGACCAAGTTTTGAACGAGCGAAGGTGTTTTCAGAGAACTTTTGTGCTATTCATTTGAAAAAAAGAGAGTATTGAAATGGATAAATCTATTTATATAGGAACATCAATTCTGGACTTGTCAAAGTCGTTAATGTACAAATAACGATTACTATGATAA
>NC_140970.1:48844318-48914318 GCF_056783735.1 Eptatretus burgeri | reverse complement strand
GTGTGTGTGTGTGTGTGTCTGCAACGCGAGGCTCCACAGCACAAACCAGCAAACTGATTATTTTTCAAATGGTAGTCCTTCAAAATAGAGTGTCTATTTACCGTCATTTTTTATGAGGCGTGCCAGTTGGCAAAATACGCAATAGGAAAAATCTTGCCAGGCAGAGGAACAATTGTATGTGAACCAATACGTCTTGGCAACGAATCTTCGTCGGTGGATCAGTCAGAATGAAAAGCATTGTATCCAGCGCTTCAATCCGAGCGAATCCCTCGTCGCCTACCGGCTTGTACATTTATGTATTATAAATAATATATATATATATATATATATATATATATATATATATATATACATATACAGTATACAAATATGTAAAGAGCCGGAGCAGTTCAACATGTTCTTGGAACGAGATATTCACAATTGGCCAAGAAACGATACCCTAAGGTTTTTACAATTCCAAATAGAGTATATGAGTATGTCCAATTATTAAGAAAATTATCTATTTTCTCATTGCATTTCTTCAAATATTGAAAACCAATAAACCTTGGTGTTTCTTCGATAATTGTATCTCGTTAAGATAACATTTTGAACACCCACGTCCACTGTATTTGAAGATATCCAGGTTTTTAATCCTTCCTGACAGCCTCAACACCCTCTCTTTCCTGTTGTGTGGCCAATCTGTGAAGGCATTTAGGGAAAATTTAACATTCACAGGATTGTGCCATTAACTTACATTTCTTATTTAATCTTGAGGCATAAAACTTGCCCAGAGATCCTCAAATCACAATAGCTTACTCTTTGAGAGATACCATATCTTTAACTCCCACAATGTAAACACAGATGGGACAGGCGACTTTGCATGTGCAATGCACAGAGGCCCCCCCACCAGCACTGTATCAGAACGGTACTTTATCAAAGGTATTCTCCTCCAGAGGAAAACTTATTCATGACCAGATAGTTCAAAGGTATGTTATGGTTAGCTAAAACAAATGTCAGGCAAGATGAAGGGGGAAGGGATGCAGGGAGGCGTGTGTGTGTGTGTGTGTGTGTGTGTGTGTGTGTGTGTGTGTGTGTGTGTGTGTGTGTGTGTGTGTGTGTGTGTGTGTGTGTGTGTGTGTGTGTGTGTGTGTGTGTGTGTGTGTGTGTGTGTGTGTGTGTGTGTGACTATGTACAGTACCTGCCTTTATCATTTTCACAACCTTGCAGTGTTCCAGACTCGTTATAGTCCTGTGAATAGAAGCAGCATGGAGGGATTTGCGTCTCAGATGGCTAACCTAAACACCAGAGGACAGGAGTTTGCACCTACCCATCAGCCCCCTCGGTGAGTATGGGAGCACACGGCGATTTGGGGGTCATTTCGCCAATGCATGACATTTCCAGGGCATATTGCAGCTTGGAATCTTCATCATCTTCTCTTGCCCATGGTATCAATTCCATCAGAACAGTGTTGGATGATATACCTTTGGCAATGACAGATGGAAACTACATTGAGTGGTTTATTGGGCCCTTGATTTGTCACCAAAACACTTGAAATTTTAACTCACTAATATAAATATGAAAAACGTTCGGGTGATGGGGCATGGTTTGGGTCATCAAAGTTGCATATATGACAATGTTCGGTGCACCGTTACTCATCACCACCTTTAGAATCACTGCATTATGACAATTTGTATATGGCAAACAAGCAAACATGTTGGTCGGCATACTTGTGCTAAAAAATGCCTGCCATGACCTCAACCTGTTGGTTTTGAGAACGAGGTCATCAAATAATCAATTACAAGCTTAAGCCCCTTACCATGACCATATTCAAATAGTCTTTAAATAAATGCACTTCCCGAAAGTTGTGAGCAGAAATAGCATATATCCTCCATGGCTCGAATCTCGATAACCATCCTCAGCCCCTTCATAAAAATCACATAAAACAATTTTTAAATGACTGGAACTAGAACAAAATATAATTGAAATGTACTGCAGGGTTGATGAAACAATTCCATACCTGTTAAAGAAAGTGGATTATCCTAATCAGTTCTCTACACAGACGGCAAGCAGTTCAAAACACTGCAAGAAAGAAGGCAACGATTTCCCAACAGTGCACGTCACAGTCTAATCTTAGCAGGCTCTCAGCCACGTGGCTAGGGTGTCTGTATTATGGACCTGCTCTTCCAATTGCTCACACTAACTTGTGAACATGAGATTTCAAAAAGAACAGCTCTTGAGTGCCAGCACTCTGGCTCCCGAATCAATCAGAGGCCAATGCAAACAAAACTAGAGCGAATTCAATGGCATACCATCGCAAATCCTCACGCTTCACACCTCAGGCAAAGTTAAAAGATGGCAAAGAGTTCTACCAGGAATTAAAAACGATCTCCCGTTTTGACCACTGTAACCCAAAGTTCCCATCCCATGGGACATGAACCGAAGGTTAAATAAAAAATAAAAACATTTCTTTGCCCACAATGTTGATGGCATGTAATACAAAGTTTAATTTTTTTTTAATGTTTTAAAATGTGCCAGTAATGGCATTTTTTGGTATTTTACCTTTTGACCCTGTCCCAATGGGTGAACCCAAAAATGATACTGCTCTCAAACTTTTTCCATCTGGTGATTATAACTACAAAGTTTGGTGAATTTCTGCACAACCGTTTGAGGAGTTAGCATGATGGCCGGACAGAGCTGATTCCCGCTCCCCCCCCCCCCCAACCACCAAGAAGATTGGGGATAACAAGGTACTTGTTAGTCCCTGAAATGAACTGCTGGTAGATTATATTTAACGACACTTAACATTTCAATTCATTTACAGTGATGTTAATCTACCGGGAAGTTGCAAGAGGGAAGTCAGGTTGAAGATCATTAAAAAGATCAACAAATTGGAGCAAGTAAGAACTTATAATTACATTCTTGTAGGGTTGGCTGGGGGGAAGCTTGGCTCAAGTCTTTAATGAACCGAATGGCCAGGCTTAACGTTCTAAGTAACGAGGGGATAAATTTGTAATTTGTTCAGGATGCCGGCGATAGCTCGCATACTCTTCACAAAGAACATCGTGGGATATTTGCCGTCCACTAATTAATGCTGGCAGATGGGACGCCCGGTTCAGCATCCATCCTAAGGACGATAGACATTGATGAATCGCTCTGCCTGTGAAATACCAGGATGACAGTTTATAGCTGGGCTGGGATTCAAACCCAGGCGAGACAGCTTTGAGGTGAGTGTGCATACCTCTAGTCTAGACGATCCTGCTCGTCCAATTTACCTGATTAAAAAGGTCAAAGAATCAGAATACTGCAGGTTGCAACAAGATTCAATTTATTCAACGTCTGCAAACATTGCGTGCACAATGACATAAAGTAATCACGAGCGGGGTCGCTCTTTCTTTTCCTTGTAGAGGGCCAGCAGAGATACGTTCGCCACCTTCACGACCTTGAAACGCACACCAGGAATGTCTCCCACAGCATGGCCCTTGCGGCCGAAACCTGCCACCAGGACTTCGTCGTTTTCCTGCACATGAAGGGTGACAAAAATGAGCTTTTGCCTTTGCCTTCATATTCATGCACACAAAATAAATAAATAAACAAATACATATAAAAAACTGAGAGAAGCAAAACGATCAGCGGCCCACTCTACGAACCTCAATGAAGTTCAGACAACCATCATTGGGAACGAAGGCTGTGATTTTCTTTCCGTTCTTAATGAGTTGAACACGAACACACTTGCGGATGGCAGAATTTGGTTGTTTGGCCTCAACACCGCTGCAGAGAGGGAGACAAAATGTCAGCGTGCAATGAGATGTGGGGGAGGAAGAAAAGGTAAAGAAAAGTTTGGGTGTTTCCATCCTTAAATACAAAGGCTTTGTTTGCATTTCACATCCCTAGATAACCAATCGCTGAACTGGCCGAGACCTCAGTATGACCTGCAATCCATCGTTACACACGCTCATTATTTCATTGCCAAACGATAAGCACACCTTACAGAGTTGGGAAGTACAGTTCTCTGACGTAGCTTGAGAAATAAGAACCATTGGGCTTTGCGTTATCCAGACAAACATTTTATTTAAAAACAAGGGTTGGCCCAGAGGTTACACTGCCTATCCTACATAGGTAACATCACCTTGTTCTACTTCACTGCTCGATCTCCTCAAATGCCAACATAGTTGCCGTTCAAAAATTGGTTTCTCAATAATGTGGAAGTGGCTGTGTTGACTTTGTGTGTCAGTGCAACGCAATGGTACATTTTACATGGTGGATATGTGGTGGAAGGCACACGAGGGGCAGGGGTTGGGCATTTACACAAACTCACAAAACAGGAAATTGCTTTCTTAGCTACTTGAATAAAGAAAATGGCTAATTAGTTTATGTTTTGTATCCCACTGATAGGCCTGATCTGGATTCGGACCTGAAACAAAATTTAATCGGCTTGTTCTTGTCACTCAACCAACTTGTCCACCAAGTTTCGTCCGAATCCATCCACAACTTTTTGAGATATCATGCTACATATCACTTTTGGTCCCCATCTTGATGGTGAAGAATCAATGAACATCTTGATGGTGAAGAATGTGAGAGTTTGTTCCAAAGGCTGGAAAAAAAGAGGAATGAAAGAGTGAAGGTGAGCAGTGATTCGTGATTGTGGTAGTTTTACCAGAAGGGGGTTGCTGGCGGACCTCGAGCACTGTGGAAATATGGGGGGGGGAGGGAGGGGAGGGAAACATATCGCAGATAGAGCAGGGGGTCGAGACCGGAGAAGATAGAAAGACCACCGACCTACCTGCGGTGAGAGAGTGAGAGGCCCAAAGACTCAGCCTCACCGTGGGAGATACTAATGATCCTAAATGCCTTGGTTTCCACAGCATGAAGTCGAGAAAGGTGAGAGGTAGGAGCACCAGCCCAGAGGGGAGAGCAGTACTCCATCAGGCTGCGGACGAAAGCTTTGCATGTGGTCAGGAGCTCAGGTGAGCAGAGGAAGGATTTTGCACGACGGAGAAATCCCAGTCGGCGACTGGCTTTGGAGGCCAGCTGTAAATGTGGCTTTCCCAGGAAAGATCATGGCAGATAGTGAGACCCAGAAGATTGAATGAAAGGACCTCCTCCAGAGGATTGTTGAGAAAGTAGATGGGATTGGGGGGGGGGGAGGGTGTGTTTCCAAACGGTCCTTTCGGAGAGACATAGTGAGAGTGTGAGATTTGATGGAGAGACATCGTGAGATTTGATGGAGAGACATAGTGAGAGTGTGAGATTTGATGGAGAGACATAGTGAGAGTATTAAAGGAACTTGATCTGCACAATTCAGCAAGACAAATGTGCAGATGACAGCCAGATGTATTCCAACTCAGGAAGACCCTTTACTGCACAATAAAGCCTAATCCTTACACAACAAGTGCAACAACTGAAATTTGAGAACAGAAGAAGTGTTGGAAAGCTCTCAGTAATCCCCAATGCAGTCCAGTTTCATCACTGAGATTTTCATTGCTTTGGATCAAAGAAAATCTGGATCACATCCGATAAGGTTTACAAATGAAGACGTCAAAGCGTTTCCCGAAATGGAGCCAACACATCGCCGGGACAAGTGTGTCCGTGTATCAAGAGAGCAAATCAAGAAATAGGGACGTTTCATCGACTCTGCGGTACATTTCAATATCCATGAATAAAACAAGGACAAATGTATCCAAGAGCCGCGTCCTAAAGGCAATAACAACAACAATTTCCAATATTTCGTCACGTGCCTTGATGGAGCCAATAACGAGACCCGTCATGGAGGCTCCTGTTCATGACGAGAAAATCGTGTATTTACGAAATTACAACACATTAAATGGAATAATCTTTAAATAGTAACGTGAACTTTTCGAAACTTTAAAGCAAATGTCCGAATATTTTTAAAAGTTGATGATAGACGCTCTCAGAAGGCACCCTCAATGCGAGGATGTGTACAGGTGTGTTTAGTATTTAAGGAGATCTGGATCCTGCATATAAAAAAGCAGTCCTAAGGGTTTTGTCTTCACCAGAAGAAGAACAACAACAACGCGGAGCTCTCTTAGAGCGAGCGATCGCTACGTGAGAGCTCCGCGGCTAAAAAGTCAAATCAAAACTTGAACTATCCTCATCCATGCTGATAATAAATGGGAAGTACAACACGTACGAATTTTAAATAAATGTAAATTGAGAAATGAAATGTAGACTTTCTTGAACATTGCTTATTTTCTTAAAACGTTTGACCCCCAGATGCCTCCAAAAAGCATTTCCAACTGTCTCGGGCAGGGGTCGGCAACCATTGACTCGCAAGCCACATCTGGCTCTAATACGATCCCAATGTGACTCGCCGAGCCTCAAAGTTTATCGGTGCAAATGACATAAAGATCAAATAAACTGGCTGAACAATTCATTCAAAATATTATATTTGTTTATAAAACATATTTACAAATGGTCACATGTTGTAATTTTGTGGTGCATATTCATTGAATGTAGATCCACCTGCTGCCCTCCTCGTTAATCTTATTGTTGTTGTTTATTGTCCCAGGCCTGTCCTGGATGAATATGCTCATGATAAGGAGACAAATCTTATTGCTACTTGTATACCTGAGTCTGTAGTTTCATTGTATTTTGATTGGTCAAGATATCTTTCAATCGGTTCATCTGTGAAAGGAATTGAATAGTTTCATCTTCGTTTTTAACGAAAGTTTTCTGGAGTTCCAAGCCTTTAACTAAAAGGGCATTCGGTTGAGCGCATACCTCCGCCACGTAACGCCTAATCCATGAGAACATATCTGGCCCGATACATTTTTGAAATATCATGCTATATAATTGTTTTTGGCCCTATCTCTCAATGGTGAAGAATCACTTTAAAAATTAAATAATTCTCATGTCCAGATTCAGATCTTCACCAAAATCGAATCGATTCGTCCTTGACACACACCAAGTTTTATCCGAATCCATCCACAATTTTTTGAGATATCCTGTAGGCAAGACAGACAGACAGAAAGGGGTGAAACCATAATATAACCTCCTTCACCTTTGGTGGTGGAGGTAATAAAGAGTTGAACATCGCTTGAGTTTTTTGTTAACAGAAAACAGCAAAGGAGCGACAAAATAATCTTTAAATTTTTACTATCTTATTATTACACTTCCCCAATGAAGTAAGTTACGTTAATTGTGTGTTTAAATTGTACGATTGGCTCTTTGTGCACCAACTGGTTGAGGTTTTAATTTTGTTTGGCTCTTCTGCACAAAAAGGTTGCCGACCCTTGGTTTTGGGCAGCGACCATCGTGACTGGTTTAGAGGAGGGCCACTTTTGCCGATAAGACATCAGTGTGAGAGCCACCACACCATCTGCAGGACTCCATAATGGCTGCTATTCGGCCCCACCTTCACATACTCTTCTCCGTTGTGGTTAACTGGGCTGCAAGGATAATTGTTTGTACACTGCAACCATATCCTGATGTCGTTAAGTAGCTTTGATGCTTCATGTTGGAACACTCACTTGAAACCATTCAGTCAATTTGATAGCATTTATGGTGGATTCTGATGGGGCATTTTCACGTGTATTAGCGGGTGCATGTCATGGGCCGCACTTTAATTCACCAGGGGCCACCAGAGGCTCATGGGCCATGCAATGAAGTGCAGGTGTTGAGGGGCTTTGCGGATTCTGGTGCACGAGGTGACCGCAGGTCCACCAGTCCTCCGCCCACGCTGCGCTCACCAGATATATTTTTCATTCAAGACATCCATTTCACAAGTGTGAAATACGAGTCAAACTCGAAGGGCACGCGGTAGAGCGCATACCTCCGCCACACAATGCCTGATCCACGAGGACATGTCAGGCCCATTACATTTTTGAAATATCATGCTAATACAGTACTATATCGTTTTTGGCCCTATTTTTAAATGGTGAAGAATCACTTTTAAAATTTTAGTAGTCGGATCCGATCTGGATCTTCACCAAAATCTAATCAGTTCGTCCTCGTCACACATCCAACCTGTCCACAAAATTTCATCCGGATCCATTGCACAACTTTTTGAGATATCCTGCACAAAAACAGACAGACAGACAGACAGACAGACAGAAAGGGGTGAAAACATCACCTCCTTCACCTTCGGTGGTGGAGATAATAAAAGAAACAACAGAAAAAAAACATCAAAAATCTCAATGTAATCACGACCAACTCCACTTACATTTTCTCCAATACGATGCCTTTGGCGTGCGAAGCTCCACCAAACGGATTAGCTTTGAGCGCAGTTCCCAAGTGCGCTTTCTTGTATTGCTTATCATTCCAGCGCTGCTTCCGACGATGGGTTCTGAGCTTACGAGCTGTGCGTAGACCTCTGCACTTGCCTGTATGGAAAGGAGCAAAGTGGTACTTACAGGGTTCAGTTTGGCCAAATACCCAAAAACAAGACAGTAAAACAAATCGTTCATAAATCCTTAACTGGACCATAACACTGTACAAAATAGCAACAACGTCCCTTCACTAACATTAGTTATGCCTGACAGGATGGTACAAAGGCAATGCATTAGTCTTTGAGTTTAGACTGGGTTCGATTCCCCATCTGACCAGCCTGTAAAAATTCAGCTTCGCTCGCAGGGTGAGCTGCATCACAAGGTACATACACCACCCCCTCAGATGGACGTTAAGCTGGCTGTCCCGATTGCTTGCGTTATTTGGTGGATGTTAAACATCCTGCATTGTGTTTCGGGGGGTGGGGGGGGGAGGGACTAGACGAGTCATCACGAGAAACCTGAACAAATTACACATTTCTGCCACCTTCAGTCGATGAACGTCAGGCCTGACCGACCGGTTCGTGAAAGACTTGGGCAACAAAAAAACCCGTTCCCTGGACGACCCCACAACTACACGTTGGGAACGCCTGCAGGCGCCAAAGAAGTTACTAACTACGAAGATCGGCGAACCAATCACGAAGCTGAACATCGACAAAGATCAAAAGGAACAAAATATAAATAAAAATAAACAAGTTTAAAAAAAAAATTACTCATCGCATCTCAATGTGCCCTCCGTTTTGATCGAACAGATTACATGAACCGACTGGAGTCGACAATTAAAAGAACAAACGTCGATGTATAAACAAGAAGATGAACTCGGTACAGTACGTGGACGCTCGGCCGCGTGCGAGCGGCCATCTCGGCCGGCAAGCCTGACTAGGCCCGAGGCCTATAACTACCGATAACAGCACACAGAATGGACGACGATCGTGCACTGAAGGTCATGGGCGACCAGTCGGAAGGCGAATGTTCGATGCGACATTAAAAGGATCCTGATGCCGCCGACAAGGGGTCCGCCAACACAACTCCAGAAACCCACCCATGATGGCAGCGCGAGATGAATGAGCGAAGAGAAATCCCAGAATCCTCCGCGAGTATTTTTTCTCATATTATTCATTCCTTCTTTCGCTCGATAATTCATTCCCACTTGAGCTCGCTAATTCATTCGGTCAAGCGAATTGTGCGTTATATTTCTGAATAATCCATTCCCAGGCCGTTCACATTTTCATTACCGTTATATATTACATCGATCGTGAAAAAAAAATTAATGCTTTTAGGGAATAAATTCAAACAAAAGTGTCGGCCGGGAATGATTAATATACCGTCCCGGCTGAGGTCGAGTTGTTCACGGTTTCATTTGAACACATCCAGATGATCAAAAAGAATAAGACGAAAGCAGAAGTCGGTCTGAGGTCTAACAGGCCGCCAGCACACCACACCACCCCACCCCACACCACACCACCCCACCCCCACTCCACACCACACCACCCCACCCCACACCACACCACCCCACCCCACACCACACCACCCCACCCCCACTCCACACCACACCACCCCACCCCACACCACCCCACCCCCACCCCACACCACACCACCCCACACCACCCCACCCCCACTCCACACCACACCACACCACTCCACTCCACTCCACACCACTCCACTCCACACCCCACACTACACCACCCCACCCCCACACCACACCACTCCACACCACCCCACTCCACTCAATGAACCATATTGTTTTTTTTCAGGTGTTTGGGTTCGGTTACTCAACTCGGAACCTGCTGCTGCTCCTCTTCCTCTCTCAGCGGTGGTTGCAACACTGATCACAACTGGATTGGTCACGTCCACAGCGATTGTATACCGAGGAGTGAAGTCACCGGAAGTTCACTTTCCGCCATCTTGTCTCCCCCAAAACATCACTGCAGCGAAGTACGAAAACAGCAGACTGGCAATAAGAAATCTCCAAATGCAAACAATAAACTTTGCATGTAACTCATGGAAGGTTTTATGAGTTGGTGTAATGAACTTGTAGAAATCACAGACCTCGTGTGACCGTGAGAGAATGTCACTTTGCGTGGTTTAATCACCTTTTACGTCTGTGCGCTGACGGGGAACGTTGACATTTCACATTTTCATGTGTTCAGTGTATTTTGTGACGTCATACACACGGTGATTAAACGCAGGTGGTGACCTTTCGGCCCATCATACCTGCACCACATCAACACAAGAAAATTCTGGACTTTCTTTTTTCCAACTTCCAGAGGAGTGGGCATGTCTTGGGTAAAAAAAAAAACATCAACCACACCACACCCCTTGACAAGACCCACCCCCATCAACCACACAACACCCCTTGACAAGACCCAACCCCATCAACCACACAACACCCCTTGACAAGACCCACCCCCATCAACCACACAACACCCCTTGACAAGACCCACCCCCATCAACCACACAACACCCCTTGACAAGACCCACCCCCATCAACCACACAACACCCCTTGACAAGACCCACCCCCATCAACCACACAACACCCCTTGACAAGACCCACCCCCATCAACCACACAACACCCCTTGAAAAGACCCACCCCCATCAACCACACAACACCCCTTGACAAGACCCATCCCCATCAACAACACTGCAGACATGCACATAATCATCCATCAATGCTCAAGCTTGCAAAAAGACCTGCCAACATCCCTCTACCCCTCTCTCTCTCTATGGAGTGCAGCCTGTGGCTTCTGGTTACATCATTGGTTGGGATGCGGCTGTGCCGCTGATGCAGTGTCCCCCTTACCAGTACACGCGTACTCATTTTGCCGACCTCGGAAGGATGACGGGCTGAGTCAACCTCCTGGTGTATATTAATTCAGCGGCCAACGGGACTTGAACTCAGGACCCTGGGATCCCAAGCCGCCACCCGAACCACGAAGCCAACACCAGGCTTTTTCCTCTACCCCTCAATCTCCATAACATCCAGGTTCCTATCTAATTCCAATTTAAACCCATCTACTGTTTCTGTCACCAATTCCTTTCCAGGGAGACCGTTCCATGCATTAACTACTCTTTGAGTGAAAGACCCCTACCTCACTACCTTCTTAACTCGAATCTTCTTTACTCTCAAGCGGTGCCCCTGGTGCGATCACTGTGTCTACTCTGCTGAATAATTCTTCTGCACTTATTTTGTCGATGCCCTTAAATACCTTAAACATCTCAATCATATCGCCTCGTAACCTCTTTCTTTCTATTGCATAAATCCCTATCTCCTTCAACCGCTCCTCAGCTGAGTCGAGTGAGGCCCGGAATCAATCTGTTCGCCCTGCGTTGAACCCTTCGACATGGCGGCGATGTCCTTCCTGAGTTGTGGTGACCAAAACTGCACACAATATTCTAGACGTGGCCCTCACTAAATTCCTGGGCTATGTTAACAACTCTTTTGATATATAATTGATCCCCCTCCAAATACAACTGAAAACCAGATTTGCTTCACATTTTGCTGCCTGGCACTGTGCTGCCTGCTTACCTCCCATTTCTCTTACCACCCTGAGATCCTTCCCCCATGTGACACACTCCAACATTACCCCTTGTATCCTGTAATCTCTATTTATATTGTTCTTCGGAAGAACTTCTTCCCCATCCCCAACACCTTACACTTGCTCAGGTTAAATTACATTCTCCAATCTTTTGCCCAATCTATGAGAGTATCAACACTTTCCTGAATCTGATCACCACCCCCTCTGCTATCCACCTTCCCTCCAAGCTTTGTGTCATCTGCAAATTTGGAAAACCTCATCACCCCTCTCTCCAAATCATTGATGCAAATAATTAATAGTAATGGTCCAAGTTCAGATCCCTGAGTACATATAAAGTTGACAACATTAAGAGAAGAAAGAGAGGTGGGATGGAAGGGATCCATGGTGTTAGGGAGAGAAGTGACTGAGGGGGAGAGTCTGATGTGGGGGGGGGGGGTTCCTTCCCCCACTCCTCCAAATGGTAGGGGAATGTTGATTTAACCTGAAGTTTGTACATTCTAAAACATTATTGTGTGTAAAATGAAAGCAGTCTGATCATCTTCTTCATTTATTGATGTAATTTTTCAGTTTTTAACACGAAACTCCTGAATATGTTTTGAACTTTGCATTGTATAACACACTGGGAGTGTTGAGATGGGGGTGGGGGTACCCCACGCTGCCTGTGAGAAAAGTACACAGCTTCATGATATTATTTACGAGAAGGATATTATATTTATAAGGTTTCAGAATGTGTTGGACATTGAAAGGCTATGTATGGAGTTATTGGCCTCGTCATAGTTAACTTTTGCCTGCGAACTTTGGTCTCAAAACGGCCTTCAAGCCAACATCTCGTAGCTTACAACCTTGCCCCGAAAACATGAAGAAACGTAGAATGAACAAAAAATTGCCTAAAATAACAAAACATATTTTAAATAACATAAAAACATGACTTTAGTTTTGTTTTGTTATTGATGAAGTGACCTGGAGCCTAATGTAACTTGGATGTTAGGCCTATGTTTGTTTTCTGATCCAAGCCTGTGTCAGGCCTCATAATATGCATTGATCGCCTCCTTGCAATTGCCAAGGAGCTCCAAGGGAATTTTCCGGAATTCGATTGAGTAATAGGAACAGTAATTTACTTCAAAATCCATTCAAATATTAGACATAAGTTAAAATATATTTGAAGAAATATATTTTGCAAAATCGGCCGGGCCCGGTTCAACGTTGCATGTTACGACAGTTCGCCTCTTTTGGGGGAGACAAGATGGCGGAAAGTGCACTTCCAGTGGCTTCACGCACGAGCCGTCGTGACCAATCCAGTAGTACAGATCAGTGGGTTGAAAGCCCTAAATCTCAACCAGGAAGTCAGGACCATCTCCTTGGCCATATCTCAGGCATTTCAAATGGTCTTTGCATGTGCCATTTGTAATACTGATATAATGTATTAGCGCCATCTGGTGTAAATCTTCTTTGAATTGGAATGGCGTCTTCAGAACCACGAGGCTCCTCCATACGTGCCACACACCAAAACAACTAAATCTATCTAAACCAATAATATTCTTAATCTTAATAATTCTTAAAAATTTTCGGATTTCAGGGGAGGGGGGGGGGATTATTTTTTTAGGTTGAACAATTTTCAAACGATTTATTGCGTTGAATACGTCATCTGAATAGGCTTCCCAAGCAATAAAAAATGAGCGGAACAAAAGATCTGCATTAAACGAACTAAAATTCTGCATTTAACAAACAAAAATTCTGCGTTTAACAAACAAAAATTCTGCGTTTAACGAACAAAAATTCTGTGTTAAAAAAACAAAAATTCTGCGTTTAACGAACTAAAATACTGCGTTTAACGAAAAAAATTTCTGTGTTAAATAAAACAAAAATTCTGCGTTTAACGAACAAAAATTCTGCGTTTAACGAAACTAAAATTCTGCACTTAACGAACAAAAATTCTGCATTTAACGAACAAAATTGCTGCATTTAACGAACAAAAATTCCGCGTTTAATGAACAAAAATTCTGCATTTAACGAACAAAATTGCTGCGTTTAACGAACAAAAATTCTGCGTTTAACGAACAAAAATTCTGCGTTTAACGAACAAAAATTCTGTGTTAACAAAAACTCTGTGTTAAACAAACAAAAAATCTGCATTTAACGATCAAAAATTCCGTGTTTAACGAACTAAAATTCTGCGTTTAACGAACAAAAATTCTGCGTTTAATGAACAAAAATGCTGCATTTAACGAACAAAAATGCTGCGTTTAACGAACAAAAATGCTACGTTTAACAAACAAAAATGCTACGTTTAACAAACAAAATTGCTGCGTTTAACGAACAAAAATTCTGCGTTTAACGAACAAAAATTCTGCGTTTAACGAACAAAAATTCTGTGTTAAACAAACAAAAAATCTGCATTTAACGATCAAAAATTCCGTGTTTAACGAACTAAAATTCTGCGTTAAACGAACAAAAATGCTGCATGTAGCGAACAAAAATTCTGCATTTAATGAACAAAAATGCTGTGTTTAACGAACAAAAATGCTGTGTTTAACAAACAAAAATGCTGCATGTAATGAACAAACATTCTGCATTTAATGAACAAAAATGCTGCGTTTAACTAACAAAAATTCTGTGTTAAACAAACAAAAATTCTGTGTTAAACAAACAAAAATTCTGCGTTTAACGAACAAAAATTCTGCGTTTAACGAACTAAAATTCTGCGTTTAACGAACAAAAATTCTGCGTTTAACGAACAAAAATTCTGCGTTTAACGAACAAAAATGCTGCATTTAACGAACAAAAATGCTGCGTTTAACGAACAAAAATGCTGCGTTTAACGAACAAAAATGCTGCGTTTAACGAACAAAAATGCTGCGTTTAACAAACAAAAATGCTGTGTTTCACGAACAAAAATTGTGCGTTTAACGAACAAAAATGTTATGTTTAACGAACAAAATGCTGTGTTTAACAAACAAAAATTCTGTGTTAAACAAACAAAAATTCTGCGTTTAACGAACAAAAATTCTGCGTTTAACGAACTAAAATTCTGCGTTTAACGAACTAAAATTCTGCGTTTAACGAACAAAAATGCTGCATTTAACGAACAAAAATGCTGCGTTTAAGGAACAAAAATGCTACATTTAACAAACAAAAATGCTGCGTTTAACAAACAAAAATGCTGTGTTTCACGAACAAAAATTGTGCGTTTAACGGACAAAAATGCTGCATTTAACAAACAAAAATTCTGCGTTTAACGAACAAAAATTCTGCGTTTAACGAACTAAAATTCTGCGTTTAACGAACAAAAATGCTGCGTTTAACTAACAAAAATTCTGTGTTTAACGAACTAAAATTCTGCATTTAACGAACAAAAATGCTGCGTTTAACTAACAAAAATTCTGTGTTTAACGAACAAAAATGTTATGTTTAACGAACAAAAATGCTGCATTTAACGAACAAAAATGCTGCGTTTAATGAACAAAAATGCTGCATTTAACAAACAAAAATTCTGCGTTTAACGAACAAAAAATTCTGCGTTTAACGAACTAAAATTCTGCGTTTAACGAACAAAAATGCTGCGTTTAACTAACAAAAATTCTGTGTTTAACGAACAAAAATGTTATGTTTAACGAACAAAAATGCTGTGTTTAACGAACAAAAATGCTGCGTTTAACAAACGAAAATGCTGCGTTTAACGAACAAAAATGCTGCGTTTAACGAACAAAAATTCTGCGTTTAACGAACAAAAATTCTGCGTTTAACGAACAAAAATTCTGTGTTAAACAAACAAAAATTCTGCGTTTAACGAACAAAAATTCTGCGTTTAACGAACAAAAATTCTGCGTTTAACGAACTAAAATTCTGCGTTTAACGAACAAAAATGCTGCATTTAACAAACAAAAATTCTGTGTTAAACAAACAAAAATTCTGTGTTAAACAAACAAAAATTCTGCGTTTAACGAACAAAAATGCTGCGTTTAACGAACAAAATGCTGCATTTAAAGAACAAAAATTCTGCGTTTAACGAACAAAAATTCTGCGTTTAACGAACAAAAATGCTGCATTTAACGAACAAAAATGCTGCGTTTAACGAACAAAAATGCTACGTTTAACAAACAAAAATGCTGTGTTTCACGAACAAAAATTGTGCGTTTAACGAACAAAATGCTGCATTTAACAAACAAAAATGCTGCGTTTAACTAACAAAAATTCTGTGTTTAACGAACAAAAATGTTATGTTTAACGAACAAAAATGCTGTGTTTAACGAACAAAAATGCTGCGTTTAACGAACGAAAATGCTGCGTTTAACGAACAAAAATGCTGCGTTTAACGAACAAAAATTCTGCGTTTAACGAACAAAAATTCTGCGTTTAACGAACTAAAATTCTGCGTTTAACGAACTAAAATTCTGCGCTTAACAAATCAAAATTCTGCATTTAACGAACAAAATTGCTGCGTTTAACGAACAAAAATTCTGCGTTTAACGAACAAAAATTTTGCGTTTAGCGAACAAAAATTCTGCGTTTAACAAACAAAAATGCTGCGTTTAACAAACAAAAATTCTGCGTTTAACGAACAAAAATTTTGCGTTTAGCGAACAAAAATTCTGCGTTTAACAAACAAAAATGCTGCGTTTAACGAGCAAAAATGCTGCATTTAACGAACAAAAATTCTGCATTTAACGAACAAAAATTCTGTGTTAAACAAACAAAAATTCTGCGTTTAACGAACAAAAATTCTGCGTTTAACGAACTAAAATTCTGCGTTTAACGAACTAAAATTCTGCGCTTAACAAATAAAAATTCTGCATTTAACGAACAAAATTGCTGCGTTTAACGAACAAAAATTCTTATTTTAACGAACAAAAATTTTGCGTTTAGCGAACAAAAATTCTGCGTTTAACAAACAAAAATGCTGCGTTTAACAAACAAAAATTCTGCGTTTAACGAACAAAAATTTTGCGTTTAGCGAACAAAAATTCTGCGTTTAACAAACAAAAATGCTGCGTTTAACGAGCAAAAATGCTGCATTTAACGAACAAAAATTCTGCATTTAACGAACAAAAATTCTGTGTTAAACAAACAAAAATTCTGCGTTTAACGAACAAAAGTTCTGCGTTTAACGAACTAAAATTCTGCGTTTAACGAACTAAAATTCTGCGCTTAACAAATAAAAATTCTGCATTTAACGAACAAAATTGCTGCGTTTAACGAACAAAAATTCTGCGTTTAACAAACAAAAATGCTGCATTTAACAAACAAAAATTCTGCGTTTAACGAAGAAAAATTTTGCGTTTAGCGAACAAAAATTCTGCGTTTAACAAACAAAAATGCTGCGTTTAACGAGCAAAAATGCTGCATTTAACGAACAAAAATTCTGCATTTAACGAACAAAAATTCTGTGTTAAACAAACAAAAATTCTGCGTTTAACGAACAAAAATGCTGCGTTTAACGAACAAAAATGCTGCATTTAACGAACAAAAATTCTGCATTTAACGAACAAAAATTCTGCATTTAACGAACAAAAATGCTGCGTTTAACGAACAAAAATGCTGTGTTTAACAAACAAAAATGCTGTGTTTCACGAACAAAAAATGTGCGTTTAACGAACAAAAATGCTGCATTTAACAAACAAAAATGCTGCGTTTAACCAACAAAAATTCTGTGTTTAACGAACAAAAATGTTATGTTTAACGAACAAAAATGCTGTGTTTAACGAACAAAAATGCTGCGTTTAACGAACAAAAATGCTGCGTTTAACGAACAAAATGCTGCATTTAACAAACAAAAATGCTGCGTTTAACTAACAAAAATTCTGCGTTTAACAAACAAAAATGCTGTGTTTAACGAACAAAAATGCTGCGTTTAACGAACGAAAATGCTGCGTTTAACGAACAAAAATTCTGCGTTTAACGAACAAAAATTCTGCGTTTAACGAACAAAAATTCTGCGTTTAACGAACAAAAATTCTGTGTTAAACAAACAAAAATTCTGCGTTTAACGAACAAAAATTCTGCGTTTAACGAACTAAAATTCTGCGTTTAACGAACAAAAATTCTGCGTTTAAAGAACAAAAATTCTGCGTTTAACGAACTAAAATTCTGCGCTTAACAAATAAAAATTCTGCATTTAACGAACAAAATTGCTGCGTTTAACGAACAAAAATTCTGCGTTTAACGAACAAAAATTTTGCGTTTAGCGAACAAAAATTCTGCGTTTAACAAACAAAAATGCTGCGTTTAACGAGCAAAAATGCTGCATTTAACGAACAAAAATTCTGCATTTAACGAACAAAAATTCTATGTTAAACAAACAAAAATTCTGCGTTTAACGAACAAAAATTCTGCGTTTAACGAACTAAAATTCTGCGTTTAACGAACTAAAATTCTGTGTTAAACAAACAAAAATTCTGCGTTTAAAGAACAAAAATTCTGCGTTTAACGAACTAAAATTCTGCGCTTAAATAAAAATTCTGCATTTAACGAACAAAATTGCTGCGTTTAACGAACAAAAATTCTGCGTTTAGCGAACAAAAATTCTGCGTTTAACGAACAAAAATGCTGCGTTTAACGAGCAAAAATGCTGCATTTAACGAACAAAAATTCTGCATTTAACGAACAAAAATTCTATGTTAAACAAACAAAAATTCTGCGTTTAACGAACAAAAATTCTGCGTTTAACGAACTAAAATTCTGCGTTTAACGAACAAAAATTCTGTGTTAAACAAACAAAAATTCTGCGTTTAAAGAACAAAAATTCTGCGTTTAACGAACTAAAATTCTGCGCTTAAATAAAAATTCTGCATTTAACGAACAAAATTGCTGCGTTTAACGAACAAAAATTCTGCGTTTAGCGAACAAAAATTCTGCGTTTAACGAACAAAAATGCTGCGTTTAACGAGCAAAAATGCTGCATTTAATGAACAAAAATTCTGCATTTAACGAACAAAAATTCTGTGTTAAACAAACAACAATTCTGCGTTTAACGAACAAAAATTCTGCGTTTAACGAACTAAAATTCTGCGTTTAACGAACAAAAATTCTGTGTTAAACAAACAAAAATTCTGCGTTTAAAGAACAAAAATTCTGCGTTTAACGAACTAAAATTCTGCGCTTAAATAAAAATTCTGCATTTAACGAACAAAATTTCTGCGTTTAACGAACAAAAATTCTGCGTTTAACGAACAAAAATTCTGCGTTTAGCGAACAAAAATTCTGCGTTTAACGAACAAAAATGCTGCGTTTAACGAACAAAAATGCTGCATTTAACGAACAAAAATTCTGCATTTAACGAACAAAAATGCTGCATTTAACGAACAAAAATGCTGCGTTTAACGAACAAAAATGCTGTGTTTAACAAACAAAAATGCTGTGTTTCACGAACAAAAAATGTGCGTTTAACGAACAAAAATGCTGCATTTAACAAACAAAAATGTTGCATTTAACCAACAAAAATTCTGTGTTTAACGAACAAAAATGTTATGTTTAACGAACAAAAATGCTGTGTTTAACGAACAAAAATTCTGCGTTTAACGAACAAAAATGCTGCGTTTAACGAACGAAAATGCTGCGTTTAACGAACAAAAATGCTGCGTTTCACGAACAAAAATTCTGCGTTTAACGAACAAAACTTCTGCGTTTAACGAACAAAAATTCTGCGTTTAACGAACAAAAATTCTGCGTTTAACGAACAAAAATTCTGCATTTAACGAACAAAAATTCTGTGTTAAACAAACAAAAATTCTGCGTTTAACGAACAAAAATTCTGCGTTTAACGAAATAAAATTCTGCGTTTAACGAACAAAAATTCTGTGTTAAACAAACAAAAATTATTCGTTTAAAGAACTAAAATTCTGCGTTTAACGAACAAAAATTCTGTGTTAAACAAACAAAAATTCTGCGTTTAAAGAACAAAAATTCTGCGTTTAACGAACTAAAATTCTGCGCTTAAATAAAAATTCTGCATTTAACGAACAAAATTGCTGCGTTTAACGAACAAAAATTCTGCGTTTAACGAACAAAAATTCTGCGTTTAGCGAACAAAAATTCTGCGTTTAACGAACAAAAATGCTGCGTTTAACGAACAAAAATGCTGCATTTAACGAACAAAAATTCTGCATTTAACGAACAAAAATGCTGCATTTAACGAACAAAAATGCTGCGTTTAACGAACAAAAATGCTGTGTTTAACAAACAAAAATGCTGTGTTTCACGAACAAAAAATGTGCGTTTAACGAACAAAAATGCTGCATTTAACAAACAAAAATGTTGCGTTTAACCAACAAAAATTCTGTGTTTAACGAACAAAAATGTTATGTTTAACGAACAAAAATGCTGTGTTTAACGAACAAAAATGCTGCGTTTAACGAACAAAAATGCTGCGTTTAACGAACGAAAATGCTGCATTTAACGAACAAAAATGCTGCGTTTCACGAACAAAAATTCTGCGTTTAACGAACAAAAATTCTGCGTTTAACGAACAAAAATTCTGCGTTTAACGAACAAAAATTCTGCGTTTAACGAACAAAAATTCTGCATTTAAGGAACAAAAATTCTGTGTTAAACAAACAAAAATTCTGCGTTTAACGAACAAAAATTCTGCATTTAACGAACAAAAATTCTGTGTTAAACAAACAAAAATTCTGCGTTTAACGAACAAAAATTCTGCGTTTAACGAAATAAAATTCTGCGTTTAACGAACAAAAATTCTGTGTTAAACAAACAAAAATTATTCGTTTAAAGAACAAAAAATCTGCGTTTAACGAACAAAAATTCTGTGTTAAACAAAAATTCTGTGTTGAACAAACAAAAAATCTGCATTTAACAAACAAAAATTCTGCGTTTAACGAACTAAAGTTCTGCGTTAAACGAACAAAAATGCTGCATGTAGCGAACAAAAATTCTGCATTTAATGAACAAAAATGCTGTGTTTAATGAACAAAAATGCTGTGTTTAACAAACAAAAATGCTGCATGTAACGAACAAACATTCTGCATTTAATGAACAAAAATGCTGCGTTTAACTAACAAAAATTCTGTGTTAAACAAACAAAAATTCTGCGTTTAACGAACAAAAATTCTGCGTTTAACGAACAAAAATTCTGCGCTTAACAAACAAAAATTCTGCATTTAATGAACAAAATTGCTGCGTTTAATGAACAAAAATTCTGCGTTTAACGAACAAAAATTCTGCATTTAACGAACAAAAATTCTGCGTTTAACGAACAAAAATTCTGCGTTTAACGAACAAAAATTCTGTGTTGAACAAACAAAAAATCCGCATTTAACGAACAAAAATTCCGCGTTTAACAAACAAAAATGCTGCATGTAGCGAACAAAAATGCTGCATTTAACAAACAAAAATTCTGCATTTAACGAACAAAAATTCTGTGTTAAACAAAAATTCTGTGTTGAACAAACAAAAAATCTGCATTTAACGAACAAAAATTCCACGTTTAACGAACTAAAATTCTGCGTTAAACGAACAAAAATGCTGCATGTAGCGAACAAAAATTCTGCGTTTAACGAACAAAAATTCTGCGTTTAACGAACAAAAATTCTGTGTTAAACAAAAATTCTGTGTTGAACAAACAAAAAATCTGCATTTAACGAACAAAAATTCTTCGTTTAACGAACAAAAATGCTGCGATTAATGAACAAAAATGCTGCGTTTAAGGAACAAAAATGCTGCGTTTAACAAACAAAAATGCTGCGTTTAACCAACAAAAATTCTGCGTTTAACGAACAAAAATGTTATGTTTAAAGAACAAAATGCTGTGATTAACGAACAAAAATGCTGCGTTTAACAAACGAAAATGCTGCATTTAACGAACAAAAATATTATGTTTAACGAACAAAAATGCTGCATTTAACGAACAAAAATTCTGCGTTTAACGAACAAAAATTCTGCGTTTAACGAACAAAAATTCTGCGTTTAACGAACAAAAATTCTGCGTTTAATGAACAAAAATTCTGCGTTTAACGAACAAAAATTCTGCGCTTAACGAACAAAAATGCTGCATGTAACGAACAAAAATTCTGCATTTAATGAACAAAAATTCTGTGTTTAACGAACAAAAGTGCTGTGTTTAACAAACAAAAATGCTGCATGTAATGAACAAAAATTCTGCATTTAATGAACAAAAATGCTGAGTTTAATGAACAAAAATTCTGCGTTTAACGAACAATAATTTTGCGTTTAATGAACAAAATGCTGCGTTTAACAAACGAAATGCTGCATGTAACAAACAAAAATTCTGCGTTTAATGAACAAAAATGCTGCGTTTAACGAACAAAAATTCTGCATTTCACGAAAAAAAATGCTGCGTTTAACGAACAAAATTCTGCGTTTAATGAACAAAAATGCTGTGTTTAACAAACAAAAATGCTGCATTTAACGAACAAAAATTCTGCGTTTAACGCACAAAATGCTGTGTTTAACACAATAATGTTGTGTTTAACGAACAAAAATACTGTGTTTAACGAACAAAAATGCTGTGTTTAACGAACAAAAATGCTGCGTTTAACGAGTGAAAATGCTGCGTTTAATGAACAAAAATTCTGCGTTTAATGAACAAAAATGCTGCATTTAACAAACAAAAATTCTGTGTTTAACGAACAAAAATACTGCATTTCACGAACAAAAATTCTGCATTTAACGAACAAAAATGCTACGTTTAACGACCGAAGGCATCAATAGTTTTGCCGTCTATTGCAATTTTTCAATGATGCTCTGCAAAAAAACATTTCCCTCAATACGAATGATTTGAATGATGAACTTTTGCAGATTTTATGAATGCTGCTGTTCAAATAATATAAGACTGTTTATGTTTTGCAATAAATTATGTTTCAATATTTAAGGAAAATATTTATTGGAATAATTCTGAAAATAAATTTTTGGTTTTTTAATTAATTTAGTGTTGATAATGTGGTCGGGGGAAATTTCATTATTCGGCAATTTCAAAGGAGGAAACAATACTAAAAAGGTAAAGAAACCCTGATCTAAACGAATAAAAGGTAGTGTGTGTGTGTGTGTGTGTGTGTGTGTGTGTGTGTGTGTGTGTGTGTGTGTGTGTGTGTGTGTGTGTGTGTGTGTGTGTGTGTGTGTGTTTTCGTGCGTGCGTGCGTGCGTGCGTGTGTGTTGATTGGTATCTTCATATGCGAGTTTCAGAATGTGGAATGGAGTCCTCCAAGGGTGGGCTCAAAGTATCCACCTTCATTTCAGTAAGAGAGTCATTTCATTTCGGTCACGATTCATGGACCAAGCTGTGAAGTTTTCTGTTCTCAAAGTTTGGTGCCGAGGGCTCTCTTCAGGATCATCACTGAGCCCCGGACGGCTTCCAGCTGTTGTTCGTTTGTAATAATATTCCCAGGGATGGTTTTTATTAATACATCTGTGAGGTTCTTTGTCATTATTCTCATAGGTCCAACTATCACTCGAACAACTTTGGCATTCTTCAGCTTCCAGGATCTTTTCACTTCATTCTTGAGGTCTTGGTATCCGGTCATTTTCTTGATTTCTGCATTGTTTAGTCCAAAATCACTGGAATTAACACCTCACTTAGCAATGCCTTCTTCTCGCTTTTTGTACCAAAATATATCTGGTCACAATGCTTTGTTTTCGATGTTCATGCTCGATGGGATCATTAGGTCTTACATGAGCGGTACTTCCATGTTTTCAGTCCATGCTTTTGGTTAATGTTCCCACAAATTTTCTGGAACTGGGATATCAAAGTTTTTGTAGATGTGCCAGTGGTTAACATAACAAACTCTGTTGTGTCATTGTGTGTACAGCTATTCTGACGTGAGATTTTAAAAAATATTCGTGTTCCGTCATTAAGCATAGCACATCACTCTCTTTGCTAACACCACCTCCACCCCTCACCTATCTTCCCCTTCTTCACCAACTCCTCACTTCCCTCCTTCACCCAATCCTCACTTCCTCAGCACCAGGCCCGCTCATAGTAAAAGGCACGGCCTTTCTCTTTGATCCTCCAACCAGGGATGCTGCTGAGTTCGACCTGAGAGACGTGCTCCTCTTCTCCCAAAGCACACAAACTTCACGACAGCCGAACAGTCAATGGTTAAGGTCTTGCTCCAGAATGCGAGCAAATTCACACAACACGAACAACGAGAATCATGCAGCCTTCTTGACCATGTCGAGGAGAGCAAGCGAGCAACCCTCTGTGTTCCGACTGCCATCTCTTCTCGATCATCCTCCCTCTGATGTCACACCAACCAATCATCAGCTTCGGGGGCATGGCCTGTCTGTATGAAGCCGGCAAGGTGGGTTTTTTGCTTCCTCGGAAACGTTCAGCTCTGTTGTTATTATTGTTGTTATTGTAAGAATGTGGTTACTTTTCATAGCCGTCTTTGTAAATGCAAAAACGTCGGAAAAGGTCACAGGGGGCCATCACATACTGGGAAAACTAGCCTTAGATCCTTCTGAGTTAACATAGCACTACCCCCCCTTCCACCGTGTGGTGACTCGTAACAAACTTACCCTCAAATTTTTCCCGACTTAATTTGCATTGAGATGTCTCCTACCCGTCCACTTACCGTACTGTACTATACAATCCTACAGTACCTTTGCTCTGAAAATCCTCCATCTACCCCACAAGCATAACATTATTTGGGGGGGGGACCCACCCATAAACATCCCCAGAGCACTGTAAACTCCCTCCGTAGACCCCTTCAGACACTGATTTATTTTTATTTTTTATTTTGAATGCCATTAACAAACTTTGGTACATCATGGGTGATGAAGGTTGTGGTCAAGTTTCATCAGAATTGCATGTGTAGTTTCTGAGAAGAAAGCAAATACCTATTTTGGGGGGCAACTACCATAGATCGCCTTATGGCCCGATTTATTATTATTATTATTATTATTATTATTATTATTTTTTAATGCTTTGAACAAACTTTGGTACAAACACGGTTATGAACGTTATGGTAAAGTTTCATCGAAATCGTATGTGTAGTTTCAGAGAAGAAAGCAAATACCTATTTTGGGGGGCAACTACCATAGATCGCCTTATGGCCCGATTTATTATTATTATTATTATTTTTTTTTAATGCTTTGAACAAACTTTGGTACAAACACGGTTATGAACGTTGTAGTAAAGTTTCATCGAAATCGTATGTGTAGTTTCAGAGAAGAAGTTGAAAGTATTTGTGGACGGACAGATAGACTGACTGATGGAAGGACGATGCGCCATCCATCCCATAAGCTCCCCGGAACTATGTTCCAGGTGAGCTAAAAACTGTGAGTACAAAGAATCTACACGTTATGATTCGTAATCGCTTGTTGTTTCACAGCAACATGAAACTGCAAGCACTCCTTCTTTGTGAAAATATTGATGATCTAACACTAGACAAAGCACTGTCATGTTGTCGTGCTAGTGAAGCGACTGCCAGCCAGCTGAAGGAAATGAGAATTACAGCTGATGATAAGCCTATCCATGCTGTTTCTGAGAGAAGAATGAAACCTTCGCCAGATGATAAGGTGGCATAGCTGTATAACTGTCAGAAGTGTGGCCGTAAGCATCGTCCGAAGCAGTGTCCAGCCTTCTGTAAAACCTGTTACATGTGTGAAAGGTGAAAATCGTTTCTCCAAAATGTGCATAAACCGCAAGACGAGAACGCACACTTTACGGAAAGGCACATGTCAAGGAGCTGAAGAAGGTGATAACACTGATTGCTTGGATTCAAGGGAATTGCTTATCGGCCAGCTGACTGTGAATGTGCACTCCTTTGAGAAGGCTTGGTTTTCCAAGTTGAATGTGAATGGCATGGTCATAAATTTTCAAGCTGGATACTGGTGCAGAGGCCAATGTGCTGCCTCAGAGTATTTATCAAGAACTTCCAGTGCAGAAGAACCTCCAACAAACAATTGTGGTGCTGTTGTCCCATGGCAATCACAAGATGTCACCGGAAGGCAAGGTCTTACTTGACTGCTCATTCAAAGACGTCTCACACAGCTTGGAGTTTTATGGTGCAAATGTGCCATCTCCAGCCATTCTTGGATTAAAGGCATGCACACAGCTGGATCTTGTTTGGAGAATTCACACAGCAACGGAGACTTCTCTGGACAAGGAGAAATGGTTGCAGGAATTCAAGGATGTGTTTGAGAGGCTTGGAGAAATGCCAGGTGAGCATCGTTCGTGTTGAATTAAAAGCTGATGGTACTCTGGTAATTCACCTGCCAAGAATGTACTACTCAGCCTACTGTACATGATAAACTCAAACAAACCTGGAATGACTTGAACAAAGTAGTCGAACAAGCACTACATTCTACAAAATGCCTACAGCAGAGGATATTGCTTCCAGACTAAATGGGAAAGGGAAAGGTGTATTCTCCATCTTCGATGAGAAAAATGGCTTTTGGCAGATCAAGTTGGATCAAGAAAGTTCATTGTTGTGTACATTTAACACGCCATTTGGCCATTACCAATTCCATAGGTGCCCTTTTGGGATCTGCTCTGCCCCAGAGATTTTTGTTTTTTAATGAGCATCTGTTCGGTGACATAGATGGAATTAAAGTGTTTTTTGATGGCCTGGTAATTGCAGCAAAAGGCATCACTGACCATGATCACATTCTAAAGTGTTACAGCATGCTTGAGAGAACAATGTGAAATTCAACAAAAATAAGTTTGAATTTAGTAATGAGTGACGTGAACGATGTCGGCAATATGGTGTCTGCAGTTGAGTTATTGTGCTGTATGTGCTTTCACCAGTTTCATGGCCAAATAATTGGGGTCAAAGCTTTCCTGAAGCCTGGATATCAAATGTGAATACGTTGGACACTTTGCCTAGGGAGTAATATAACGATACAGGTTATAGGCGCACAAAGACCCGCATGAATTGCCGAATGCAGCACGGTCCAGAAACGAGATGAACTTTCAACCATTTTATATCCAGACTAGCGAGGTACCCGTGCTATGCAGGGGAGGGGGCTGAACAGCTGGTTCGTGAAGGACTTGGGCAAAAGACTTACTGTCGTCATTGGCCTTGCCAGTCATGCACTTCACTGGATCAATGGCTTGCTGACAGTTTGCAAAAGCTATAAAAACGAGCCAACAGTAGTTTGCTTCAGTCATAAGGGAGGCAACATGTAAAACTGAGAGAAGGAACTGCTCTGTACTACATTTATTGCGGCAGAATTAATTTTTAAAAACTGGCTCATCCAGTAAAGTGGGAATATGGAACCTTCTGTATGCGAATCGGTACTAGTTCAGCGACTCCAAAGCCTGACTTAAAAGAACCAACTTCATCCCTCTGCATGTTGGTCGTTCTAACCTACTGATCAGTCTACTCGTCAAATCTGCTACCCTGCTGTTGTCTCAGAGACAACTTCAAAGCAGACATATCCTCGCTGGCTGCATCGAGTCGGCAGCTTGCCTATTCCTCCCCTCTCTTCTCACCTGCTGCCAGTACACATTGTCTTGCACAATGTGCAGTCCTCAATTCAACATCACACAGCTTGTTTTGTGGACTCAGGTTCATCTCCATACTTCGGTGACACAATGCTTTATCCTCTGAGGATTTTTTGCAACACGACTGGCCAGTCAGATTCATCCTGTGCACACCCGCTGGACAATATCCTTTTGAATGTGTTCACAACCGGCCCTTCTCCCATTTGTAACCTGTTGGGGTTTATTTTACAAACTTTTTACCTGAGATGTAGTGGGGCAACTTAGCTAAATATAGCATAACAATTGTGCATTTTGTGAGGAAAGCACCAAATTTGGCGCACTAGTAGCCTATAATATTATGAACAGATTTGGATATTGGGCCATCTCAAATTCAGCCGCTGATGGCTGTGGCAGCCATTTTCCACTGCCATCAAAAATTTTAAGATGGCCCAATATCCAAATCTGTTCATAATGTGATAGGCTACTAGGTGTGCCAAATTTGGTGCTTTCCTCACAAAATGCACAATTGTTATGCTAAGTTGCCCCACTAATAGGTTACCACCTCAAAAGTCGTGATTTATTGATCGCTGTTGTCATCTTTCTCCAGCAATCTAGAAAGGGGTTAATGTCATGTAAAAAACTATCTTTCTACATGCATCATTTTCTACTTGAACATCCAGCGCAGTACTTTTCTAAACGAGGGCAGGAAATGAAAAGAAGAAGAAGAAGAATCGCATGAGAGTGGAGATCCATGCATGGTGAAGCTCCAACAAGTACCAGTGCTGCTCAATTATTTTGGCTTCCTTTGGTTTTCGTTCTCCCTCTTCTTCCTTTCTCTTTGTTTTCCCTCGTGACTATCAGCGGTTTCCTAAAGTTTTTCTGGGGGATCAACCTCATCGAGCAGACAAACGTTCCTACTTCGTAGACCTTGGTATCGACCTGGATTCAGTGGAACATTGGCGACGTCCATCTCGGCTGCTTTCGCCATTTCTCCCGGTGCTACGTTTGCTGAGCATAATGGGGACTTGGAGACTGCCGGCGTTCATCTAACCACCGTATGACCACACATTATTGGGCATTGACCCACTCGTAATTTCTACAGGGGTAAGTGAGCTGTTTGCGAACGGAACACCTCCGAATGTTAGCAAAAATGGTCACCGTTGTCTAATTCAAAACGATTGGAAGCTACACTGATGAGCCAAAACATTATGACCATTGACAGGTGAAGTGAATAACATTGATTACCTTGTTACAATGACACCTGTCAAGGGGTGGGATATATTAAGCAGTCAGTTCTTGAAGTTGATGTGTTGGATGCATGAGAAATGGGCAGGAGTAAAGACCTGAGCGACTTTTACAAGGGCCAAATTGTTATGGTCAGACGACTGGGTCAGAGCATCTCTGAAACGGCAAGGCTTGTGGGTTGCTCCCGGTCAGCAGTGGTGAGTACTTACCGACTGGTCCGAGGAGGGACAAACCACAAACCGGCGACAGGGTGTTGGGCACCCAAGGCTCATCGATGCGCGAGGGCAACGAAGGCTATCCCGTCTGGTCCGAACCGACAGAAGGTCTGTTGTGGCACAAGTCACAGAAAATTGTAATGGTGGTCATGGGAGAAATGTGTCCCAATCCACAGTGCATCGCACCCTGCTGCATATGGTCCGAACCGACAGAAGGTCTGTTGTGGCACAAGTCACAGAAAATTGTAATGGTGGTCATGGGAGAAATGTGTCCCAATCCACAGTGCATCGCACCCTGCTGCATATGGGGCTGCATAGCCACAGACCAGTCAGAGGGCCCATGATGACCCTGTCCACCGTCGAAAGTGCCTTCAATGGGAGCGCGAGCATCAGAACTGGACCTTGGAGCAGCGGAAGAAGGTCCCCTGGTCCCATGAGTCCCGTTTTCTTTTAGATCATGTGGATGGCCGTGTACGTGTGCGCCATTTACCTGGGGAAGTGATGGCACCAGGATGCACTGTGGGAAGATGACAAGCCGGTGGAGGGAGTGTGATGCTCTGGGCAATGTTCTGCTGAGAAACCCTGGGTCCGGCCATTCAGGTAGACGTCAATTTGACACGTGTCACCGACCTAAACATCGTTGCAGACCCAGTACACCCCTTCATGGCAATGGTATTCCCTGATGGCAGTGGCTTCTTTCAGCAGGATAATGGGCCCTGCCACACTGCACACATTGTTCAGGAATGGTTTGAGGAACATGATGAAGTGTTCACGGTGTTGCCCTGGCCTCCAAATTTTCCAGATCTCAATCCGATTGAGTATCTGTGGGATGTGCTGGATCGACAAGTCCGATCTACGGCGTCTCCACCTCGCAACTTACAGGACTTGAAGGATCTGCTGCTAATGTTTTGGTGCCAGATACCACAGGACACCTTCAGGGGTCTTGTAGAGTCCATGCCTCGGCGGGTTGGCGCTGTTTTGGCGACACATGGAGGACCAACAGCATATTAGGCAGGTAGTCATAATGTTTTGGCTCATCAGTGTATGTCATCAATTTTGCTATCACAGAGGAAATTATTGAAAGGTGCATTTCATACTATTATTACTTCTGCTGTTTATCCTAATTCTTAAAAAAAAAATCTACAAACATGCAAAACCCCTCTATCCCCCCCACTCCCCCCCAAATGCACAGTGTCAGATCCACAGATAAACTTGGCAGGGAGTGGGGGGGGGGCTTCCCATTCTGATCCCAATTTATTTATCTTACGTTCCCTCTTCCTTGTACTTTGTAGCCACTGTTAACACAAGAAATTTGTTTGGGTAAGTTCTTGCTTCTTGTCACAAGAAGATCGAGTAAAACTGAAAAGGACGGCCCGGGCAATGTTTGCTCGAGTACCACGACTGCATTGTTTATGTGAACACTGCCATGTTGTTTGTTTAGCGGTGCCGAGCACTCCGTTCCATTGGAGTGCTTGCCTGAGCACTTTGAAACAATCAAGCGGGTTGTCCGGCTGTAAGCAATCTGCTTGCTAACCGAACACGCCAATGGTCTTCAAAAAATTTAAAGGCTATGATCAGATTCCTCAAGATCATTTACTTGTAAAAGTAAGATACCAACCCACGCGAGGTCACGAATGGAGGGGTGTTTTTTAAAGCAGAGATGCAGACTAAACATCAGGAAAGGATTATTGAGTCAAAATATCAACACTGATTGGAACAGTGTTCCACAACATGTAGTCAGGCCCCAACAGTGAAGGTCTTGATAAGACTATTTTAGATCACCACTGGAAATTCAGGCAGATCAGCTTGCGCTGACTCTCCCACATGTCCTATTAAAAGTATCAATTTCGTAAAGATCAGAAGACTTTACATGATCAACCATCCTCTGATTCCATATATATTTCTGCATCCTGTCTATTTATTGTATCAATCGGCGAAGCGAGAGGTAGACACGGCTCGGAAAAATAATAAATAAATAAACCAATGTCACCCTGACCCGTATCTTGCCAAAAGGTGACCACGTGTGACTTCTTTAAGGTCACACTGAGGTGAACAGAGCTGCTATCCACCAGGAGCGACTCCTTGAGGAATATCTGCCTACGAAAGATTCCGATGAGAATCGTTCTACAGAGTAACCATGAAAAATATGTGTTTGCCTCATAACGTCACCAAATGACGTCATAATGTCTCAAGCTTGACATATCTAGAAAACACTCATCGAGGTGTTCAATTTGAGGTACTACACGATATGGTTCCTAAAACTTGAAAATTTGACCTTGGGGTCAAATATGTTTGACCTGAGGTGCTAATCATGAAGGTCAAGGCCAATCACCACCAAAAATTAATCAGCTGAGCGCCAAACCATGAACTATATTCCTATGAAGTTTGAAAACGATCCGATCAAAATTACTCAAAAAATAAGGGTTTCCTCGACGCCCCTGATTTGCGACAAAGTGACCTTGACCTTTGACCTTGACCTTCAAAATTTTGTGCACTGAAAGGGACCTCTATAGGCCTCTGATATGCGAAGTTACAAAATTTTCCAATGATAACTGTGCTCTGCAGAATTTTTTATACGTGATTACAGACAAACAAACAAACAAACAACCAAACAACAAAAAAAAACATACAAGCTGACTAACATATCTTACAAAAACTTCGTTTTGGCAAGATAATAATTTATGCCGTGCTCAGAATTTTGCCACCCGAGGCAGTTGCCTACTTAACCGATGCGCTATTGAAGTCCAGCCATGTAGAGCAAACATATAGATGCCTAACCCTTCCTGTGAAACACCAGAATGGCAGTTTATCGCAAGGCCGAGATTCAAACACAGGTTGGACAACTTATGGGCCAATGTACATACCTCTGGCTCTGGGCTCTACTACCAAGCCCTCTAACCATTGGAGTGTGTGTGTGTGTGTGTGTGTGTGTGTGTGTGTGTGTGTGTGTGTGTGTGTGTGTGTGTGTGTGTGTGTGTGTGTGTGTGTGTGTGTGTGTGTGTGTGTGTGTGTGTGTGTGTGTGTGTGTGTGTGTGTGTGTGTGTGTCCGTCCGTCCGTCCGTCCACTCATCTTGGAATCCTGCTATTAATTTGCAATTGTTCACTCACTGGCTTTGACACGAATATAAATTTTGATTATGGACTCGAGGCATCAAAAAGCATCAGATGTGTCAGTAAATGGGAATTGTTGCTCCCAGCTTACCGGCTCGATGACAAGACGCCATTTGAAGTTCTCCATCCTCACCCCGTTTAGAATGCCCTGCGGGCACAGGCACCTTTCTAGTTAACACAATTAATGTTTCTATTGTGTTTGGTGTCATCTGGAGGTTGATGCTGTATCTTACCCAATTGTTATCAGTGTTGCGGAACCGTTAAGGTAAGCTGCAAGATGTATCTGTAACTTGGGCAGAAAGACGCAAGGCAGGAATTTGGAACACAGTGGCCTCAAGTCCTTTAACGCAAATGTCTGTGTCCTGATCATCGTGAGCTTTTGCACGGATTGGACTGGGAGTGAATTAGCAATTGAGCCGGTAGGTTGCATTATCACTAAGAAGATGCCGTGTGCTGTTCATTACCCTCGCCGAAGGAGAGGTTATTGTACTTGGGTCCATTTGTTACCTTCGCATTCTGCGAAAGGTTATGTATTCGTCGCTGTGTATTTATTTTTTATTTATTTATTTGTGAATGTGTGTGTGTGTGTGTGTGTGTGTGTGTGTGTGTGTGTGTGTGTGTGTGTGTGTGTGTGTGTGTGTGTGTGTGTGTGTGTGTGCTTGTTTGTCTGTGACCGCAGTTTCTCGACTCCCGCCGGTCCGATCGGATTGAAACTTGCGAGGAATATGGTCGGGGCCCCGCAGATGTGCCTTTTCGAGGTTTGATGTCAACCGGACGAGCGGTTCCCAAGTTACGGCCATTTATCTGTCGACCAATGACAAGACATGGTGCTATGACATCACAAATGATGTCACAATTAATGTTTATTTATTTATTTTTTCACGATTGACGGTCCTATCTGATTGAAACTTGCCAGGAATATTGCTGGGGACCCGCGGATGTGCCTTTTCGAGGTTTGATATTAATCGGATAAGCGGTTCCCAAGTTACGGCCATTTATCTGTCGACCAATGACAAGACACGGTGCTATGACGTCACAATTAACGTTTATTTTTTATTATTATTATTTTTTTTGCACGATTGACGGTCTGATCTGATTGAAACTTGCCAGGAATATTGCTGGGGACCCGCGGATGTGCCTTTTCGAGGTTTGATATTAATCGGACGAGCTGTTCCCAAGTTACGGCCATTTATCTGTTGACCAATATCTGCGAGAGAGGGGGACGGGAGAGAGGGGATGAGAGTGGGGGCGAGAGGGGCGAGAGAGGAGGGGGGTGAGAGGAAGGGCGAGACTAGGGGGGCAAGAGAGGGGGGAGAGAGTGGGGTGAGAGTGGGGGGCGAGAGAGGTGGGGGGAGAGAGCGGGGGCGAGAGAGGGCTGCACATACTGGCACTCACCTACGGGCACGCACCTACGGGCCCGCCCCTGCGGGCCCGTACTCGTGTTTTTAATTTCAACTTGATCGGATACACGGTCTGGCAGCCAGGATTATTTTATTTTTTGATCTGGGTTTTTTAATCTACAGTATTTATATATCTCTATGTATTATATATTACATTATATATTGAATAAGTCTCACTTGGCTGTGCCTGGATGGGTTTGAGGGTGGAGCAGTAGCAGCTGAAATGTGAATCCTATCCAGGTTCCTCTTGATGAATTCATCTTTGATTTTTGCTTGTTTGTGTTCCTTCTGATTACTCCAATGCAGGACTGCACCTATTTGGTCTTTCATTTGATTTGCATTGAATTTATTTTAATCCCATTCTGAATTCAATTCAATAATAATAATAATAATAAACGTCATGGGTCAGGGTCAGGTGTCCGATCAAAGCGGGGTTGCATCAAAGCGAGACGTCTTGGTACCCTGTCATCACTGCCAGCAGTAATAAAGTGTCAGTTCCAGTTATGTCTCTTATCTATATATTAATACTGAAGGACCAATTTTGTGCTCCTCCGAGCGATCACGTCACGTTTTTCTCGGTACTGTGACCTGAACTGAAAGAAACTTCGTACCTGTAAGAGTGCATCGCACATAGTGGCAATAGTCAACCTTCAACTCTGAAGCAGAATAAACACTTTTCGTCCAAAAAATCCTTCGCAGATTAATACTTTACTCCATTATTGAACATCACAGCCGCGTCATCGAAGTCCCTACCTGGGTTAAGGTCTCACGTTGGAGACTTCTACTTCAACCCCGTTTGAGGTCTCACGTTAGAGACTTCATACACTTCATATTTGGTACCTATCTATGTGTCCTATGACCTAACTATTTTGAGTCCAAAAAAATTCAGTGTCATAATTTGTGAAACCGACAGTGAAAACCGGAGTCCAAAAATTAACAAGGACAAATGTGTCCAAGAGCCGCGTCCTAAAGGTTTTGTCTTCACCAGATGAACAAGAACAAGAAGAGGAAGAGGAAGAAAAAAAAAACAAAAAACAACAACTTCCGATATTTCGTCGCGTGCCTTGATTAAGCCAATAGCGAGACCCGTCATAGTGTATTTACGAAATAAATTGTGTATTTACGAAATTACAATATATTAAATGGAATAATCTTTAAATAGTAACGTGAACTTTTCGAAACTTTAAAGCAAATGTCCGAATATATTGTTACGGCTGTGGAAATTCGCAATACACCATAAAGGGTCCTTAGATCAGTTATGACACTAAGTTTATGTGCAGATAGGTCCCCACCGTTGTTTAAAGGGAATTTCTTCGTGTTCACCGGGCTGCGACTCTTTGAGCAAGCCGTTTTTCTTTATCTATCGTTATTTTGAGCCACCATTGCAACAAACCTCCACGCAAACAACAACCGCCACCAACTACGCCACAACGCTCACCACGCTCACACTATCCCCACAACAATCACCACCATTTTCGCCACTACGCCCGCTTACGAACGCCATCCTCCGCGGACCATGGTAAGACGGTTTCCGACGTGGAAACCGTCTGAGAAGGAGTGGCAGAACAAAAGCTCTTGTGAAGCCTGTGGGGTTTTTCCTGCCTGTTTTCCCCATGCTTGGTGTGAAGGAAAGGGGGAGGGCAGCTCGCCGCCGATTGGTGGATGCACGGCGTGAGGCGGTCGGGGTGAGGGAACGCCCCTTTTCAGGAACCTTCTCGAAGGGAGGCAGAGCTGAAAACGGGGAGGAGCGAAGGGCGGAGCCCCGCACTATATAAGGCGGACAGGACGCGGGGCTCGCTCTCTCTTGGTGGTCAGGGTCAAGCTCCTCTCTCTCTTGGTGGTCGTGCTCAAGTCCTTTTTTGTCTGGGTCGTCGACGTCATCCTCTCTGTCGGGGTCGTGCTGGATCTCGCTCTCTCTTTCTTTGTCATCGAGGTCGAGTTCTCTCTCCCTCCCTCTCGTCTTGGCGTTGAGCGACCTGTCGGTGAAGGCGCGGGCCGGTGGCGAGTCCGGGCGATGCCTCGGAGACGCGGACGGGAGGCGCCGCAGGCGGTCTGTGGTGGACCTGCGAGTGCGGATGAGGAGAGTGCCGGAGAGGGTTCACCGGCCGCAGAAGGGAGGTTTTCTTTTCTTTGAGCTTTTGTATGTGTGTTTGTGGCGCTAGTCCGTGAAGTAAACCTGTTTAAGTGCCTGTACATTTAATGCTATAGTCGGTCACAACGTCTTTCATTTCTTGCTGTACATATTGCATGACTGCCCTTGCTTGTTTGTGTTATATATGTAATAAATGTGCTTGTGAAATGCTTCCCGTTTGTTGCGTCCTTCCCCTCTTTTGAAAGTACCATCTTGAATCGTGGAATGATTGGTAGTGGGTTTTAAACACCCGATAAATAATCTGAACCATCGAGGTCGGCGATAACACCGCAAGGTTATCCCTACAGCACAGAACGAACCGCTATAGCGGTTCGTGTCCTAAGCCGATTTGCAGCGTGGTGCAACCACTCGGTCGGTTACCTGGGCGGGTATTTAGGTATATCGACATTCGGCGATTCACCCTATTTCGCGTGGGTGGAATGCGGACTGGGTTGTGGTGAGGTTAAACCCCCACCCGTGATTGGCTCCTGATGGTAGTTCCAGGAGGGTCATGACTGAATTGTCCGTCCGGTGGGCGACGCGGCTGCCATTAGAGGTACGCGGCCGATCGCACGCCAGGCGGGCCAGAATTCGTAACACTGGTGTCCAGGAGTGGGATTCGAATCCATCCCGCCTCCAACTAAATTCACGGAATCGGACCAAGGGTGTGCGAAGCGACCCCCCCCCCCTTTCCCCCAAATTACGAGCAATAAAAAAAAATTCTTATTCCGCGAAATAAGATGGCTTTTCAAGGCGAACGAGTGCCGGGTGGCATAGGTATGTCTTATATTATAGAATCCATGGCCCGGGATGGTTCCTTTTGTAATTTTAATCCACGGGGGAGCTCAACCCCATATACTGAGCACAGACTTTGCCGGCAAACGGAGTCGCACAATGGCGGCGCGATCGCACCTCGACGCGGCACGGAGCAGGCGGCTATTTTTAGGGCAACGAACGGCGCGCCACGAGGCGAGTGCTTTCAGCCACCGCTTCAGACCAGGTGGTCGCGGCAGGCGCCATGGCAGGCGTGGCAGGACGCCGGAGCATGCATTGACGGGCTTCGGAGACAAGTGTCGAAGTCCTTGCAGCGGTGGAGGAATGGTGACAACTCTTTAGGGGAATTGCGTTCGTTTTCCTTTGAATTGGACGAAGCATGGCGGCACGTAGACAGGGTTCATGAGGATTACGTGCGAACGGAGTCACAACGATGGGCCGATGTACAGGAAGACATATGAGGGAGGAGGAACAAAGGCAAACAAAGCGAGAAGAGGAAAAACGGAAACACGATTTGGAATTTAAAAAACTGAAGGGAGAGGTAGACGAAGGCAATCGGAAAAGAGAAAGCCTAGAAGAGACGATAAAAAGAGGAGATAAATCTCTGGAGAAAGAATGGAAAAAAAGCTGGAAAAGGAAAAAGGTGAACACGACTTGGAATTAAAAAAACTGAAGGAAGAGGTAAGATCAGGCAAAAAGATAATAGAAATCCGAGAAGAGACGATAAAAAGAGGAGAGAAAATTCTGGAACAAGAGAAGAACGAACTGAATGAAAGAATAGAGGAAGAGCAAATTTGTAATTCCCGGGATAGAAAGAACTTGGAAGAAGAATGGAGGGCAAAGTTGGAGGAGGAAAAACGGGAACACAATTTGGAAGAGAGACAACTGAAGGAGGAGGTAGAAGAAGGCAATCGGAAAAGAGAAAGACTAGAAGAGACGATAAAAGAAGAAAAGGAATGGCAGGATGAACTAAAGGAATATGGGAATAAAATGGACGAAATGAGGAGGGAAGCATGGGAAAGTTGTGCGGAAAGGAGGGAAGAAGCATGCAAATTGGAAGAGGAACTATTGGAAAAAACTTCTGAGATACTGAAACCCAAAACCAAAGAGAGAGGATTACAAAACGAACTGGAAAAGTTAAAAGAGGAAAGGTAGAGAACGGAAAATGAAACGTTGAGGAAACACACTGTACAGATCGAACAGTTGGAAGCCAAAGCAAGGTTGGAGTGTGCGGAGATGAGAAAGGAATTAGAAAAGGAAGCTTCTGAGTAACAGAAACACCAAAAGAAAGAGACAGGATTACAAAATGAGCTGAGGATGGTGAGAGAAGAAAGAACGAAAACGGAGAATGAAACGTTAAGGAACCACACTGTGCAGATCGAACAGCTGGAAGCGAAGGCCAGATTAAAGAATGAGGAGTAAGAAAGAGTACTGAAAGAACAAAGAATGAGACAGGAGAAGGAAATCAGCCAACTGAAGGAAACCAGGAGATTGCAGAATGAGGAACAAGAAAGACAGTGGAATAAAGAACACAAAGAACAAGGAATGAGACAGGAGAAAGAAATCAGGAAATTGAAGGAAATAACAAGATTGCAGAATGAGGAACAGGAAAGACAGTGGAATAGAAAACAAAAAGAGTATGAATTTGAAACTGAACGACAAAAGGAAAAAAATAGGTTGGAGTACGAGGAGAAATTGAAGGAGCAAGAAATGAAGCAGGAAGAAGAAATTAGTCAATTGAAGGAGACAACGAGATTGGAGAGGGAAGAACGAGAGGGACAATGGGATAGAAAACAAAAAGAACATGAATTTGAGGTTGACCAATTGAAAGAGTGCTGGAGTGGCTGGAGTGCGAGGAGATGGACAAAGAACAGCGAATGAAACACAAAAGGGAAATTGACCAAATGAAGCAAACCATGAAACTGGAGAAGGAAAGACAGGAGAGGAAACAAGGAAGAGTAGTGAGAGAGCAGCAAATGAAACACAAGAAGGAAATGAGACAATTGAAAGAAACGATGAGATTCGAGGCTGAGAAGCATGAGGAACAGTGGGAGAGAAAACAAAAACTATACGAGTTTGAAATTAACCAGCTCGAGGGGAGAGCAAAATTTGAGTCCACAGAAATGGAAAAACTCCGGAAAGAGAACGAACGACTCAAAAAGCTCCGAGAAGATGAACGACTCAAAAGGAGCCAGGAAGTAGAACAGCACAATGAGGTGGGATGTGTGACAGCTCCACAGGGAATAATGTTAGTGGTGCGGGACTTGATTGACATCACTCGTCGGATGAAATAACAATTAGGGCAAACCCTGAAAATGGAGACAGTGGAAATAATAACGGGAGCCCGGGTGACTGAAACGTGTAAGACGGGACACGAGGTGACGACGTCCGAAAAATCAAAGAGACGAAGATCCAGGAAGAAACTAATAAACACGAAGAGATAAAAGAAATAAAATGTATCGAGACTCGGGAGATAGAAAAAATAGAGGAGAGATTACACGATAAAGACGGGGTTAAAGACGAGCACACACATACGGAGGTAGTGAAGGATAATGGGGGCGAGCTCGCGGAATGTCTTGAGACCCGGTGCGAGCAGCTGGATAGCCTCCTCCAGGAACGAGGGGAGGGAGTATGCCCCCTTGAAGTGATTCACGACCAGGTGGGTCCGGTCGAGCTTCACAGAGTTGAGGGGCGAGGGCTGTGGACGGGTGCACGTGCAGCTTGGGGGATATGGAGACCCTGGGACCCCTCGTGGTGGTGCGAATCCCCAGTGTGGTTGTTCAGGTGTGTGTGTTTGCGAGTGTGCGGAGATGCGTGCTTTCCAGCACGCATTGTGTGAGTGAGACCCCGAGTGGGAGTGAAACCCCGTGTGTGAGTGGTGTGGTTGCGAGTGTGCCGACGTGCGTGCCTTCCAGCACGCCGTGTGGGGAAGAAACCACGTGCGTGAGTAGTATGGCACGCGTGAGCGAACAGCCGTGTGCGAGTGAGCGGCCGAGTGTGAGAGGAACAGCGTGTGTGAGGTCGCTGTATGTGAGGGAGATGACGGTCGGCATGCGGGAGCACACAGCCGCATCTCCGAGTGTGTCATGGAATGGTGTGTGAGCGTCGTAACACGCAGGTGTGCGTGGATTGAGTGGAGACGACGACGGCGACAGATGGACAGGAGCCGGGTAGCAGCCGTAGATGCTTTGGGGACCATGCCGGGTTTGTATGGCAGTGAGTGCGGGGTCCGTGCTGTGGTACGCACGAGGCCGCCGCGTGCGCGGCTGCGGGAGTGAAACCCGGTCCGTAAATGCCAGCGGTGGATTTTCCGATCCCGCGGACGGACAGAAGGTGGGCTGGATAACGGATTTAGACCGGATGGGTTCTCCAGGCGGGCGTGTGTGTGAAGCTCTATGTGGCCTGGTCAGTGTGTTCTGTTCGCAGAGCGCACGGCGCAGGTCATGGATGGGCAGAGCACATGTGTTCGCGTGGGGAACCCCTCGAAAGGCGAGGCTTGCTTTGGATGCGCAGAGTGGCGTCATGGCTGTGTGTATGGTTGGAATCCGGCAGAAGGGAAGTCCCTGCCGGATGGTACCATCCGAGAAGGGACGAGGGACGCGAAGCGCGAACAGCGGCCATGACGTCACGCAGAACGAGCCCCAGGTTGCGAGTTGCCGCGCTGGTGATGCGCAATTAGAAAAAAAGTTGAGCAAAGCAAGCCTCGCTTTGGGTAAACAGGATTCCCAGGCAAGGGGTGGAAGACCCCCTTGCTTGGGCACAGGATGGCACTGTGGTGTATTGGCATACGTGCACGAGGCACAATGAGGGGAGCGTTGTGGGGGCGTGGAGGTGTGGTTTTGGTAGTCACGTGTCCGCAAGGCTTATAGGTGTTTGCGCCGCTTGAGGCGTGTGTGTAGTCTATAGGAATGTACATCAGGACGTGCAATAAAGCGGAGTTGCTGCTAACACTCTTGCTTCTCGTGTTCCACTGCACCTCGTACACCACAGCACTAGCTAGGGGGAAGGGTTAGCTTAGCTAGACCGGTCTCATGGGGCAGGGGTAAGTCCTGATGGGGCCCGTGGAATGGATTAGTTTGAGGGATTTTAGTTGAGATTTAGGTTGGGAAATGGATTTATGGGAAATGGATTTGAGGACACTGACAGACTGTGAGCGTGTAGTGGGGATGTAGCTTAGCTACGTCGTGTTAAATGGAACGTGCTGTAGTTTAAGGGACGACGAGGGACCACGAGGTAGTTAGGGGAAGTCGTGAGCAGGATGGCAGAGATCAGCGATGGGTGTGTTGAAGAGTTGTGAGGTGGAGACATGTTGAGTGAGTGAGGCCAGCGGGTCTATGTGAATGGAGCAAATGTGGTATGCATGGTGCGATGAGTGATTGGGGGGAGTAGTGCTTCCCACCCAAGGGACCCCGGGGTCAGTGTCATGTGAGTTAGTGGGTTAGCGAAATTGAAAAATGGAGGTCGTTTTGCTGTTGGTGATGGTGTAGGCTCGATATCCTTTTGGAGGGGTGCAGGAGCCCTGTTGACGTGCTGGGAGCGTGGCTACGAATGGTGAGTATCGCTGAGTGGGTACCCCGGGCACCGGGCAAGTCGGCCGTGGTAGGCCAAGGGCCCATGGGGGGCCGGGATAGTGTAGTGGGCACGGGTGCGCACGCATGATGCGGGGGCGCCATGTACCACGGGGGCAGTGTACTGGGCACGGGCGACCCTCGGAAAGGGACCGGGGCGCCAACACGCCACGTGGGCATCGGAGGGGGAGTTGCCAGAGAGGGCACTCCCCGGTGTTTAGGGAGCTGGTAGGCTCGGAGGCAGTGTAGTGCCCGGGGGTGCCATCGTCGGAGAATCGGCATAGGGTGGTTCCTGCCAAGGGAGCCACCCGTCCCAGCTATGAAACCGTGTGAGGGCACGGGAGGAAAATTGGAGGGCGAGACCCGAAATTGTGAGGACACCAACACAGGCGACGGGAATCTTGGTTTTTAGAACCGATAGATTAAAGCGAGAGGCGCTTGTTGAAAGCCCCGGGGTAGTTTAAGAGTTAATGGTTAGGGTAGATAGGAAATGTACCCCTCCGCACCATCCATCCCTTCGCTCTCGTTGTGGGCGGCTGGACCCACCTTGGGTAAAGATCGCTGAAATCTGAGGAGGCCGTTCTGAGGCTTCATTGGGCCTCGACACAGGACGCTCGCTCTCCCTTATTCCCCTCCAGGAAGGGAACGTAGGGGTTGGGAGTAGGCTAGGACAGGATAGGTTAACTGAACAAGGACGATAAAGGGGGTTAGGGAACGAGTTATAGTGGGGGAAGTAAAAATAAAAACAAAAAAATAAGTTGGGGCTAAATTGGTTTTTACAAATTTAGGGAGTGGGTATGAACAGAGACAGGCAAAGGTGATAGGTTGGGAGGGAGACAGTAGGGTAGATCCGAGCCCGCCTTCCGAGTGGCCAGCACCACCGCACTCCCTCCACCAACCTCCTCATTACAAGGCCTGTGCCAGCCACTTCATCGGCTGGCTGTTTTGCTGCAAGGCCTGTGCCGGCCACTTCATCGGCTGGCTGTTTTGCTACAAGGCCTGTGCCGGTCAGATCGTCTGCTGGCTGTTTCTGCAAGGCCTGTGCCGGTCGATCGTCTGCCGGCTGTTTTTGCCTCAAGGCCTGTGCCGGTCACTTCATCTGCCGGCTGTTTTTGCTGCAGCGGCCTTGTCATGTCATGCCTTGCCTGCCCACCTTTGCCATGATCTATACGTGCTGCCCACGTTCATTTTGCCCCGTTCTGTTTTGCATTCCCCCCCCCCCCTTGTTCATTGCCACGTGTGCCAGGATCCTCGCGCAAGTTTACAGGGACTGCTCTGATGGCAGCTGCAACGTGGGACTGCACCGGTGGCCCGTGCACCGTTTGTTTGTTCACAACATTCATTTTAAGAAGGGGGAGGCCTTGGACTGCGCTTTAGCAGCCTGGCTCCCTGCGAACTCTTGTTTTCTTCACAGAGTCCATCGATCCTGGGCCATGGTTAGTGTAAATTTTGTAAGTTAAGTTGTTAAGTTGTACTTGTAAGTGTGTTTTGCGCCCCCGGCTTGTGTGTCTTAGCGCCGGCAATTTATTTAAGTCGTCTGTATGAGTGGGTTTGTTTAGTTAGTTACTCAGCCCGTAGATTATTTCTTTTGGGGACACGAATACACTGAATGTCGCACTCAGGGATCCGAAGGTAAATCGTACTCGGGGAGAACTTACACATGATGGCACACGAAAATTCGTCGACTCAGGACGAGTCTGTAAAAAAGGGAGGGGGTAGTGTTACGGCTGTGGAAATTCGCAATACACCATAAAGGGTCCTTAGATCAGTTATGACGCTAAGTTTATGTGCAGATAGGTCCCCACCATTGTTAAAAGGGGATTCTTCGTGTTCACCGGGCTGCGACTCTTTGAGCAAGCCGTTTTTCTTTATCTGTCGTTATTTTGAGCCACCATTGCAACAAACCTCCACGCAAACAACCACCACCAACTGCGCCACAAGGCCCACCACGCTCACACCACCCCCACAACAATCACCATCATCTTCGTCACTACACCCGCTTACGAACGCCATCCTCCGTGGACCACGGTAAGACGGTTTCCGCGTTGGAAACCGTCCGAGAAGGAGTGGCAGAACGAAAGCTCTTGTGAAGCATGTGGGGTTTTTCCCGCCTGTTTTCCCCGCGCTTGGTGTGAAGGAAAGGGGGAGGGCAGCTCGCCGCCAATTGATGGATGCACGGCGTGAGGCGGTCGGGGTGAGGGAACGCCCCTTTTTGGGAACCTTCTCCAAGGGCGGCGGAGCCGAAAACGGGGAGGAGCGAAGGGTGGAGCTCCGCGCTATATAAGGCGGACAGCACGCGGGGCTCATTCTCTCTTGGTGGTCGGGGTCGAGCTCCTCTCTCTCTTGGTGGTCGAGGTCAAGTCCTTTTTTGTCTGGGTCGTCGACGTCATCCTCTCTGTCGGGGTCGTGCTGGATCTCGCTCTCTCTTTCTTTGTCGTTGAGGTCGAGTTCTCTCTCCCTCTCTCTCGTCTTGGCGTTGAGCGACCTGTCGGTGAAGGCGCGAGCCGGTGGCGAGTCCGAGCGACGCCTCGGAGACGCGGACGGGAAGCGCCGCAGGCGGTCTGTGGTAGACCTGCGCGTGCGGACGAGGAGAGTGCCGGAGAGGGTTCACCGGCCACAGAAGGGAGGTTTTATTTTATTTGGGCTTTTGTATGTGTGTTTGTGGCGCTAGTCCGTGAAGTAAACCTGTTTAAGTGCCTGTACATTTAATGCTATAGTCTGTCGCAACGTCTTTCATTTCTTGCTGTACATATTGCATGACTGCCCTTGCTTGTTTGTGTTATATATGTAATAAATGTGCTTGTGAAATGGTTCCCGTTCGTTGCGTCCTTCCCCTCTTTTGAAAGTGCCATCTTGAATCATGGAATGATTGGTGGTGGGTTTTAAACACCCGATAAATAATCTGAACCGTCGAGGTCGGCGATAACACCGCCCGGTTATCCCTGCAGCACGGAACGAACCGCTTAAGCGGTTCGTGTCCTAAGCCGACCTGCGGCGTGGTGCAACCTCTCGGTAGGTTATCCGCGCGGGTATTTAGGTATATCGACATTCGGCGATTTACCCTATTTCGCGCGGGTGGAATGTGGACTGGGTTGTGGTGAGGTTAAACCCCCACCCGTGACTGGATCCTGGCGGTAGTTCCAGGAGGGTCACGACTGAATTGTCCGTCCGGTGAGCGACGCGGCTGCCATTAGAGGTACGCGGCCGATCGCACGCCAGGCGGGCCAGAATTTGTAACAATATTTAAAAGTTCATGATAGACGCTCTCAAAAGGCACCCTCAATGCGAGGATGTGTGCACGTGTTTAGTAGTTAAAGAGATCCGGATCCTGTATATAAAAGAGCCGAGTCGTAAAGGTTTTATCTGAAGAAGAAGAAGAAGAAGAAGAAGAAGAAGAAGAAGAAGAAGAAGAAGAAGAAGAAGAAGAAGAAGAAGAAGAAGAAGAAGAAGAAGAAGAAGAAGAAGAAGAAGAAGAAGAAGAAGAAGAAGAAGAAGAAGAAGAAGAAGAAGAAGAAGAAGAAGAAGAAGAAGAAGAAGAAGAAGAAGAAGAAGAAGAAGAAGAAGAAGAAGAAGAAGAAGAAGAAGAAGAAGAAGAAGAAGAAGAAGAAGAAGAAGAAGAAGAAGAAGAAGAAGAAGAAGAAGAAGAAGAAGAAGAAGAAGAAGAAGAAGAAGAAGAAGAAGAAGAAGAAGAAGAAGAAGAAGAAGAAGAAGAAGAAGAAGAAGAAGAAGAAGAAGAAGAAGAAGAAGAAGAAGGCCGAGCTCTCTTGGAGCCACGTCTGGCAAGCGAGACGCGGCTAAAAAGGAGTAGTGTACACCAAAAATGTCGTGGACAAGGACGTTTTGTAGGCCTCATTAGGTAAGGCCATGGAGCACATCGACTGGGATCCGGCTCTTACAAGAGCCGCCACTGGTTGTCATATTGGGCTCATGGTAACGGAATCCGTCTGTGACGGGGTTTCGGATAGTTAATTATGTAACACACCAGCACACAAACACCACACCACACAAAACAACTCCTGGCGAGTGTCTGCAATCTCTGATTGCTCTTTTTCTTGTTCGTTCATTTATTAATTTATTTATTTTGTAACATTGCTGACCGTAACCGTTCACCTCCTCCTAGTCTATGTGGGTGCAAATTATGTTCTTGAAACTGCAGGACCTCAACTGAACCAGCGTGACGTCATACAACAACTCGATCTCGTGCAGTCGTTAAAACTCGAATCGATTTTCTCCCTGATGTTGATCACTGTCGCTGTATTACCTGTTAACCTGTAACCTGTGTTAACTAAGCTTATATCTTCTTGTCATGATTATTGAGTCACTGAGAGTGAAATCTTGGTTTTCTCGCTCCTGGTGACCAATGCACACGATGATATGTTATTAAATGGAGTCCCACGCGTTGTCCCTTTCTTCTTTTATCATCGTGTGTCGTCGTTCGCAATTTTCCCTCTCTTCATCGTTTGTCATTCTATCTGCAGATCCTGCAAAAGAGCTCATGCCGTTTGAATATGCAACATATCTCGGAGCCGTTTTTTGTGGTGGAAGAACCACTGATGAGCGATGTTCACAATGACCGAGCCCCTCAACGGGATGACGAAACACGTCGCCGTGATATGATTGGTCACGTCGCGATGACGCGTCGCGTCCCTCAGCCCTCAGCTCCTCCTCGCATATGATATGACGGCTCGCAAAGTGCCGCACGGGCTCCGATTGAAGTCGAGTGGGTGTCATAAGGACTCGAGGGAGGGGTGGTGCGGGTCGCGGCGCCTTCGGCGTCTCAAACTGGTTCTTCATGGTTGCTCAAGATCGCCAAAGCGTGTTTCCTGCTAAGCTTAATCGCGGAAAGGTCATGGCAGATGTCAAGACATTGGCACGTGCCCAAGGCACTGGCACCGAGGTACGTGCGGTCGCCGTGGTGTTTGTCGCGCGCACCATGTGCTTGCACGTGACCTTTTTTTTTAAACCCCCGAGGCGCAGTTTACCCCGTTTAACGCGACTTTGCTCTGATTGTAAGTTGTACCTCGAGCCATCTGACGTTTCGCGATTATTTCTCAATGTCGGAATATCATTTCGTCCGTAAACGAACAATTAATTGGCGAATGAATGCGCGCTCCACGAGGCGGGGTTTGAAGTCTTTCACGAACCGGCTGGCCAGGCTTGACCGATCGAAGCACTCGTCGATCTTGATGTACTCGTCATTAATTCTTACGTTTTTGTCGTGAGGTGATGTCGTTGTAAATGAAAGGGAAAAAAAAATTAACCTTGCCCTTGATGTTCAAAAATAACGAGCTATTGTGACCTTTTGTAGTGTTTTTAAACTCCTTGAGCACATTCACGTGCTGACTGATTGTGTGTGACTGAACAATTGTGACGTTTTCCGCATGAACTGGTCACGTGATGATGTTTTAAAGTTGATGGCCCGGTCTGTTATTTATTTATTTATTTTTTGCACCTCTTATTCCATGTGTTTAGTGGATTTTCCAATCCACCATTAATCCCCTCGTACGCACACTCGTCTCCAAGCTGTCTAGACTGGGTTCGAATCCCGACCCAGTTATAAACCGCCGTCCTGGTGTTTCACAGGCAGGGTGAGTCGTCGACGTGCGTGCCGTCCCTCGGATGGACGTTAAACTGGAATCCTTCCCGTCTGACGGAATCGGTCGGTAGATGTTAACGATCCCACGGTGTCCTTCGTGAAGAGTCGGTGAGCTGTCGCCGGCATCCTGAGGAAATTACGAATTGATTCCCCAACTACTTGGTCAAGCGTCCGGCCTGGCCAGCCGGTTCGTGAAAGACTTAGGCCAAAAACTTCTCCCAGCAGAACCCACGAGCTGCTGTTCTGCCAATGTCGGGATCAATTGTCATGCGGAATGGATAACTTGACCTCTTTGACCTAATTTGCGTTTGACGTGCTTTGTGCTTTATTATGACGTAACAACGCTGCACGAGTGACTCTCGCTGAAGGACAACATGAGACTCCACCAGAAACTACAACCGCGTGTTTTACCCCAAAAAGTGTTTTGTTTTTTTCAATGACTGCCTTGTAATTTTACACCAGCTCACGTTCTATGGATGTTGTTCCTTCATCTATCAATAAATGTATTGCTCGTCACTTTCAGTTGGTCTTCCAATCCCATGCCATGCCATGCCATGCCATCCCATCCCATTTCAGCACTCGTGCCTCTTGACACTCTGATCCCTGGGTCCAATTAGGTATTCTGCAATTTGTTCATCGTCTTCTAATCTGGATATTCGTATCTACTACAACTGACATTTATTTAACGGCTCCATTTATTTCCACCTTTCTGCAGGTCTCTGCAGAAAGCTTTTGCTCCCAAGTTTTTCACGAGCTGACGTGCCGGTCCTGACGTTCAAATGAAGGCGGGTCGGTGGAAATTTGTTCACGATGTCAGCTGTGACTCGCGCGACACCGTGGGATCTTTCACGTCCATCCACTAAAATTCGCAGACTGGACACCCGGCTTAATGTCCCTCTGAGGGACGGCACGCTTTGTGATGCAGCACCCTGCCTGCGCAGTTCCATCGCAACAACAGTTTATGGATCAGGAATCCCAACAATTTGCTAGATTGCTCGAAGGTAATTGGAGTACCTCCGTACCATCCTCTCCGATCTATTGATGCCGGACGTCGATCTCTCCAAATGGCATCGTCCAAAATGAAATACCTGCACAATATCATCCGAAGATTTAAGACTGCGTAAAAATAATTTTAAAAAGACAAATATCTCCCTCCTGCAAATCTAATATCCAAAAACCTGTTTGTTGGATGCCGCCAGTCTCCATTGATTTGACGTTGCTGTCGGAATGCTTCAGATCCTGTATTTTGATGATAAGCCAACTCGTGGGAATAAGGTTGTATGGTTTCAGCTTTTCATGCCGTTCCGTTGATATAATCTCTGGGGCTGTTTGTCTGGGCTCGAGTTGTTTGAACACGCCCTGCCTACCCTGTAATGAGCTTGGATAAACTTGATGATCGCTTCACTGGCTGGTGAAAATGGCAGAGCGATGATTATATCTTTTTAATCAAGTGGATGTTGTTAAAATGTTTTTGAATCGTGCCTTCCACATTTACTCGTCTGTAGCCGGTGTTTGTGAACTTGGTATGTTCAATAAGTTTTGTATATTTCACGAGGCAGCTTGTTTTTTTTTTGTCGTGACTGTCATTGGGTATGCTATTTTGTAGGGAAGTGTTTTGGTTTCCCCCCCCACCCCCACAAAAAATTGAATTCTGATGAATTGGCCAGTTCTGATGTATTTGTGGTACTTCAATACAAACAACTTTATAATTCTCAGACTGACACCCATCACCGATTTTGAGACATTCGGCTTGTTTTGCATTATGGATACCTAAAGATTGAACAACAACAAAAAAAATCCCCCCAAAACCCAAAAACTTTCTCTCTATTTAAGAATATGTATTTGTTGTTTAGGTTGTCTGACATTTTAGTGGTGTCGGTCGGGTAGGAGGTAAAGGAATTCTTCATCTGTCTTTTGTCTGTCTTTTACAAATACTCTCATGTCGTGAAAGATGTTCTGCCTTCCTGGCTGCCTTGTTTCCACCAAGGTCACTGCACAGCTCGTCTGTACACACAGTTGTGGTTCGGGATCAAGGTGAAATGGCGCGATGCTTTTTTGCGCAGTCCATAATGTCGGGAGGAAGCTTAGATTATTTTGTGACTCATAAGAATTTCTTTAGTTTAGGTTCTCTTAAATTAGGCTGTTTTCTTTGCAGAGAGAATGTTCTGTTCAAGAGTGTCCACTGATCTGTGATTGAGATTACACTGGATTGTCTGAAGATTGTTGTTACCTTCGTCACCGAAGGTGAAGGAGGTTATTTTTTCACCCTTTTTTGTTGGGTAGTCGATCCAGTCGAAAAAAAAAAAAAATTATTTTGAAATTTGTTCTACCCTTATTATCAGTTTTTCCGTCGATATGTTAGTCTGTCTGTCTGTTCGGTCCAGTGCTCAGTTAATACAATGGCGATTTCGATGAAGCTTGGTTGGGAGGTTCATACCATGACCCAGTTGTGTGCAAATGAGAACCGTTGCTTTGGACACCACCGTTGCCTAGCAACGGGACTTTGAAATTTTTGAAAAATCATTAAAAAAAAAATTTTTCGAAAAGCAAAAATCGGCCCACGAGCGATGTGGGCAGTACATTCAGCAATATTGTCAAAAATTTCCAGCCGGATCCTATGAAAACTGTCGGAGAAGATAGACTTTGAATGAACCCTGGTCGAAAACAATATAAAAACGAAGTTCGTTATATCTCAGAGACTATGAGTCAGATATACATGAAACTGGTATGGGAGGTTCATGGTATGTCCTCGTTATGTGTGAGAGAACCGTTGCTATGTACTCCTCCGTTGCCTAGCAGCAGCCGAAAAACCTCCAAATGTGGGGGTATTTTAACGAAAAAACAATCTGCAGCATTAACCCTTGAAGAATCATGAATTTTCTTGTGCTTAATCATCAGGTAATTTCCCCATCGAACGGGCCCATCGTCAGGTTCTATTGGGTAGGCGACTACCTATGTCCGCCTACCGGCTTGTCTATTTGTCTGTCTGTCTGTGTACAGGATGTCTCAAAAAGGTGTGGACGAATCCGAATGAAATTTTATGGACAGGTTCGGCGTGTGACAAGGACGAGCTGATTAGATTTTGGTGAAGATCCGAATCCGGATCTGATAAACCTTTTAAGTGATTCTTCACCATTGAGAGATCGGGTTAAACCGATATATAGCACGTTATCTCAAAAGTATATTGGGGCACATATGTTCTCGTAGATCAGGCATTGCGTGGCGGAGGTCTGCGCTCTACCGAGTGCCCTTCTATTTAACCTCCGCCATCGAAGATGGACGGAGGTTGCTGTTTTCACCCCTTTCTGTTTGTTATCTTGCCAAAACGAAGTTTTTGCAAGATATTGTTGTGGTTGACGAAATTCACAAACCACCATTCAGGTCCCTTAGGTGAGATATCTCGGTAAGTATATGTGTAGTTAGGCCCAAACCCGTTGTGTCGAGGGAATAAATGTCATTCAGTCGGGCTGCGACTCTTCAGGATAGCCGTTTTTCTTTTACTATCTTTATTTTGGACCAGCCGCCATTATTACCACCACCAACCACGTCTCAACAGCCATCACACAACAACCACCAACCACAATGCCGCTTCACAACAACAACAACCACCAACCACAACGCCGCTTCACAACAACGACCACCAACCACAATGCCGCTTCACAACAACAACCACCAACCACAACACCGCTTCACAACAACAACCACCAACCACAACGCCGCTTCACCACAACCGCCACGACCTTTACCGTCACAACTCGCCACCATCGCATCCCCCACCATTCTCGCGCCACTTGTGGGCACCGATACTGGACTCGTGTAGGGCGCGCACCGAGCAGCGTGTTCAAAAACATCACGGACTTTCCACAGAAAACGGATTAAAAACGACTCACGCCCACTTTTGTTCCGTCCAATCGGTGAGCGAGGGGCGATTTGGCCCCGCCTCCAGGGCGTTGGAGGGCGGTCGCTATATGCAAATTCATGGATCAAAAAGCATTCACGCCCACTTTTCCTCGGGCCAATGGGGAGCCAGTTAGAGAGGTGAAGGGTCGGAGGCAGAGGGTCAAGGGTGAAAGAGCGAAGCCACGGGGCTTATATAAACGGCTGCGTTCGTCAGTAAAGTTCAGTTGTGCGGAGTTCAAGAGAGTCGTCGGTGGAGCTGGAAAGAAGTGGGAGAAGTCAAGAGTGAAGAGTTGGGAAGAGCCAAGAGAGGAGACGGAGAGGGCGAGTAGACGGAGCTGTGGAGAGGTGACGGCGGCGAAGGCGGACGAGGGGGTGCTCGCGTCGGTGCCGAGAGCTGCACAGGGAGAGGCCAGCAACGCGACCGAGGCCGAGGAGGAGACGCTCGCCGCGGGACCCGAGACGGTGATATCCTCCTTCCCCCGAGCATCAGCAACCCCCTCCTGTTTCCCCCCGCGCTGAGATAGTGCGACAAAGGGGGCCCCTTTCCCACCCCCTACCAGACACTGTCCGCGAGGCCCGCGGAGTTGAGGCACCACCACCACTTCGCGTCTCATCATCAGACGGGTAGGCCCGACTCGGTCTCGGCCCCAGGCCCGCCTCATCCTTGAGGGTGGTTCTTTTTCTTTTGCTTTGGGAATATGTGTTGTCGGCGCCGTCTGTGAAGTAAAATTGTATAAGTGTTGCCGTGTGCCCGGTAGTCGGTTAGATCTGCATTGTTGCATTTGCTTTTTGTGTAATATTGTGTTTCTTCTTCTATTACATTTGCTTTTGGTGTAATTGTATATGTGTGCTTTCCGTTCATCGCGAAATAAATGTGCTTATTGTTGAACTGTTTTCCCGCTTCACTTTGTCTTTTCCTCTATTGAATCTCCATCTTGCTTCACGTAAAGGGTTGGTCGTGGGCTAAAACGCCCGATAATTAAACGAACCGTCGAGGCCGACGAATAACACCGCTCGGTTATCCCGATAGTACAGAACGGGTCGCTTAAAGTGGCCCGTGTCCGAAGTCGACCTGCAGCGAGGTGCAATCGCCCGGTCTACCCTCCGTGTGGGTACTTAGGTAGGTCGAATTTGGCGAGCAACCCTATCCCACGCGGGGGCCGATTGGCACGATCGCGGTGAGACCGAAAGGTCCACCCGTGACTAGTTCCCGGCGTTAGTCCGAGAGGGTCACGACTGGATTGTCCGTCCGGTGGGCGACGTGCCGCGATTCGAGTTACGAGGCCGTCCGCACGCCGGCGGGCGCGAATCCGCAACAATATGTTAGTCAGCTTGTATGTTTTGTTTTTTTTTGTTTTTTTTTTGTCTGTAATCACGTGTAAAAAAATTCTGCAGAGCACAGTTATCATTGGAAATTTTTGTAACTTCGCATATCATAGGCCTATAGAGGTCCCTTTCAGCGCACAAAATTTTGAAGGTCAAGGTCAAAGGTCAACGTCACTTTGTCGCAAATCAGGGGAGTCGACGAAACCCTTATTTTTTGAGTAATTTTGATCGGATCGTCTTCAAACTTCATGGGAATATAGTTCATGGTCTGGCGCTCAGCTGATTAATTTTTGGTGGCGATTGGCCTTGACCTTCATATGTTTTTTAAAAAAAAATTTAATTTATTTTTTTTTTTTTGGTCTGTAATCACGCATAAATCACTCTGCAGAGCACAATTATCATTGGAAATTTTTGTAACTTTGCATATCAGAGGCCTATAGAGGTCCCTTTCAGCGCATAAAATTTTGAAGTTTAAGGTCAAAGGTCAAGGTCACTTTGTCGCAAATCAGGGGAGTCGACGAAACCCTTATTTTTTGAGTAATTTTGATCGGATCGTCTTCAAACTTCATAGGAATATAGTTCATGGTTTGGCGCTCAGCTGATTAATTTTTGGTGGCGATTGGCCTTGACCTTCATGGTTAGCGCCTCAGGTCAAACATATTTGACCCCAAGGTCAAATTTTCAAGTTTTAGGAACCATATCGTGTAGTACCTCAAATTGAATACCTCGAAGAGTGCTTTCTAGATATGTCAAGCTTGAGACATTATGACGTCATTTGGTGACGTTATGAGGCAAAAGCATATTTTTCATGGTTACTCTGTAGAACGATTCTCATCGGAATCTCTCGTCGGCAGATATTCCTCAAGGAGTCGCTCCTGGTGGATAGCAGCTCTGTTCACCTTGGTGTGACCTGAAAGAAGTCACCTGTGGTCACCTTTTGGCAAGATACAAGTCACCCTGCGGGTGACATTGGTTTATTTATTTGTTTGTTTGTCTGTTTGTTTGTTTGTTTGTGAACAGTCTTACGGAAAAACTCCTCGACGGATTTCGACGAAACTTGGTGGGGGGATTAGGTATGGTCCAAGGATCATGCCATTAGATTTTGGGCTTGGTCCAAAGTCCAATATGGTGGCCATTTTGAAAAAATATTTGAATTTTTGTTTTTGCATTTCTACATGTTTTAAGTGATTTCCAACCCCCCCCCACCAAAAAAAATTGTTTGAGAAAAATAACCAGAAAATTTTGCAACTTTGTTTTTCAACAAAATTTCGATTTTTTTTTTTATTTTTTTTTTTTTTGCATTTCTACTTGTTATAAGTGATTTCCAACAAAAAAACGTGCCAAAATTATAATTGTGGCTGATTTTGGAACTTCAGGTGGATATACCCACGTAAAATCAATTTTTGTCTCAAGGAATCTAGTTATGACGAATGAATTGAGTATGTAAAAGTTAAAAGTAAAAGGGAAAGTTGCAAACTATAACTCTGAGCACTGTTGACGTCAAATTGAATGAATAGGATATCAGGTTCACTTAAGTGACCAAGCAGTATTGGCGGCGGAGGTTTTGCACTCTACCGAGTGCTCCCCCTCTAGTTTAATATGTTTTTATGGCTCTGCCGGGCATTATGTTTTCGGGTTGTCTGTCCACCTGTCCGTCCGTCCGTCTGTTCATGATGGGCTTTTGTTACTGTGATAACTTAAGAATAGCTGAAGGGATCTGAGTCAAACTTGGTACATGTGTGTGTAACAATGCAAAGATAAACTGTTTAAATGTTGGAGTCGAGAGGTCAAAGGTCAGAGGTCATGTTGGGTTAAGAAAGATTCTGTCACCACACTAACTTGCGAACCAGTGATTGGATTTTGAACAAATTTAATACAAGTATGTATAATGTTGTAAAGAAGAACTGATTATATTTTGGCATCAAGAGGTCAGAGGTCATGTCAGGTAAAAATGTGATACTTGAGAACAGATGAAGAATTTAAATCACACTTGGTACAAGTATTATAATGATGTAATAATGTGGGCGGAGGCATATCGGTCGACGTCACGGCCGTTATAACAGTATAGCGTTATTAATTATTATTTTATTTGAAGTTTTTGAATTTATTTATTTATGTATTGTTCTTCCCCTCACGGGAGAGGGCATGGTCTTGGTTCAACCGTACTTCAACTGCACAACACCCCTTGACGAGACCTCCACTAACAGCACTCCGTACACATGCACACAATCACCCATCAATGATCAAACGACCTAAAAGTCCTGTCAACATCCCGATACCCCTCTATCTCCATAACTTCCAGGTTCTATGGGTAGTAGATTCTAATGCAATGGCTGCTTGTAGCACATTTGGAGTCCCCTTTTATCCATGGTAAATGTTTCGATGCATTGCTTTGTTTATTGATGTGTAACTGCAAAACACCGAGTGGTGAATGCTTATTCCAAGTGGCCAAGGCTCATCTTTCCCTGGTTTATTCCAAGATTTGAGTGTGTAATTTGATGTGCGTATATGATATCCGCACCTGCGTCTGTTGTGTAAAAATGGAACTTGTCAACAAGTGACTGTACACAGATTAGATATCCAACTGAGTTTCCCCTCCAAATCGGGTGCTCCAGGATGCTCCACCTCGAGCCTGCATGTATCACAAATAGAAGCTGAACAGGATTTTATAACCTACGGCGATTGGAACCAAACATACGTTCTGGTAGTGCAATATATGTACTGTATCAGATTAGGAATGAAGGATCTGGATTACGAGAATTCTTATCACACATTTGCCGTGTCTTGATTTTATCGATTCAAAATGTTGTGGCTTCAACAGAACAAAGATAACTGGAAAAGCTTGGCTTGTGTGGGATTTTGGGATGTAGAAGTTGGGTAATTTAAAGACTGCCTGGAAATAGCCTCTGAGGTCATGGGCTAAAATGATGTCATGAACATTTGGATATTTTGAGTCAATATTATTCTGGGTGTTTCTTGTCTTGAGACCTCGAGGGAAGGAAATGCCGGTTTCAGTTTCAGATTGTGTGAAAATGTCCAGCAGTCTTTGGTTAACCCCATGAATAAAATATTCCGTTGTACTTGTTTCGCCATTGTTGCTTTCATCATTAATGTGAATTGGTGATATGGCAATAAATTTAAAACGATATGTTGGAAAGGATGAGAAAATAAAGAATGTGATTATAGAGTGCTTCGGATACAGAGTTGGAAAAGTTTAAGATTGTGGAGTTGTATGGACCCCTAAATCGTCTAACCTGAATTACAATGGTGACTGACCTGTCTGACCCTGTGCTACATGGGCTATGTCTACCGACGTTAATCTCTTGGGTCATGCAGCCATAATTTACTTGATGCAAAAATAAAATATGAAATTCTGTTATCTTCCTATGGCCACAGATTCCTTGGGGGTCCATGTTGACAAAGGATCAATAGTTGGCCCATCTTCCCTTACTTGCACATTTGATGGAGATGAATGTGGTGAGGTGAAAGACTATCACATTGTGTTGACTGTAGGACTCTCCTTTATTGCTGTAGCTGAGAAAGTGGATTCTAATTTTTAAGGCTCCAGTTATGAATTTTTTGCTGGAATTGTCTACTTGAAGCAACAGAAACATTGATGTAGGTTCAGGACATTCAAGAAAAAAAAGGACTTTTACTGCCTCCACCACTGAAGGTGGAAGGAGGTTAGGCCAAAAAAAAAAAATGTTGCATTGGCGTAACGGGTCACTGAAAAATAGGGTAGGTCGGTCGGGATCTTTTTTCTTTTTCTTTTTATTTTTTTTCCTAATAAATCCCTCCCAAAATCTCCCCCGGCTCGAGTACCACCCTTTTGTCGGCGGGTTCTGTCCGAAACACTTCCGGGTTTTTGCGATCGCGATCGCAATCAACAAGATACTTGAAAGCGATAGCAAAACAACAAAAATAGCAATAAAATAGGGTCGGCAAAATTTTTCGATAGCAAAAAAACAAAAAAAAAAAACGTAGGGTCGGCGGAATTTTTAGGGTCGGGCGGGTTACGCCAATGCAACATTTTTTTTTTTTGGCCTTATGTTCTCACCCCTGGCTGTTTGTGTGTGTCTGTCTGTGTGCAGGATATCTCAAAAAGTTTTGGCGGATCCAGATGAAATTTGGTGGACAGGTTGGGTGGTGACGAGATCAAACTGATTCGATTTTGGTGAAGATCTGGATCCAGATCTGGATATGAGAATTTTTTTTTCCAGTGTAAGGACCTGAAAGTCCCTGTAGTGTCCATATTGTGTACAGGCCTCATCCCTCTCCCTTCCACAGATGTCCTAATGTCTCTGTTCCCCACTGTTTTGTGCTTCCCTCTTCCACCCCTCTTGTTTCCTGCTCCCCTTGTTATACGTTCTGTTAGATCTCACATAAGCCTCAATATTATATGTGTATGTATGTATATGTATATGTATATGTATATATATATATATATATATATATATATATATATATATATATATTTTTTTTTTTTTTAAGTGACTTCACCATTGAGCGATGGGGCCAAAAACAATATGTAGCATGATATCTCAAAAATGTATTGGGACCGATGTGTTCTCGTGGATCAGGCATTGCGTGGTGGAGATATGCGCCCCGCTGAGTGCCCTTCTCGTTCGGAATGCGTTTGATCAGAATATGCAAGAAAACCATGCACCTGGAATTGAATAGCTGTGCCGGCATTCTGTGTTTGGCTTCCTCGATCAACATGGCTCTGAGTGAACTTTTAGAAGATGTAGCTTTGGCATTGTAAGGCAGCTGATTTGACTTGAGATTTGAGAAGAAGTTCGAGTTGGATTCCCTTGAGGTTTACATAGCCCGTTTCAAGGAGGTGGTGCTACTCGGCGAAGTGGATCTATGTTGGGGAGTAAACGACATGTGGGTATGGGTGGCCATGGGAGAGTGGAGAGTAGGACTGTTCAGATGACTGAAACGTGATGGTTATGGTCCTGTCACTGAAGGAAAAGTATGGCACCATCAGTAATGTACAACTTTATAAACTACCCAATGTGTTTTGATCCTTCAGGATATTCTGACACCTTTGCTCCTGCTTTTTCTTGAGCCTGAAGTAGCTTCTTCTTTTTTTTTTCATAAAATGCCAAGGTGGCCTGCATCAGCTAAAAGCATGAATGAGTTGGGTGAACAAAGAAAAGACGACTGTGTATCAGCTTTTTGATTCGAAAATTGGGAGATTAGGACCGAGCATCAAGGTCGCAGCAACAGGAAAATGAGGCATTGGAGTAAGATGACAGATAGATTGAATAAAAAGGATTTGAAAGAATATTTGGGGATGGGAAATGTTATGAGCACTGAAGAGTTTTCACGCATTGATAGAGAGTGGAGACAAGGTAATGATGCTAGACTTGCCAAATAAACAGGCAACAGTAAATATTACAACATTTAAGCAGCACTGCATTTGGAAAAGAGGATATCTGAGGCGGTGGGAGACATATTCATGGAGATCCATAAATAAACAATAAGGGCACTTTCCTCCACCACTCAATGCCTGATCCACGAGAACACATCGGGCCCAATACATTTTTGAGATCATACTGTACATTGTTTTTGGCCCCCATCGCTCAATGGTGAAGAATCGCCTTAAAAAATTATCGGATCCGGATTCGGATCTTCACCAAAATGGAATCGATTCTTCCTTGTCACACACCCAACCTGCCCACCAAATTTAATCCAGATCCGTCCTCAACTTTTTGAGACAGACAGGAAATAAGCTTGTGTTTTAAAATCTGCATTATGCAGTCACCTTTTCCACTGAGCATAAGCTACTATTTCTTCAATGGCCCAAATTGTTCCTGCCTTCTTGTGACATCAGCCAGGAAAGGATTTTGGCCCAAGTCTTTCACAAACTGGCTGGTCAGGCCTGACGTTTGAAGGTAACAGGAATATGAAGTTTGGCCAAGGTGCCAACGAAAACTCACGAACACTTCATTAAAGATATCGGAGGATACTCGAGTTCCACCGATCAGTACTATCAGACAGGACAACGAGCTTAACATCCATCCCCTTGCGATGCCCTGCCCTGCCTGTGAAGCACCAATTTGACAGTTTGTCGGGATTCCAAAGCGAGTGCGCCATCTTTGCACCAACCATTCGGATCAATTTCACCCGAGCTGGTGACTATATTATGAAGGTTTTTGTAAGCTGTAGACAGTGCTCATATGGGATGTGTTGTAAATCGTGTTGGGAAATCGTAGGACCTAAAATCATGTGTTTGCGCTGAATCAAGGTATGCATGTACAATAGCAAGCAAAGGGTGATGTAAAAAAAAAAAACCCCGTTAAACAGGAAAATTTATCTGAGTGTGATTTGCCAGCAAAGTCATAATATTTTGTAGAAAAGGGAATATTAAGGATATTTGGTGGGAAAAGATGTGCATACATCGATAATGGGTTATATTTTACATAGGTCGTAGTTCCTGGTAAAATGTCTGGCAGCATAGCTTGGACTTACAGGTACGTGCACTCACCTTTGGGCTCTCCAGCCTGGGTTTGAATCTCGACCCAGCTATAAACTCTCACCCTGGTGTTTCCCATGCAGTGCAAGGAAATGTGCTACCTGTTCATCAGAAGGCCGTTGGTTTACCAGCACCATTCGCTGGTGGATGTAAAAACTCTCGTGGTGTCTTTTGTGAAGAGTAAGCGAGTTATTGCCGACGCTGAGCAAATTACAAATTCCTGCCCCGAGTTCCCGACTGACTGCTGTTCGGCAATGGCAAATATCCCATCATAATCCTTACTTTGGCAGCAATGACAATGATGGTATAATTTAATATAGGACGTGACTTGCCACGTATAATTGTGAGGATTACATGACTTTGTAAACCACCAATGATAGAGAATGCTTATCCTGTATTAAGATTCAGAACGTACCATTCGATAGACCAAATGAATGTACAGACTGCTTTTGTCGCAAGAACATAATGAAGGTAAAAGCATTTTTACAAAGGGCTAGTACATTTTGCTCAAATTTAATCAAATTGAGAACAGTGAATGGGGAGACCGACTGCATTCTCAGAGAGAGATAGAATTAGAAGTTCTGAAGTATCTGGATCGGAGAGGTTTGCAAATTGTATCCCAAACAAAAATGCTGCTGTTTCTGATTGAAATGCACCAAGGTAAATTACACTTTCTCTCCAGATTCTTATGAATGTGTACAATAGTCCAAGATGCATAAAGTTTCTTCTTTTCAAGAAGGTAATGGTTAGAGTATACGCTCTGACTCTAGAGGGTGGTGGTTCAAACTGTGTGTGCGTGCGTTAAAGCTGTTCTCCAACCTTCGACTCCAGGTTGTGCGTGGTGAAGCGAGAGATGCTTCCGTGTGACATGCAGTGTTTATTGCTCCTGGGATCATGTAGTAAGAGCTGTATAGGATGTGGTTCCAGCTCTCACTACTCAGTTTTGGAGTCACGTAATGATTGCGATGTATACATATACAGTAAACCCTCATATTATGGGGGTTTGGTTCCTGGAAAATGCCGTGATAGTTAAAACCATGATCATGGAAACCAAGGACCAATGGGAAAAGGGGAGGAGGGAGGGGGGGTCAGTTCCTGGGCTTCGAGAAAATATTGAAGGTGGGCAGCAGCCAGAAATATACACATTGCAATTGAAATAAACATGTAATATATGTATATTTATGTATGTATATGTAAATGTTTATATATATATAATCATGTTAACATTGAAATAACCATGAAAATAAAAGAAATACAGTGTAATTTACACAAAAACACAAGACTTTTACCTTTTTTAATTTATTACAAAACAGTGGAGTGGGTGAGGGTAAGAACATTTCATACTCTTACTGTACTGTCCTGTAAATAGAAAACACAAGACTTAGCTCAGGATGATGATGCTGTTGGAGCAGGGAGCATGGAAGGGGTAGCTGGATTCAGCGATCGGAACAGCATCAGTTTCAGATCGGGTGTCGGAAAATAAGGGTTTGAGAATACCGGTTTGAATACGGGTGACGGAAAATGAAGGTTTGGGAATGAGGAAGAGAACAATGGGGAAGGTTCTACCGAAAATCATTGACCCCGTAATGGCGGCCCACAGATACCGCGTTTTCACCTCGAGCCAACCGATCGAACAACTCTATCTTTTCGGCCAACGTCATAACCTTTCTCTGCCTTTTGGAGCAACTGACTTTGTCCATTGCTTTACGTTTGAGTGCCATTAAAAGTGGTGCATGAGAAACAACAAAAGGTTCATAATGGGATATGAACGAAAATGCACGGGACGCAAACTATGCCATCTCAGCTCAAAAACAGTGATTGGTCGAAATGAAATCCCTGATAAAATCTAAACACACAAGGTTGCCTGCGATATTGTAATCCGCAATATTTGAGGGCTTGCTGTACAGTGCATATATATATATATATATATATATATATATATATATATATATATATATATATATATATATATATATATATATATATATATATATATATATATATGCAGTCAAGGCTCGTGGAAGAGCTAGAGCACTGAACGTATCAGAACAACAGAACAAAAAGAACAGTCGAGAGAGAAGGGGAAAACACCAACAGCAGAGTTGAAGGACAAAATAGATGGAGCCTTGGACGAATAATGGAAGAGTGGTAAAATATGGAGGGAGGGGGGCTGGAGGAAGGGGGGGTTGATGGGGGTCGAAAAGATTATGGTTTTGGATGTGGGATGATCTGAGATGGTGGTGAACAGCTGTCTTGAAGACTTGGAGGGAAGAACACATTGAAGAGAATGTGCAAGTTGGTTCCACAGGCAGGAATAATAACAAATGAGAGAGGTGAGAAGTGATTCTGGATTTTGGGAATTTCACAAAAATAGGGCTGATGGTGGACCATGTACACCCAGCAGAAACCTGGGGGTGGGGGTGAGGTTTGGGACAAAGCATGGAGAAAGAGCAGAGGGTGCAAGACCAGAAAGAAGACTGGAAGATCTGACCTGTCTGCAATGGGAAAGTGATAGGCCCATAGACTCAGCTTCATCGTGGGAGATTCCAATAATAGTCCATTTGCCATTCTTATGAGTTCAATAGCGGACCTTGCAATCGTCTATAGTACAAAGTTTTAAAGTGGATTTGTTATCGCACTGGGTCTCTGAAGCAATTCAGCTTAGTTGTCCTCGGACCAACTTTGGGCAATTTTTTAAAATATGCAAATTAGGGCCACCATTACCAAAAAACCTATTTTCTTCAGTATTTTTGCAACTATGAATGATAATGGCACAAAAATGTTATCTAGACCTCTGTTTTCATGGTCAAGGATTACGATAAAGGCATGCAAAAAGTTATTGCATTTATTTATTTTGTCTGTATGGAAAGTAATTGCCGCCATTACCCCAAAACCTATTTTCTGCAATATCTTTGCAACTATGCATGGTAATGTCACAAACATGTTGTCTAGACCTATGTTTTCATGGCCAATGATTACGATAGACATTTAAAAAGTTTTCACATGTATATATTTTGCCTGAATGTAAATTATTTGCAACTGCTGTCTTGCGCAGGCGTGGGATCACAAGGTTCATAACTCCAGGTCGAGCATTACCCAGCTCTATGATGCCAGCCGGATTCTGCTGGAACTCATGAGCTATGACGTGGGTCTCTCGGCGTCCATTGGGAGTTGAAACCAGGAGGTCAAAATTGTCGAACCACCCAAAGATTGGCCCCACCCTCCGTTCCAAGCCCATGGCCTGATGTAGCACACTGCTCTTTTCACCCGCAAATTTTGCAGCTGATTTGCGGAAACGTATGATCTCGTCATAGGACACTGAAACCATGATCATGTAGGAGCTTGATCAACTCTGAACTCCCATACCTGTTGTGAAGCTTCACTGCCCCAGCGTTGTCTGGGTTCTAGTGCCTGCGATGTGACTTTGTACAGCTTGGGTTAGACTGAGAAACTTTTTTGTCACCTTCCCCCCCCCCCCCGAAACCAATTCTGAAATTATCTTGAGCAGTGTGGTGCTAGTTTGTTTGAGTTTGTTGTTGTACGTGAATTCTCCGAGATCATAGTTTGTGCTATTGTACTGTACAGCTCGTGCCTCACCTTTGACCTGCCTTACCACAGTGTCCACACTATCTTCGTCAACTGAATCGACCTCGACCAGCTTCAAGGATTTACCCACGAGATGCCTAAACCCTACAACTGAGGCACAACCCTCTATACGTATAACGACAATGTCATTACCTAAATAGTTTGTGAGATTTTGGAACATCTGCCTATGAGATAACAATCCACATAAACTACAGTACATATCATGTAATTCAATAGCTGTCCATGTACAGAGTTGTTGGTTAGCATACATGTCATTAATTACCGAATTCAGAGCATCATCATCGATTACATCAGAGTTCAATGACAAATTGGTATACTTAGGAATAACCATGAACACATCATAACACTTCTTATGGTGTTGCGTGTCTGCGGCAGGTAAATCTGTAAGAACACCTTCGATGCGGATTTCAACCTTTCTACCCCAATCATCATTTCTCTGCTCACATAAATCTTAAAGTACATCTTTGAAAGGTGTATGGCCAGGGCGATCACTGGTCTCGCACTGGATTATACGCTCCCACCTGTCAGGGTGCTTGGGGTCTTTAGGAAGACAGTCATCACCACAGATCAAACAATGTTTTTTTCATTGAAACGTTGGAAGTTGAGACCTTCTTACTCTGCTTGTCTCTGGTTCACTCTCTGTTGTTGAAAAGTCTTCTTTCCTTTTCTTGGCTATATACTTAGCCACATTCTGTTTAGATGTGTAAGTACAGTAACACGTCTTATGACATTCCACAGATGAATTCTCTCCCTGTGAGTCCAAAATGGCCTGTAACTTGACATGAACATCATCGTCACTCCTCTCTTTACTCCGCTGAATCATTGTCCTGATGCCTTGGACTCTGACTGTCTGATGGGGTCCCTTCTCACGGCAGATCAGGAGGAGACACGTTTCGCTTGCCATCTCGATCACCTGAAAAGAGAATTGAGTATGTTTTGAGAGCCGCCCACAGTTATGTCGTATACATATATATATATATATATATATATATATATATATACACACATGTGATAACTTTTTACATGCCTTTATCGTAAACCTTGACCAGGAAAACATAAGTCTAGACACCATGTTTGTGCCATTATCATTCATAGTTGCAAAGATACTGAAGAAAATAGGTTTTTCGGTAATGGCGGCAATTAATTTGCATTCAGACAAAATAAATACACGTGATAACTTTTTATATGCCTTTATCGTAATGCTTGACCATGAGAACATAAGTCTAGACATCATTTTTGTGACATTATCATGCATAGTTGCAAAGATATTGAAGAAAATAGGTTTTTCGGTAATGGTGGCCCTAATTTGCATATTTTTTAAAATGCCCAAAGTTGTTTCGAGAACAACCAAGCTGAATTGCTTCAGAGACCCCATGGGATAGCAAATCCACCAAAAAACCTTATACTATAGACCATTGCCAGGTTCTCTAAATGGCAAATGGACTATAATCGTGAGGCCTTGGTTTCCACGGCATCAAGATGAACAAGGTGCAAGGCTAGGGCGCCAACCCAGAGGGGAGAGCGGTACTCCATCAAGCTGCGGATAAACGTGTTTAAACTATTGTGAGATCATGTATTTTGAGTGCTTCATTGGGACTTTGGTTTTGGTAAGCTGGAGCGTCTGCTGTCTCTAGATGCTGATTCTCCTGCTGTGTGAAAAGGCCTTTCAAGTAAAGCTGCCCCACATGACTTTTCCTTTTGGTGACTCGTCTTACCTGTATTACTATGTGCAAGACTGGTGAATTTTATTTTTTTTAAAAGACAAAAACCATGTTGTCATCTCTGAGGAAATCTTGACACAAGTCGGTTTACGGTCTGCAACTTCGGATAACAAGTGAAGAAAGCATAACATAATTTAAAGAAGCCATTTTCAGTATTTATTTCTCACTTTGGTCACAAAAAAAAAGATGAAAAGCATTGAAATATTTAATGGCTATTGGATTATATCAGTGAAATTGGTAATGCTGCAGTAAACAGGATGTGGTTACGTTTGTCAGAGCAGCCAAACCTAATGGGGGTTTTTTTAGGGCCGAGCCACTGTCGCAATTTGTAATCATTCAAACTACCTGACATCCATGATTTTTCTTGTTCTTAGAGATATTTAACTGTTTTAATAAATACGACAAAGCTCTGTAGCATTGAGAAGCTTCATTTCCTCTGCCACCGAAGGTAAATGGAGATGGTTTTTAGCCCTGCCTGTCTGTGATCAGGATGTTTCAAAAAGTTGTGGACGGATTCGGACAAAACTTGGTGGACAGGTTGGATGTGTGACAAGGATGAATTGATTAGATGTTGGTGACTATCCGGTCCGGATCCGGATCGAGCCGATCAGTGGGATACAAAAGGTAAACTGTTCAGCCTGGCAGAGGTGTGCGCTCTACCGAGTGCAGTTATAGTTACTTTGTGTGATATGTCGTAGACCTAGCACGAACAAGACAGCAGGAGATAAGATCTTCAAAGAAGGATTCTAATGTTGGTGGAAGCCATTATAGAGTGATCAATCAAGTGTAATGAAAATTCTATCAGCTTTATTTCTTGAACATCCGACATTCAGCCATTTCGTGGAGAGCTTTGTACTTCAATGAGCCCCACAAAAAACTTTGTCAGGATGAATTCACAAGGTATTTTGAGCACAGGTAAAACTCATTTGTCTCATTGTGCCTGCACCACATCCCTAACTCTATGTTCCTACCTCGGAGCGACAATTGCACAGCTAACTCTCTCTAAGCAGGGAACTTAGCCAGATTATAGGCACACGATGTGCCACTGTTTTTCAAAATATACCGTGTGATCTTTAATGTGCACAATATCAAATGCGGACGGAACATCCAGCTTTGTCCTCAACCGTTAGTGTGGAATGCTACGAAGTGCAGCACCCCTTTATGGTGTTGCGCTTTGAGAATTGGCTTTAATTATTTATTTTATTGACTTCAACCCAGACTAAACTGCTCGATGGCTAGTACTCCATGGATTGAGCTACCCTGACATGGCTTACGAGAAGCTGCAGGCTCTCTCTCTCTCTCTCTCTCTCTGCTATTTTATTGGCGCAATTGTTCCAGTTTTGATGTGGCCGTGTGAAATTTGTCAGGGCCTTGTAAAGTTACATTCTGTCTTTGGTGTGATTATTTCTTCCGCTGCACACAGTTTGATGCAGCACTTTTTACAGGTTTGTTGTTTTTGTTGTCATGAATCCTGAATTTTGTATTATTCATTTGTTTGAAGGTAAACTTTTTTTTTTCTTTTTCTTTTGGTTCTCCTTTTGTCATTGATGTCATTGATTGGCGAAAATGTTTCGATGTTAGAAGGGGCTGTAATATGTATGAAATACCTTGAGTGGCGAATTGCTGACAGCCGCACCCACCCTTACCCACTCCACCGTTGCCTTTCCATATACTCATTTATTCCTCTTCCAAAACTCCACTCCAACTTTTTTTTTCCCCCTATCGTGCCTCTTCCTTTAATCAATTTAATTTTTCTTAATACTTTCTGCCCTGCATCCCCCCTCCCTCCACAACAAAATAATCCATCTTTTTTTTTCTTTTTTTTAAGGTTATCAATGACAGCCCCTGCCCAATGTTGCATTTCTGTAGTTGCCTAATTTTACCCTTTTAGCAATTCATAGTATCATTCGTTTATATGTCTCATTTTCATCGATTCCTTACAGGCCGTTGCTTGCACGTTAACCTTTTGAAGTCCACTTGGATATCTCTCTGGAGAGCTGATCAATAAGTCATCCAGCTGAGAGTGTGATGACTGAGGCACCATATATATATATATATATATATATATATATATATATATATATATATATATATATATATATATATATATATATATATATATATATATATATATATATATATATATATATACTGATTTATGCAAGTGGTTTGCTGTTATTTTAATAGCACAAGTTTGTTTGTTCAGTCGTAAAATCGATTTGCCTGTTGACTTGAAGAGTAACAGTTGGCATTGATCTTTGGCAAACCTGATTGTAGCATCGATACCAAACTTGTGAACCAGAACGACACTTGGTAGAGCATATACCTCCATCGGGCTGAACAGTTTACGTTTTTTGAATTCCACTGATAGTTCGGATCTGCATCCGGACCTTAACCAAAATCTCATCGCCTTGTCCTTGTCATCTACCAAACTCGTCCACAACTTTTTGAGTTGTTGTGCTGCGCATCGTTTTTGGCCCCATCTCTCAATGGTGAAGAATCACTTAAGAAAAATTAAAATTCTCGTATTCAGCTGGATTCGGATCTTCAAAATCGAATCGATTCATCCTGGTCACACGCACACACACAACCTGTTCAAGTTTAGTCCGAATCTGTCCACAACTTGAGATATCATTTTGTTGTATATCGTTTTTGGCCCCATCTCTCAATGGTGAAGAATTGCTTAAATATGATAGTATCCAGATCTTCACCAAAATCAAATCATTTTGTCTGTGTCACACGCCCAACCTGTCTACCAAGTTTTGTCCACAACATTTGAGATATCCTGTTCATAGACATGGATTGGGGTGAAAACATAACCTCCATCCACCTTCAGTGGCAGAGGTAATTATGGCTGTTCATGGAATACACTATCGGTGAGCATTGTGCAACCACTACCTGGTGTGCTTCCAGCTGACCCAAAGTTTGCTTTGTTACCTGAAATGCACCCCGATAAAATAAGAGGTCACTTGAGCTTTACTTCCACCCCAACTTTTCCGTGTAACCGCATGCATAAAGTGATGTGTTCTGGAGGTCGTTTTTTGAATTGTAGCTTTTGGATCTTTAATAATGATTTTGAAAACAGGATAAAGGAATTGGTTTTGTTGGTAGATGGGGGAGGAGAGTGCGTCGTAAAATGCATACGTGCAAATTTGAGAACATTTTGAGGGCCAGCTGCGTTGCTCTGGTGTCCCTCCGGCGCCTCCTGACCAGACAGGTGGGAAACTTATGGAACGCAAAGAATTAACGGGTCAAAATATACAGAAGAGGTGGATCCAAGATTTTTGAATAATGAGAGGTCCTTGTGTGCTCTTCTTCAAGTTGCTAGAAGTACATGGCCAACACCATCGGTGCGTACCAATATTTTGACATCTCAGGACTTGATCTCCAGAGAAAAACATGTCGATGTCATCTTCAAAATGAATGTGCAGATGTTCAATTAAGTTGGTTTCAGAATGGTTTCTTCTTTTTTTTCTTCTTTTTTCTTGAAAGAAAGAAGGGAGGGGTCTAACCCTCCTTTGATCTTCCCTCGATGAATTCCATCTTTGGCTCGGTCCTATTCTAAAACTCCACACGCATGAAGTCTCTTGACATTTTCACTGCAGCGTTGAGTTGAAAACTTCTCTTTGTGGCCCATCTTCATCCAGTCCCCTTGCTGCTTGGCCACACAAATGACAGTCTGGAAACTTCAGCAAGCATCCATTGCAAGATCCTCAAAACAGTTTCCAAAAAGAGGCTGCTAAAAAAAAAAAGGCTGTAGAACATGAGCCTTTGATACCAAAACGATATCCTCAAAAAGAGGCTGCAGAACATGAGCCTTTGATACCAAAACGCGTGACGTTGAACCTCACCTCGAGTGCCGAGACATCTCGTGTGGACCTTTTGTGAATAATACATGCATATTGGATCGTCGGTAACGATGGAGCAAGTCAGCTCGTACAGTGCATCCATTTAAAAATAGAGGCAGATTAAATGTAACCTGCTGCTCCATGAGTGTGGGAATACAGGGACAAGAGCTTTCCATCCCAGTGACAGCTGCACATACTTATTAGGGTCTTCATGGCTGTGGGCCTTGCGCAAAGGCCTGCTGGTAATCGCAGCATGGCTAGGTGCTCGGACAGATGCCGTGATGATTGCTCCAAGATGTTATTGTAACTGCAATGACACTGCGCTACAATGCAAATGCTAGCAATCCTGAGGGTTGTGTTCATTGTTGTTTGTTCACCATAATTATATACTCCTGCTCTCCTTTTGTATCGTTGAAGGCCAGTACAGTTTGAGATCGTATCCAAACCTGTTAATAAAGAGAGTGAAACCTTTTCCAGTTGCTGAGACAAAAGCTTGGATTTGTATTTATAGTGGGGCAACTTAGCATAACAATTGTACATTTTGTGAGGAAAGCACCAAATTTGGCACACCTAGTAGCCTATCATATTATGAACAGATTTGGATATTGGGCCATCTTAAAATTTTTGATGGCAGTGGAAAATGGCTGCCACAGCCATCAGCGGCTGAATTTGAGATGGCCCAATATCCAAATCTGTTCATAATATGATAGGCTACTAGTGTGCCAAATTTGGTGCTTTCCTCACAAAATGTACAATTGTTATGCTATATTTAGCTAAGTTGCCCCCACTATTATGGGTTCAGGCTAGGCAATCACCATGTGCCCAGGTGAATCACCATATATAGGAAGAAGCGAAGGGTTGGAGGTGGGGAGGGGGGGTATGGGGAATAAGGGCTTGAGTAATCGTTATAGGAGCACAAATGTAGGTGGATCCAATCTGAGCACTTGACTCGATACTGGGATATCAAATTCAAATCCCATATGCTGTGTTGATTTGTTAATCTTTTATTATCCTCGTGACATGACAGTACTTGGAAACCTGTCTTTCTCCTGCTTGTGACGATGTACAAGTTCCTCCACACGAGTCGGCTACCTGAGTTTAAAAAAAATTTAATTCTTAGAATTTTTTTTTTACTAAATCCATAAATATAACTTGCACAAAAAACATGAATTCAAAAAACCCTCCATGTACAGGATGTATTTCTCAATTGATCACTAGAGCAAGGCAATTTTGCACACCCAGCACGGTAGGGTTCCTATCAACTTGAATCAAAACCACAACACTTTCACCTGGTCAAGGTTGGAAAAGTGTAACGATATCGTTGCACACTCCAAGACTCGGTGATGTCCAAATATGGCAAGTTACTGGGATGAACAATGCTGGGATGTTCTGCAGTGAAATTGGTCTGCAAACATCAACAAACCAATGATGTTGAAGCCAGGCGTATCTGGACTACCCAGTGTGACCTGTAATAGAGAAGATGCAGCTCTGAACAGGCTTGTGGGACGTATTACTTTTGAGTTTCACCACAAGTGTAGTGTTGTGGCGTGAATGGAATCTCCCTCAAAATGTATCTACAAGAAGTGTCTGGAACCGGCTTCGTGCTGCAGATTACAAAACTAGGAGATTGATAAGATGCCCTCTTCTCACTCCAGAACGCTCAACAGTCTGCTTGGCACGTCAACACTGGAATCTCACAAGAGGGAGGAGGAATAGCTATTCATCTGGTGAGATTATTTTTCCTGCACATGACTGATGGTAGGTAGAACTCTGGTGTGGTGGCATCCTAATGTGGCCAATATACTCAAGAACATTGGAGGGTTCGTTCCATTTGGTTCAAACCACATGGACATTTTTACCCCACGCATGTCAAGCGAAAAGCAGGGTTAAGCAAGTGGTTCACTTCTAGCTGCAAACATCAGTTTACGTTTTCGGAACAACTTTATTTCATTTGAATGTTATATTGTGTAGTTTTGTAGTTTAGCAGTACTTTGGCTCGGAATTTGTCCCGGTCATGCATGCACTGAGAAGTGAGAATTTTTTTCTTTTTTAACTCTGTCTGCCTGTTTGGCAGTAAAAATGGAAAGTCATTCTAAATAGGAAACTTACTGTTTTTAAGGATGTTATAAAGGGCACAAACAACAGGCACGAAAATCTAAGGTTACGTGATAAACAAGGTGGTGTAAATGATGCTGCATCATTGGTGGTAAACTTATGGAAAATTTTTTTTTCTACAACCTTTAAAATCTTTGTTTTCAATTGAATTATATACTTGAACACGAGAACACAAAATGCCTTGTTTGTCACTTTCAGAAACCTTCCACTTATCAATATCTCAACAGAATAAAATCTCAACCAATCAAATTTTCCGCTTGTACATCCTACCCACGTCCTTGTTTCTCAAGACAGCACAGGGTAATGTGTTCTATGAACTCTCTAAATGATCATGTTGTTGTTCCATATTTTGACAACCACCCATTTCTCACAACACCTGCATTAATGGGTGATTATGCCAGGCCCCACTATTCTCGTGCGGTTAACGACTTCTCGTGAAACGATGCCATCGAGTTGTCCTGGTAAGTTAGGATTCTGATTTAAATCAAATAAAGAATGCTTGGGACGTCCTCGGGTGTACCAATTGGAAAATGAATCATCCTGTGCAAACTCTGACACAGTTGGAAGCTGCTTTGTATGAGGAATGGCAATAACCCTATTTGGTTCCTCTCCGGCGGTTACTCGAGGGGGGTGAGTAGGATTGCAGCAGTCATTTGTTGTAATGGTGCTTACACATAATATTGGCCTTTTTTTAGACATTCGAGTTTTTAAGTGTAAAACATTGCCATGTGATTAAATATCAACAAAACCTCTGAATTTTCTCATCAAAC